>NC_064858.1:57748354-58122729 GCF_024139225.1 Suncus etruscus | reverse complement strand
TGCCTGCCATCGCTGGGTGTGGCCCAAAAACCAAAAAAAAAAAAAAAAAAGAATTCTTAAGTTCTACTGATTTGCATTATTACAGTCACTGTATAAAAGAACACATTTGTTATGCTGTGAAGAATAAAGACCTTAACTCCAAAGTTGTCTTTTAGAGACCAGAATGATAGCTACAAGGGCTGGAGTGCTTGCTTTTCATGCAAGGGGACCCAAACTTGATCCCTGGAATCATATGTCCAACCATGCTTCAGAGAGTAGCCCCCGATCACCACTAGGTATGGTCCAAATAACAGACGTCAAAAAATAGCATAGTAGTCTCTCCATTTTAATTTAATTATTTTTAACTTGCCAGTTCGCCCCTTATTATTTTGTAGCTAGACTTTAATTGATAGTGTTATTGTTCAACAGGTTACTCTGGAAGGAGCTTTTCTCTCTGTTGACTTTAGTTTTATGACTTGACTTTTTGGGACTTGGGGTGTGGGGTGTGGAGGATGTTCTGTGTTGACCTGCACTCAGGTCTCATTTCTAGCAATGTTCAAGCGCCAGATGTCAGGTTTCAAACCAAAGTCATCAGCATGTAAGGCAAGTGTCTGACCCCTGTAGTGTCTCTCTGGCCCCAAGCCTTTTGACTTGCTTAGGCCAATGAAGTGTTAGCTGGTGTAATCTAAGAAAACCACTTTAAACATTTTATATTATTTTTGTTGACATACTGTCTTTAGTCTTCTACTATATCATGTCTTAATTACTGATCTTAGAAGAAACACAAGGAGCTCATGTGGACCAACCTGATATTATGAAATATAACTTTCATAGAACCAAAATTTCATACTTATTTTGCTAAGCACTGAGATCTAGGGCCCATAACATTACTATAGCAATGACTGAACAATATTTAACATTTATTAATTAATTCATCAACCAAAGGTACAGTTCTGATTGGTTATTAAAGTCAATCTTGGTTCTTTTGCTTTTGGCCGTTTGTTGTTCCCTTACTACATTTCTTTGTATCTCACATATAAGAGAGATCATTTGATATTTTTCCCTCTCCTTCTGACTTACTTTCCTCAGCATTATGCTTTCTATTTCCACCCAGCTGATGGCAAATTGCCATCATTTCTTAGAGCTGAGTAGTGTTCATTCCATTATGTTATCTATATACCACAATTTCTTATCCAGTTTTTTCTTCTTAAATATTTGGGTTAGTTCTAGATTTTGTCTATTGTAAATAGTGCTGTAATAAACATGAGACACAGATGCCTTTTCCAAAGTGTATTTGGTATTTGGGCCTTGGGTTAGATTCTGAGAAGCAGAATTGCTTGGCTGTATGAAAGCTTAATTAGTAGGTTTTTGAGAAATGTACATATTGTTTTCAACTTGACCTTCTCTCCAAGCAGGGAGAATTCTTCTTTCCCACACACATGCAGGCAATACCATGCTTTTAAAAAATACCATACAAAACAGAATAAATAGACTAAATAGAATAAGCCAGTTATGAAACAGATTCCTTGAACATTATAAGTAACTTGACCCAGCCAGACCCAACCAACATACAAAACATTTCAAAATTCCCAACAAAAACAAAATATATATTCTGCTCACATGCAAATGCTGCATACTCCATATTGGTCATATGTTAGAACCTGGGTTGGACTCGTGCAAGGTAAGTGCCTTACCTGCTGTATTCTCTCTCCCATCCTAATAACACATTCTTAAACATCCAAAAAAGACATTAGAAGTTAGAAAATATTTTAAGGGGCCAGAGCAGTGGCGCAAGGAGTAAGGTGTCTGCCTTGCCCATGCTAGCCTAGGACAGACCGCATTTTGATTCCCCCGTATCCCATGTGCCCCCCCCCCCCCAAGCCAGGAGAGATTTCTGAGAGAATAGCCAGGAGTAACCCCTAAGCATCACCGGGTGTGGCCCAAAAAGAAAAAAGAAAAAAATTTTAAGAAGACAATAGAGGGGCCGGAGACATAGCACAGAGATAAGGCGTTTGCCATACAGAAGAACAGTGGTTCGAATCCCGCCATCCCATGTGGTTCCCCGTGCCTGCCAGAAGCAATTTCTAAGCATAGAGAGCCAGGAGTAACCCCTGAGCGCTGCTGGTTGTGACCGAAAAACAAAAAAGTGAAAGCAGACAATAAAAATGATAATTAAGATGAAGAAGGGACCACTCTGACAATAATTTTGGGAATGATTACTCTGGACAAAATTGGTAACTGAAAGGAAGTTACATGATATGCATGGTGCCCCTTCAGTCACAGTACCACCTTAAAGGAAAGAAAGGGGTTGGGACACTTTCTGCTATTGAGGCAGGCTGGGGAGGAGGTACAGGTAGATGGAACAACTGGACGATAACTAGGGAAATTGGTAGTGGGACATGAACACTTGTGAAGTGATAGATAGGTGTCAGGACTTTGGATGACTAATGACATTGTTAACAACTATTAATAACTCGTTTCTGTTTTTGGGTCACACAGTGGTGCTCAGGGATTACTCCTGGCTCTGCACTGAGAAATCACTCCTGGTGGGCTTAGGGAAATATATGGACGCCAGGGATCGAACCCGGGTCAATTGGGTACGAAACAAACTTTCTACCTGTTGTGCTATTGTTTTAGCCCCTGTAAACAACTTTTTAACTTTGTATCTCATGGTGATTTAATTAATAAAAAAATAAGTAAAATATATACTTTAAGAAGAGTGAAAATGAAAAAAAACATACAAAATTAATAGATGCAATAAAAGTAGGCCTCAAAAGGAATTTAGCTGTGAACACCTCTAAGTTAAAGAAGTGCTGGGGAAATAGTTCAGTGGTAAAATACTTTTGAGCATAGTCCCTGGCATTGCATAAAAAAGAAACCCAAGCTTAACCAAAGAGGGTAATAGCTAAGATAAGCAAAATAGAGACTAGAAAGTAAGTCAATGATAGCCCCACTACCCCTCAAAAAAGATTCTTTGAGAAGATAGACAAAATGCCATTTCTTTAGTGTGCTTGAATTAGTAGGGATAATACCAATAACCAAGTAGAAATAAGAAATTTTATAAGAAATTGCTGTGAATATAGACCAACAACTTGAGAGGACCTCACTGAAATTAACAAATTTTCAGAATTTTTTTAAAAAAGCTATTACAAATAGAAAATTTGATCGGCTGCTTGCAAGGCAAATGCCGCTGTGCTATACCTCCAGCCCCTTTACTGTATTTTCTATAAAAAAAAAAATTCACAGAGTAATGGCACAATGTGTATGTCATCAGTAATATCTTTATAAGACAAATAGTCTTTTTCCTTCACACTGACTACATTTTAGTATCAGAAAAATTAGATAACAGAATAAAGGAGAGGTAAGACCATCAAGTCTTGAGGCCTGAGTGATGGCACTGCGGAAGGGCATTTGACTTGCATGCGGCTGACTCAGGACAGACCACAGTTCGATCCCCCAGCATCCCATATGGTCCTCAAGCCAAAGGCGGTTTCTGAACACATAACCAGGAATAACCCCTGAGGTTATTATGTTGCCCAAAAATAAACAAACAAACATGACTAAAACCCAAACACAATCATGTATGTAATAAAGTTGTTTAAATAAAAAAATATTTTATAACATATTTGAAAAATAATAAACATCTCAAAGAATAAAAATAAATAAATAAAAGACTGTCAAGTTTTGTTCCAGGTTTATAAGTTGCATAAAGCACAATGTAAATAGTGCCATCTAGACTGCTGTAGTATCATGGCCCTGAGCATACCAGGACCTATTAGAATAAAACTCATAAAAATAAGCATAAATAAGGAAAAAAGTGAGGGAAATTATTTATCCAAAACAGAAATAGTATAATGATAAGTATAGTATGTCAAGTTGAAAATTAAGGATAAATAATATTCTTGCAAATGAGCCTATTTTTACATACATAGAATCAAAATGATTTACTGTTCTGCCATGGAATGGATTTCTAGGAAAGACTACAAAAACTTTTCTATCTTGAGATGTCCTCTACTTTGTAAGTTATTTCTAAAATTTACTCTTATTTATTTAGGTGAGATAAAGTATCTAGAATCTTGGTTCTCATCTGCTGAAGGCCTGTATCAATTCAATCAGTTGAGATAAAATTATCCCATGTTGGAACTATCTTATGATTTAGTATATAATATGTAGCCAGGAGTACAGAGCTGTAGTACAGAAGGGTACAGAAGGTAAGACATTTGCCTTTTCTATCATCTACCCAGGTTTGATTCCTGGCACCACATATAGTCTTATAGGCCATAACAGGAGTGATCCCTGAGTGCAGCCATGCGTAAATCCCAGCACTGCTGGGTATATCCTTCAAACAAAAACGAACTATGTGACTAGGTAGTAATTCAAACATTTCATGTGAATTAGTTAGTTGAATCCTCGACAGTCTGCCTAGAAAGCACAGTTTATACTGGTTTCTGGCAGAGGTGGGGAGGGTTGTTTTTTTTTTTAGTATTTTGACTTGGGGTGAATTTGTTTAAAAGGGGGGCTAGGAAGGCTCCTGTCAGTTCTAGTCAACTGGGCCAGTGGTTTAATGGAGAATTGGATCAATACTGCTCCATGGCTTGCTGTATGCTCAAATGTGCCTTAAGCCCTGTGCTCTCTTCAGCCCTTTACTGTTCTGTATCCTATAGGATTTGGGATTGTACAAAAATCTCTTTCTTTTACCTCATGGTCCTCTCCTTTCCAGAGAAGTACATATTCCTTTTGAATGTGTTACTTCCCTTTCTCAACGTTCAATAAACTTCATTTCACACACACACACACACACACACACACACACACACACACATACTCTCTCTCTCTTTCTCTCTCTCTCTCTCTCTCTCTCTCTCTCTCTCTATTTTTTCAGTAAGTTTTAACCTTTTGATATTATTGAAAAAACAGCTATTTGTATTACCTATTTTCAATCAAAATCAAACATGTAACATGTAGGCCTTAATAAAATCTATGAGCATGTACTGTAGAATCATGTCCTTAGCAGTTTTGAAAGAATTTTGTTAGTACCAATACTTTTTTTTTTTTTGTCCCCCCATTTACAATACAGACCAGGCAAAGGGCCTGGTTTGAGGTGTATATGGGAAACATTTACTGTACCTCCTCTTTCTATACAGTCAGTGTAAAGAACACAGCCTGTGGTAAGCATTGGGAAAGCCTGAAAGCCTGTCTAGAGTACAGGCCAGTGTGGGGTGGGGAGGAAGGACACTTGGGATATTGGTGATGGGAATGTTGCACTGGTGAAGGGTTTTATATATATATATATCAAAAAAAATTTTTTTTTTTTTTGTGATTTTTGGGTTACACCCGGCAGTGCTCAGGGGTTATTTCTGGCTCCAGGCTCAGAAATTGCTCCTGGCAGGCACAGGGGACCATATGGGGCGCCGGGATTCGAACTGATGACCTAAAGAACACAGCCTGTGGTAAGCGTTGGGAAAGCCTGAAAGCCTGTCTAGAGTACAGGCCAGTGTGGGGTGGGGAGGAAGGACACTTGGGATATTGGTGATGGGAATGTTGCACTGGTGAAGGGTTTTATTTATTTATATATATATATATATATATATATATATATATATATATATATATATATATCAAAAAAAAGAAAAGAAAAGATAAGGCCTCCCAATGCTTACCACAGGCTGTGTTCTTCGCATAGTACCAATACTTAACATGAAAGTGGCATGTTCCTTCTTCATACTTTACTAGCACAGTTTGGAAATGGGAAAGAAAGGTAGAAGGATAAAGAGAAACAAGCTTTACTAGTAAAAAACCTTTGAGGCTTAGTCTTGCTTTACTGCCTTATAGACATTATAGCATCTCACAGGGTACCCTTATGGGGCTCAGTGGGCTCAGTGAGTGGGGAAGAAAAGTGACATTTTTACAAAAAAAAAAAAAAAGGCCCCTTTTTTTTTTTTTATAAACTTGAGAGATAATATATAATATTTGAGATAAGTGAGTATATATTCATGAGAGAGATGCATTATCCTCTACCTCCAAAGGACAGGTAAAAATAATGCTTAAGTGTTCATTGGGTTAAACTTACTATTTTAAAAACTCACTAATACAGAACATCTCATTCCCAGTCAGTGCCAAATAACAGATGTTCTTTTATATTAGAAACTGTACTGTTCTGTAAGAACAAGTCAGATCAGCAAGTATTTATTGAAGACGTTTAGTATAGCCAACATTTAGTACTTTAGGGATACAAAAAAAGAAGACTTAGTACTCACTGTAACTACAAAAGATGTCAGAACTAAATCCTTTTCTTCCTCCACTCCTCCTATAATCTTTTTAAATATTAAATAAAAATTTATGGTGAAGGAAAATTGGCTACTATTAACCAAGAATTCTTAATTTAAGACATACAATAATAGAGGCATGTAATGTGCCATTCACTCTGTAAAGCACAAGATATTAGTAGTTGTCATGTTCTAGCCGTCATCCTTTTTATAAAGAATGGGAGAAGGTAGAATATAATGAAGAATAAGGTTGTTTTTTTAATATAACCAAATCACTGGAAAGGGGAATTTTCTATGCTGTTCACTAAGCCATTAGTATATATTATTTTGGAAATTTTTTATCGGAGGTTTTTGTCAAACACATTCTGTGTTCCCCACACAAATGAGGTTCTTTCCATATTACCTCAGTCTGTGTACATTTCAAAGTCTTCAAGATAGTGTGTTCTTCATCCCCATTAAGGTTACAAAGTAAGTGGTCTATTTTTAAATAATTCTTATAATGGAAAAAAGGGGACTTTTAGGGCCTTCTTAAGATAATCAAGAAAAGCATTCCTTAAGAGATCAGTTTCCGGGGCTGGAGAGATAGCATAGAGGAAGGGCATTTGTCTTGCATGCGGCCTACCTGGGAGGGACCTGGTTTGATTCCTGGCATGCCATATGGTCCCCCAGCCTGCCAGGAGCAATTTCTGAGTGCAGAAAGCAGGAGTGACCCCTAGGCACCACCGATGTGGCTCAGAAACCAATCAACTAATCAATAAATAAAGCTTAAAAAAATCCAGTACAGATGGTTCGATTCCTGACGTCCCATGTGGTTCCCATGCCTGCCAGAAGTGATTTCTGAGCACATAGCTAGGAGTAAACCCTGACTGCTGCCAGGTGTGACCCAAAAAAAGAGATCAGTTTCTATTTTAAAGCATATTAGCCATGCTTAATTATTTACAGATACAAAAGAAAGTCTGGAGATTATATATTTTCATTATGTTATAGACAAATAAAAAATTATAATTCTTTGTCTCCTAAAATATTCTCTAATTTTTATAAGATTGTGAATCAAGAACAATTGTTGCATAATGCTGAAAAGGATAAAATAGTTCCATGTGATAATACACTGCCAAGATAAGTAAGGATTTAGTGTTTTATAAGAAACTGTCCAGAAATTACACCAAAGTTTGTTGTTCACAATTGCAGTCACTTATTTAATTCAACACAATGAAAGTTTATGTTTAATAATGGATTTTCAGGACTGGAGACAGAGTAGTGATTAGCCTTGTATGTAGCTGACTCTAGTTCGAGCCCCAGATGGGATTCCATGCACATGCAAGGTGATCCATGAGCAAAGAGCCAGTGGTAAGTTCTGCATGCCACAGATATGTTCCCAAACCCAAAATAAAGAAATAAAAAAATTTAATAAGCTATAAAGTTGGAGTCTGAACAATATTACAGCAGGTATGCCAGTTGTCTTGCACTCAACCCACCTGGGTTCTATCCCTGGTATCCTGTATGTTCCCCTGAGATCACCAGGAGTAATTCTTGAGTGCAGGCCAGGAATAACCCCTGAGCATTGCTAGATGTAGCCAAAAACAAAGCAATATTTTCTTTAATACTATCAATACAATAAAATCACTTCCTTAGTAATCCTGACATTAAAAAGCAAAACTAGGGGCCGGTGAGGTGGCGCTAGAAGTCAGGTGTCTGCCTTGCAAGCGCTAGCCAAGGAAGGACCGCGGTTCGATCCCCGGGCATCCCATATTGTCCCCACAAGCCAGGGGCGATTTCTGAGCGCTTAGCCAGGAGTAACCCCTGAGCATCAAACGGTTTCATCAAACTGAAAAAAAAAAAGCAAAACTAGTCTTTTAGGTCTTTTTCTTTTAGTTTTTGGGCCACAAACAGCAGTGCTCAGAGGTTACTATCAGCTCTGCACTCAGGAATTACTCCTGGTGTCTTTACCCGTTTAGAATGTCTTTCTTTATGATTTCTTTCCCCTTTTCTCATGGCCTCCTAAGTAATTTAGTGACTGATTAATTTGAAATGAGAAGGAAAACCATTTGGTGTCATAAATTTACTCAAATAACATTTTTTTATTTTTGAAATACATATTTCTTATCTAAGTACAGTGGAAGTTCCTTGAGCCCTATAACAATGTAAACTGCCTTACGTACTTGTAATTAAATCTCAGTATACTTTTGTTCTTGCTTTCACAAGACCAACGTAGTGTGAACCAGTAATATATTTCAAAAAGATTATGATTTGTATTATTTTACTTTTAGCAGTTAAAGAAGGCCAAATGAATACAGATGTGTCATTTAATGTCATCCATTTCCATTTCCCTTTTGTCTGTTGTCAGACACATTTGATAGCAAAATTTTGCTCCTATAGTGAACTGTTTAACAATGAGCTGCCAATAAGAAATGGAGAACAAACAAAAAGAACAGAGTTTATCCAAAATTTTCTTTAGAATTCTCAAGCCTCCTGAACACCATTTGGGAAATCATGTACACACAAAAAGTCAGTAAACTGGAAATCTTTTTTTTAATAGTTTTTATTGTGACCAAAGTGAATAACAAATCTTTCACAGTAATATATAATATATATTATTATATAACATATATATAATATAATATATAAGATACATAGTGACAATGAATCAGGGCCATTCCACCACCAGGGATGTCCACCCTCCACCCCTTTTCCCAGCATGTGTCCCATATCTTTGCCCCCCAGAATAGTATAACTATTCCCCTCTGTGTATAGCTTGTTGTAGATAGGGTATCGATTCTCTTGTTGTTGACTTTGGATTTGGTGTTTAAGTATGATCATTTTTTATTTCCACTCAATGTTCATACAACTGTTTGGTCCTGGTACGATTCATTTTTATTTTCCCCCTTGATTCATGAGGCAGAACAGGATGATTCAAGTTGTGTGGTTCTGTTGGATGAAGACAGAAAAAAGACAAAAATAAAATAAAAAAGAAGAAAAGCATATCAAAAAAACAACAAACAAAAAAAAAATTTAAAAAAGATAGAAACCCCCTGTGCCTGCCAGGAGCTATTTCTGAGCAGACAGCCAGGAGTCACCCCTGAGCACCACCAGGTGTGGCCCAAAAACCAAAAAATAAAAAATAAAAAAAATAAAAATGGATAAAAAAAAGATAGTAACTATCAAAAACTTTAAGTTTAAAAATATTCCATATTGGAGTTGGCACACCAGTAGGGCATTTGCCTTGCATGCAGCAGACCCAGGACAGACAGTGGTTCAAATTCCAGCATCCCATATGGTCGCCCAAGCTAGCCAGGAGCAATTTCTGACTGCAGTCAGGAATAACCCCTGAGCGCCACTGGGTGTGACCCCCCCCCCCAAAATTTCCATATTAGATACATACTGATATTTTTATGTCAGCCAAACATTTTCCTCCTTTGGTTATGAGGTGTCAGACTTATTTATTTATTTATTTATTTGCATCAACTAAATCTTAAATACAGTGAAAGTATTTTACTAAGTAGAGAGATTGTATAGGAGGTAAGTTCTACATGCAGCTGTGGTGGTCATTATTCTGGTTTAAATTGCTGGCACTGCCTGGTTATATAATGGTTCTTTGGTTCTTTGAGCAGCAAACCAGGATTACCACTGAACACCACTGAGTGTGGCCCAGAACTCCCTCAAAAAAGAAAGTTTGGGATTAGAAAGATAGATTTTAGGTGCTTGCATTTTACTTACAAACTTAGATTCAATGCACAGCATCCCTAATGTCCCCAAACATTTCTAGGAATACTTCCTAAGTGGTGAGCCAGGAGTAACCCCTGAGCATCACTGGGTATGCACTTCCCCCACAATAAAATTACAACAAAAGTTTTCACTTACATACATTGTTTCTTATGTTTGAAAATATCTGTTCATTCATATATACATAAAATAATAATAGAATATGCAAGAAATGAAGAATGATATGGAAAGCCTGAGAATAACTAAAACATTAATGCCTTCTGTAATTTAAACACGTGTTTTTGTTTTTTTTTTTAATTAGGAAATTTGACAGAAGTTTAGGCCTTTTCTGTTGATGATTTGAGAAGTAAGGCCAATCTGAAAATCTATTTGATGATGCCTATATATATTGAACCTGTTTATAAGCTATTATCTCACCTTTTTTCAGATAGCTATATATATACCTCTGGGGGGTGGGGGACAGAGACAGATAGAGGATAGGTGAGTGGGCTTCTATTCACTCAAAGACATGCACAAAAATATTTATAGTGGCATTCTTGGTAATGACCAAAAATTGGGAGCAACATGTCTTTGCATAGTGATATGGGTAAATGTAGTATAGTTTGCTTAATTGCTGAAACACTATGCACAGTAATGAAAATAAACAAAATACAAAAGCATGTAGTAATGTTGGTAAATTTTACAAAAACTGATGATTCCAGGACAAGAAAATACAAACTTGAACTTCATTTTTATGATGTTCGAAACAGGCAATGATGTACAAATCAGGATTAATCTGCACTTTTATGAGGGCACAAGGACAAGGATAAGTAACTGGAAGGAATTACAAAAACTTTTGTCACTTTGGAAATAATATTTGTTGATCAGGATATTATTCTATTTGTGTGGTCTTGGTCAATTGAGTCAGTTGAGTTTTAGGCATATTATCTCACTACCATTAACTTCCTTCCATCAGTGTTCTCACATTCTGTCCTATCACACTCTTTACTCCCCAGCATACCACATTAATGGGAAGTTTTTAAGTTTAGTTGTTGAAGTTTGGATCTCATGTTTTCAATGTATTGACTCTGTGGTTTGTACATTTATATATACCACTCCTCTGCACCACTCATGTACCCATATCCCTTTGACCCCTTGACTCTCTACCATTTTGCTTCCCATCTCTTTTCCCCCTTCTATTTCTTTCTATGAACTTCCTCACTTTTAATTATTTTTAAGGATTGGATTCTGTTCAGAATTAAAAAAAGTTAAAATTAGTCTTAAATTTTGTTTATTGGACAGGAATAAGCTTCATAATTGACTTGCCTTTATTCCATAATCTTTTCCAAAATCCTAGGGATGCAAGGATGGTTCAATGTATACAAATCAATGAATATAATATACCACATCAGTCAAAGGAAAGATAAAAATCATAGGAACATATTAGCCAGTACCAAGAAAGCTTTTAGTAAGACCAAACATCCATTTATAATTATAAAAAGAAAAAGACACAATAAAATAGGTATGGAAAGAACCTTCCTGAAGATAGTAATAGCTATTTATAAAAAAAAATCTAATATTTCTAATGGTGAAAAACTGAAGATATTCCCCCTGATAATCAGGCATAAGGAAGCCTACTGTGTCACTCTTACATTGTATTAGAAGTACTGTTGAGGCTGGAGAGATAGCATGGAGGTAAAGCATTTGCCTTGCATGCAGGTCAGTGGTTTAAAACCTGGCATCCCATATGGTCCCCCTAAGCCTGCCAGGAGCAATTTCTGAGCATAGAGCCAGGAGTAACCCCTGAGCGCTGCTGGGTGTGACCCAAAAACCAAAAAAGGAAAAAAAAATTCCTAGCAATAGCAAGTAGGTAAAAAAAGGAAATCAAACGGATCCAAATTGGAAAAGAGGGGGTCAAATTACCTCTGTTTGTAAATGACATGATAATGTATGTTGAGGACATTTAAGACTCCAAAAAAAAAAAAAAAACTCCTATAAATGATAAAACAATACATTACAGCAAAGTGGCTGATAGTCAATACACAAAAATTGGTTGTATTCCTATATATAAAGAATCAGAGGTGAAAGAGATCAGAGTCTATCCTATTAAAAACAGTGTCCAAAAACATCAGGTCTGTAGGAATCAGCAAAAGAGGGGAGGGGGCCAGAGAGATAGCACAGCAGTAGGGCATATGCCTCGTGCGCAGCCAGTCCAGGATGGACAGTGGTTTGAATTTAGGCATTCCATATGGTCCCCTGTGCCTGCCAGAAACAAAATCTGAGCACAGAGCCAGGAATAACTCCTAAGCACCACCAGCTGTGACCAAAAGAAGGAAAAAAAAACAAACTCTCAAACAAGTGTGAAAACTCTTTACTATAAAATTTCGAGATACTTAGAAATTAAAAAATACCTAAGAAAATGGTCAAAATGACAGTCCTTCCTAAACTACTATATAGAGTCAATGCAATTCTCTTCCAAATTGTCAACATTCTTCAAGGACTTAGAAAGTTCTTTATAAAGTTTGTATGGAATCAAAAAGACCCCAGATACCCAAACCATACTTAAAAATAAGAAACTGGAAGGTTTCTAATTAAACTATATTTAGGCTATCCTATAAAACCATATTGATCAGGGGCTTGAGAGATTGATAGCATAGTAGGTAGGAAATTTTTGCCTTGAACACAGCTGAGCCAGGTTTGATCCCCAGCATCCCATATGGTCCCTCAGCCTGCCAGGAGTAATTTTTGGGTTCAGATCCAGGACTAACCCTGGTGCACTACTGGATGTGGCACAAAAATAAAAACAAACAAAAAAAACCCATAATGACCAAAATAGCATGGTACTGAAATAAATGCAGTCTTTTTAAACAGGGGGCCAGTTCACTGTCACTCAGATCATTGAAGGGCTGACTATAGTAAAAGCAAAAACTATGAACAAATTCCTATGCACACTGCATATTCTTGTTTTGAAGTGAAGAAACAAAACAGGAACAAATACAATATGTGGTCCACGGGCCATAGAGGACTACTGGAATAGAACATCCAAGGTCAAAATTTCATATATAGGGTCAGCTAATTTTTGATAAAAAGATCTGAGAACATCAGGGCTGGAGAGATAGCACAGCAGTAGAGCGTTTGTCTTGCATGTAGCCAATTTAGGAGGGACAGTGATTCAATTCCCAGCACCCCATTTGGTTCCACGAGCCTGCCAGGAGCGATTTCTGAGCACAGAGCCAGGACTAACCCCTGAGCACTGCTGGGTGTGACCCAAAAACCAAAAAAAAGATCTGAGAACATAAAATGGAGTAAAGTCAGTCTCTTTAACAGATGTAGGGGCAATTGGATACCTGCAGATAAGAAATTAAAGCAGGATCCACAACTAACATGTTGTATAAAAGTAAACTCAGTGGATCAAAGAATCTGTATTGTACATTAAGGAAGATACAGGCAAAATGCTCTAAGACCAAGAACTCATAAGGATTTGTTTAATAATTTTGGTGTTTCCTATGTTTATGATAATATTATCAATAGTGATCTTTATTTCTCTTCCAAAAAAAACTAGCAAGTCTACTTTTAGGTATGTATCCCCAGGACAAGAAATAAATTCAAAAGAATGTATGTAAACCATTTTTTTTACAGCAGCAGTTGGTATAATAGCTAAGATTTGGAATCTAGATACCCACCAACAGATGAGTAGATCATAAAGATGTGGATCATGAAAATATACATGAGAGAATACTACACATTTAAGCAATGTAAGCAATGATGCAATTGCTGCAGCATGGATGGAACTAGAAGATATATTAATTGAAGTAAGCCAGAAGATAAAGGATAAACACAGGATGATATCACTTATATATGGTATTTAGAAAAACTGGATAGATA
The DNA here is from genome assembly GCF_024139225.1 of Suncus etruscus. Taxonomy (NCBI): domain Eukaryota; kingdom Metazoa; phylum Chordata; class Mammalia; order Eulipotyphla; family Soricidae; genus Suncus; species Suncus etruscus. Next base: position 58,108,900 of record NC_064858.1, on the reverse strand, counting down.
ACTAATCACTGTGGCTTTGTAACCAACCCCTGCACAGAATCCCTGAAGAAAGCTGAGAGACGGAGATGACTTGCAAATGCCCAAGCAGGGTGGGGATACATAGCCATTACTAAGGACACCTGATTGCTGCAACTTTGAAACCAACTCTAGCACAGAAACCCTGAAAAATGATGAGAGTAGAAGATGACTTGGAAATGCCCGAGCATGTTGGGGTCACGCGCATCTTATAGCAATGAACTCCACCACAAAATGTAGAAAAAACCCACACAGCACACATGAGAATTGGAAAACAATGCTAGCCAACACCAGATATAGAAAATTAAGGTAAGGGCCAGCGAGGTGGTGCTAGAGATAAGGTGTCTGCCTTGCAAGCACTATCCAAGGAAGATCGCGACCGTGGTTAGATCCCCCGGTGTCCCATATGGTCCCCCCAAGCCAGGAGCAATTTCTGAGTGCTTAGCCAGGAGTAACCCCTGAGCATCAAACGGATGTGGCACAAAAAAAAAAAAAAAAGAAAGAAAGAAAGAAAAAGAAAATTAAGGTGGCGGCTCTGATGACTGGAAAAATGCCAACCACCTAATTAGCCTCTCAGAAAAGGAGTTTAGAGTAGGATGTTTATAGAAATCAAGGAAAGTATATAGATTGAGCTGAAGAAACAACAAAGACAGAAATCAGAAAACTCCAAACTAAAATAACAGGACTGAAAAGATGGTAGATGAAATTAAAACCTCAATAGAAAGCCTCTCCAACAGAAAAACAGAAGCTGAGAACAGAATCGGTAAGCTGAAAGATGAGATACAGAACAACTCCATACAGCTGAAGAGATTGGAAAAGTACCTTAAAGAAAATGATCAGACAATGGAAAAAATACTCAAGGAATGTGAACAGATGAAAATTGAAGTCCTTGATAAATTCAACAGAAACACATAGAATCATTGGAGTCCCAGAGACCCAGGAAGAAAATATCCAAGTATAATCAACAGACCAGGACATCATTACAGACAAACTCCCAGAGCTAAAAATGGCATGCAACCAAATCCTGCATACCCGGAGTACCAGCTAAAAGAGACCAAAAGAAAAGCACCCCAAGACACATCCTAGTCAAAATGACAAATCCCATATATAGAGATAGAATCCTGAAAACAGGGGCCGGGAAGGTGGCGCTAGAGTTAAGGTGTCTGCCTTGCAAGCGCTAGCGTAGGACGGACCGCGGTTCGATCCCCCGGTGTCCCATATGGTCCCCCCAAGCCAGGAGCGATTTCTGAGCGCATAGCCAGGAGTAACCCCTGAGCGTCAAACGGGTGTGGCCCAAAAATCAAAAAAAAAAAAAAAAGAATCCTGAAAACAGCAAGATCACAAACAAATTACATTCAAAGGAGCATCCTTAATATTTACAGCAGATCTGTCACAAAAAAACATCAAAGCCAGAAGGCAGTAATGGGATATAGAGACAAAACTCAACGAAGTGAATACTTTGCTTAGAATATTGCAACCAGGGGCCAGAGAGATAGCATGGAGGTAGCACGTTTGTCTTGTATGCAGCACGACGGTGGTTATAGTCCCTGCATCCCATATGGTCCCCTGAGCCTGACAGGAGTAACCTCTGAGCGCTGCCAGGGGTGACCCAAAGAACAAAAAAAAAAAAAAAAAAAGTACTGCAACCAGCCAGACTCACTTTCAGGTTTGAAGGAATGAAGGAAGTATTCATGGCTTTACAGATAAACAACAGCTCAGAAGCATTATAGACTTAAAACTAGCCTCGAAAGAAAATCTGAAAGGTCTACTATAAGGCAAGAAAGACCAACAGACAAAACAAACTTCTACACCATGAAGACAATAAACCCCATGACAATCATCTCTCAACATCAATGGTCTAAATGTACCTGTTAAGAGAAAAAGAGTGCCATAATGGATTAAAAAATTCAGTCCAATATTTTGCGGACTAGAAGAAAAATATCAGATGTAATACATTGAATAGTCAGAACAAACATACACTCAAAATCAAAGGCTGGAGGAAAATTATCCAAGCAAACAATTCCCTTTAAAAAGCTGGAATGGGGGGCAGTGAGGTGGCGCTAGCGGTAAGGTGTCTGCCTTGCAAGCGCTAGCCAAGGAAGACCACGGTTCGATCCCCCGGCGTCCCATATGGTCCCCCCAAGCCAGGGACAATTTCTGAGCGCTTAGCGAGGAGTGACCCCTGAGCATCAAACGGGTGTGCCCCCCCCCCAAAAATAAAAGCTGGAATGGCCATATTAATATCAGATGACATAAATTTCAGACTCAGAAAAGTTGTAAGGGACAAAGATGGTCATTGTGTACTAACCAAAGAATATGTTTAACAGGAAGAAATCACCCTTTGAAACACATATGCACCCAATGAGGGACCAGCAACATTTTTAATACAATTGTTGAGAAGTCTGAAAGAAGTTATCAGTAGTAACACAATAACAGTGGGAGATCTCAACACTGCCTTGTCACCCTTGATAGGTCAACCAGGCTGAACCTTAAAAAGAATATAAAAGCTTTGAAAAGAGAAATGGAAGAAAGTGGACTAGTATGTATATATAGGGCACTCCATCCCTAGAAAACTGGCTATACTTCTCCAATGCACATAGGTGATTCTCCAGGATAGACTACAAGCTGACCCATAAAACATATATCCATTAAGTCAACAGGATAGAAATTGTACAAACTACCTTCTCAGATCACAAGGCACTGAAATTAGAAGTGAACTACAGAACTGGTTCCCAGAGGTGCCCCAGTAGAAAGGTAGATCCTTTGGTCTGTGAAGGCAGGCAGGAGGGATCTGCCCCTGCTGTGAGATTACCAACTGATACAGACTGAGGGGACCTGTTGCTTTTGCCTGTTTCTCTACTCTTCTATCTCCTGAAACTCCTGAGAGGGCCAAGAAGAGCCCAGCAAAAACTGTCTCTAAGAGGCTCCAGAAGAGCACCTCCGCTTCGTTTCACAGCCATGCGCGCACTCAAACTAATGAACCCCACTATAACATGCAGAAGAAAATCAACAAGTGTGACAATGAGGAAATCTCACAGGCAAACACTATGCACAGAGAATGAAGATGATAGCTCTGATGACCAAAAAAATACCAACCATCTGATTATCTCTCAAATAAGAAGTTTAGAATAGAAATATGGAGGATCCTCATGGAAATTAAAGGAAACATAGCTCTAGCTGAACACAAATCAGAAAGCCTCTCTAATAACAGATCTGAAAAGCATGATAGATGAACTGAAACCCTCCCAAAGAATTTTTGTGAATCTAGCATCACCTTGATACCCAAACCAGTCAGAGATGCTGGGGAAAAAAGAAAGGAAAAAACTACAGACCAATAACCCTGATGAACACAAGATTAAAAATATCCTCAACAAAATTCTGGCAAATAGGATCCAATGCCTCATCAAGAAGATCATACACCACAACCAAGTAGGATCATTTCATTAATGGAAGAATGGCTTAACATGTAAATCAAGCAACATAATATAATATATCAACAAAATGAAAAATTAAAAAAAATTATATGATCATATCAATAGATGCAGAGAAAGCATTAGATAAGTTCCACCATCCATTCAAGATAAAAAGAAACTCTAAGCAAGATGGGAATGAAAGGAAATTTTCTCAATTTAGTCAAGGCCATCTACCACAAGCCAATGGCAAATATTATTCTCAATGAAGATAAACTAAAACCTTTTCTCTAAAATATGGTATAGGACAAGGCTGCCCTCTCTCACCATCCCTATTCAACATAGAGCTGGAAGTTCTTGTCATAGCAAATATGCAAGAAAAAGATATCAAGGGCATCCAGATAGGGCAGGAAGAAATCAAGCTCGTATTGCTTGCAGATGACATGATACTATATTTAGAAAACCCTAAAATTACCTAAAAGCTTCTAGAAACAATAGATTCATATAGCACAGTGACAGGCTACAAAATTAATACTCCAAAATCAATGGCCTCCTTTATACACCAACAATGATAAAGATGAAATGGACATTAAAAAAAAATAAACCCATTCACTTTAGTATCACACAAGCTCAAATATCTTGGAGTCAATTTAACCATAGATGTGAAGGACCTACACAAAGAAAACTAAGAAATCCTGCTTCAAGAAATCAAAAAGGACACAAGAAAATGGAGATACATACCATTTTATAAATTGGAGGATTAACATTATTAAAACGGCAATACTCCCCCAAAGCATTCTACAGATTTAATGCAATCCCTCTCAGGCTCCCCATGACATTTTTCAAAGAAGTGGATCAAACACTGCTGAAATTTATTTGGAACAGTAAACACATGCGAACAGCTAGAGCAACCCTTGGGAAAAGAAATATAGGAGGCATCACTTTGCCCAACTTTAGATTGTATTGCAAAGCTATAGTCATAGTTATTAAAACAGTATGGTATTAGAATAAAGACAGAGCATCAGATGATTGGAATTGACTTGAGTATTCAGAGAATGTTCTCCAGACATACAAATCAATTAAGCTTTGATAAAGGGGAAATATATATAAAATGGAGCAGGGAAAGCCTCTTCAACAAATTGTGTGTGGTAACTGGTTAGCCACTTGCAAAAAAAAAGTGAACTCAAACCCCCATCTAACATCACACACATAGGTCAAATCCAAATAGATTAAAGATCTTGATATCAGACCCGAAACTATAATGTATATAGAACATCTAGGTATAACACTCCATGACATTGAGACTGATGGCATATTTAAGGAGGAAACAGCACTCTCTAAACAAGTGGAAGCAGAGTTAAATAGATGGGACTATTATTAAGATAAGAAGCTTCTGCACCTCAAAGGAAAGAGTGTCTATGATACAAAAGCCACTCACAGAATAGGAGAAATTCTTCACCCAATATTCATCAAATAAGGGGTTAATTTTGAAGATATATAGGTACTGACATAACAAGAAAAAAATCTAAACCAATCAAAAAATGGAAAGAAATGAATAATATCACAAAGAAGAAATACAAGTGGCCAAAAGACACATTAAAAAATGCTCCACATCACTAATCATCAGGGAAATGCAAATCAAAACAACATTATGAGGTACTGTCTTACAGCACAGCGACTGGCACACATCACAAAGAATGAGTACAAGCAATGCTGGCTAGGATATGGAAAGAAACTTTACTGCTGATGGGAATGTCCTCTAGTCCAACCTATATGGAAAACAATATGAAGATTCGTCAAAAAACTGGAAATTGAACTCCCATGTGATCCAGCTATACCACTCCTAAGGATATACCCTAGGAACACAAACGGACAATTTAAATATTTCTTTCTCACACCTATAATCATTGCAGTGGTATTTACAATAGCCAATCTCTGGAAACAACCAAGATGTCCTTCAACAGATCAATGGCTAAAGAAACTGTGGTACATATACACAATGGAATATTATGCCGCCATCAGCTGATATGAAGTCATGAAATTTTCCAATGCATTGATATATATGGAATCCATTATGCTGTGTGAAATAAGTAAGAGCAAGTGAGATAGACAAGAATAATCTCACTCATCTATGGTTTTAAGAAAAATAAAAGACTTTTATTCTCAGAGACAATAGAAATGAAGGCTGAAGGTCTCTAGCTCATGATATGAAGCTCATCACAGAGGGGTGAGGGCAGCTAGAGAAATAACTACACTAACAACTATTATAACAATGTAAATTAATGAGGGAAGTAGAAAGCCTGTCTGGAATACAGGGTATGGGGCAGGGAGGAGGGAGATGTGGGGCATTGGTGATGGGAATGTTGTACTGGTGAAAGTTTTTTTTTTAATATATGTGACTGACACTCAACTACAATCATGTCTGTAATCAAAGTCCTTAAATATAGTTGAAAAAAATAAGAATAACTGGATAAAGGAATCCAGTGGTTTAAAGGAGGATGCCTAGATCACCCTTGGCCCCAGAGTATAGAGAGAAGGAAAGAAATAGAATAAAGAGGAGTGAGTGAAAAGACAGATGAGAAGCAATCTGGTGGACAGTGGTCAAGGGGATTCAGTTACATTGGTTGTGTAAGGGACTGATGTGCTAAATTTCCAAACTACAGAGTCAATACTGAATCCTGAACCCAAACTTTAACCAAACTTAAAAAAAAAAAAAAATAGGTGCTTGTTGGGCTGGAGCAATAGCATACAAGTAGAGCATTTATTTGCCTTGTATCCAGCTGATCCAGGCTTTGATCACTGGCATCCAATATGGTCCCCCAAGCCTGTTGTGAGTGATTTCTGAGCACAGAGCCAGACTCCTAAGTGCTCTCTCGTGTAGCCCAAAATAACAATCAATCAATCAATAAAACAAGGAGCTTGTCAAGAAGGCAAGCTAGTAGGAGGAGGTATAGGAGAGAACATGGGAGCACTAGTTAAGGAAACTTGACACTGGTGATGTTATTGGTTGCTGGGACATTGCTGGGACTCAACTATGAGTACTTTGTAAATTGCTATACTTTCATAAAATAAAAAGTTTATTGAGATGAGTTTTAAAATAGGAATACAATCTCATTAGTGACTTAGGAGCTTTGAGATTCTGCCCACAAAATAAAGGTCATATAAGTAATTTAATTTGGCTAGTGTGTTAACAATTTTGCTATGTTAAAAATTATTAGAGGGGCCAGAGAGATAGCATGGAGGTAAGGCATTTGCCTTTCATGCAGAAGGTCATTGGTTCAAATCCCAGCATCTCATATGGTCCCCTGAGCCTGCCAGGAGCGATTTCTGAGCATAGAGGCAGGAGTAACCCCTGAGCACTGCCGGGTATGACCCAAAAAAAAAAAAAATTATTAGAGAAAATGTTACTGTTCTACAATTTAATATATAAAAAAATAAATTCATAGAGCTGGAAAGATAGTACAGCTGGTAGGACATTTGTCTTACACACATATCTGTCCTGCGTCCTATTCCCATTATTCTCTAGGGTCCCCTGAGCCCTCCAAGAGTAATTCCTGAGTGCAGAGCCCAGAGTAACACCTGAGAACCACTGGGTTTGTCCCAGAAACCAAAATAAATGAATAAAAATTAAATTATTTATACTGATTATTCATTTTCTAGGGTTCTTTTCTTCAAGGTATATTTTAAATATATATATATGTATATATATAGTAGTCTCTTAATAATTTTTAGTAAATAAATGAAAGCTTTTTGTAATATATCAAAATGTGTTATTTTATGTTCTTACTTTTTTTATTAGGATTTGGAGCTTGGAAGGTATACAGACAGCTAATTTTGTTCTTCGTTCACCTGGAATGAGTGTGTGCTGGCATCCTGAGGAATCTTTTAAGGTCAATTATAATAGTACTTTATATTTCTTTTATCAAGTTGAAAATATATTTACATCTATACTACTTACATACATAGAGGAAAAAATTCAGTGGCATTTTCTATCTTACAAATTTACATATGCATTCATTTATATCTGTAATATATACCTGGGTGTTTTCTTAATGAAGTTTTTAATTTGACAACCACCATCCATAAGTAACATTTATTCAGAGAACACTTACTTTATTTATTCATTATTTATTTATTCAGAGAACACTTGCTCTTTGAAAAATTACATTCTAAATCCCGATGCCCAGACTTGTTCAATTTTTTATTTTTTGAATTTTGTTTTTGAAGTCACACCCAGTGGTGCTCAGGGTTTACTCTTTTTTTGTGCTCTGGAATCTCTCCTGGTGGGCTCAGGGGACCATATAAAATGCTGGGGGTTGAAACTGGGTCAGCCACATGCAAAGCAAGTACCCACCCATCATGCTAACACTAGGGTCCCTTCAAATTTTTATATTTATTGTCAAATCTATGATTTTTTTCATGCCAGTTGTATCTTTACCAATAAAATTAGATTCTACTCATGTGCAGCTTACCTATGCTATGTATTTATTCAACGTACTTTAGTTAGACTAATCTTTTATTGGGGAGGAAGGCTCATGTGAAGTGCTCAGGGAACTCAAGGGCCACACCTATTGATACTTGGCCAGTAACTGTTCACAGCTTGGACTCAGAAATTCCATGATTACAAGGCCACACCTACCAGCTGTGGAGCCATGTGTTGGGGATCAAACTCTAGAGTCCTTGCACATATAAATCATGTGCCTCAACCCTGATTATTTCCCTGGCCCATAGGCTAATGTTAGTAAATGTTTCATCATGTCACTACTGAACTTGAAAGCCTAAGAAACAGAAAGTTGTTAGATGCTGAATGTAGTGTTAAATAACTAGAGTCAAATTCCAAGTATGTAGGTTGTTGGTCTTTTCATATTTTTTCTTCGTTAAAATAAAATGATAATTTTACAAATGTTCAACAAGTTTGACTTAGAAAAATACACTCTGAAGTAAATCACAACACAGTGAAAGTTTAAAGTCAACGTCTCCCCAATTCATACAGTATTAGATTCATATTGTGTCTCAGTTTTCAAAGCTTGATATTAGAAAGTTTAAATATAATGTAAAAAATTTAAATTGAATTAAGCTTAAATGAACAACATGAGAAATGCCCTTCTTTAAATTAGGGATCTAGTTAAAGTTGAAAATAGTTTTACTTAATATTACATACTATAAGAAAGTTTTCATGAGAAAATATTAAAAAGGTAAGATTTTATTTCAAATTTTTCAAACCTATCATGTGAAATGTCCCACATCTTCCTTTAGAAAAATAACTTTTTCATTGCATGTGGATGCATGAGAAAAATTAGTTGATAAAACTTAATTGATAATATAGATAAAAATAATAGGGGCGAGAGCAATAGCACAGCAATAGGGCATTTACCTTGTACGCAACTGATCCAAGACGGACCTTGGTTCAATCCCCAGCATCCCATATGGTCCCCCAAGCCAGGAGTAATTTCTGAGCTCATAGCCAGAAGTAACTCCTGAGCGTCACCAGGTGTGGCCAAAAATCAATAATAATAATAATATAGATTAAAATAATAATATAGATTTAAAAAAACTCAAGCTAGTAGGATGCTTGCCTTGTAAGCATCCAACCCGTTTAGTCTCCAATATCATGTAGTCTCCCAAGTCTGCCAAGAGTGATCCCTGAACACACAGCCAAGAGTAGGTCCAGAGCATTATCAGTGATGACCCAAAATCAAAAGAATTAACTCAAATGCTCCCATGAAATCAACCATATCTACCCATGCTGTTCTGGGCTCAGTAGTTAGTCCCTTAAAAACTACTGAAGATTGGCTCTTTCATATTCTAATCATTATCTTCAAGTTTCTCTTGAAGCTTCTCACTTTTCTCATGGTTTAACCTTCCTCTGAATGGTGCCTCAATTTCTTCATCTCCAAATATCACACAGTACTTGTATCTCAAAGGAATCCTGCTTTCCTTTCTGGGCAGTGTCAAGGCTGGTGACAAGAACTTCTGTATTATATTTCCCAGAAAAACTATCCCCAGGATTTTACCTGCCTGAGCACACCTTTAAAAACAAGAAATAACCAAAAGGGAAAAAACCTGCTAGATCCAAGTTTCATTTAGATGTCAACTTGTAATAACCAGGTAATGTTTGTAAGCATCTCTGTGCTAAAACGATTGTAATAGATATCCATCGGTTGACTCAGACCTTTCTTAAGACCAACAATCTTAAGAAGTAGTTCTATTGTTATTACCCCTATTTTATCATTGAGAATCTTAGTCACAGAGACTTATGTGCTCTAGAATGTATAGCTTCTAGAGCAGAGGTGAGCCAACCCCCACACTTCCTATCTAAATCTGCACTTTCCTTCAATTTTTCATTTCTCCTATTTTAGGATTTATGTAAATCAGGTAGATTTACTCTTTAATAGTCCTTAAGTTCTACCAAAATCCTCAAGAATTGAAAAGCAGGTCAAAATAGAAAATTTTCTTCCTTTTTTTTTTGGTTTTTTTTTGGTTTTTGGTTTTTGGGCCACACCTGGTGACACTCAGGGGTTACTGCTGGCTATGCACTCAGAAATCGCTCCTGGCTTGGGTGACCATATGGGACGCTGAGGGGATCAAGCCACCGTCTGTCCTAGGCTAATCTGGGCAAGGCAGACACCTTACTGCTAGCGCCATCACTCCAGCCCCAGAAAATGTTCTTAATAGGCTCTGCTAAGTTTTTATTAGTCTCCCATTTCCAATTATTCACCACCCTCAGTTATAACCACTCACCACATGTGCTCTGATTTTGTTTTTATTGTGAGAATGGGAGAAGTGGACACACCTGGGAGACTCAGGGCTCATTCCTGACTTTGTGCTCAGTGGCCATATGTGGAGCTGGGAATTGAATCAGGATTGCCATGTGCAAAGCAATGCCTTAAACCCTGTACTATCTGTCACACACACACACACACACACACACACACACACACACGCGTGTTCTTAAACAAAATTTGTCCAGCACTTGAGTTTATAAACTAGCAGAAAGACCATTATTAGCCATTTAATCTTTGAGTTTTGTCTCCTCATCTGAAATAAAACAAGGGATGTAAAGGTTTGTATGGTTTTGTTGCTTATTTGTCATTGACCAGCAACGTGCTGTTGTTAGTAGAAAACAAGCTGCCTGTTCTTAAAAAGTTATTTAGATTTGGAGAGATAACATAGATGGTAAGGCACTTGCCTTCAAAGAAGCTGATTTGAATTCCCAGCACCATATATAGTCCCCAAGAACTATCCAGATCACACCTATTTATAGCTAGGAATAGACACTGGGAACTGTTGGGTATGATCCCAAACACCAAGCAAATATGTTAAACTTCTGCCTCTTCATTAAGATTGCATAATCCAAAGGTTATTCAATTTTAAATATATAATCCCAGGTATTTTGCCTTAAATTATAGTTGTTTTTTCTTTTATATGAAAATAACTTTTTTTTTAGCATTTAACCTCCCATTTGTACACACATTTATTTACCTTTTACCATTTAACCTACCTACTTTCCAAATTTGGTTAGTGAATTAGATGATTTCTTTGTCTTACAGCTGATGGTGGCAGAGAAGAATGGAACAATTCGTTTTTATGATCTTTTGGCCCAACAAGCTATTTTATCTCTTGAATCAGAACAGATGCCATTAATGTCAGCACACTGGTGCTTAAAAAATACCTTCAAAGTCGGAGCTGTTGCCGGGAATGATTGGTTAATTTGGGATATTACTCGATCTAGGTACTTCTAAGTATCTTTTTTTAACAAATAATCAGTATGGTTGCTAAATGACCAGTTGAATCCTTGTATACCTGGTCTTCAAAATCAGTCACTTTTACTAAATGAACCACTGAGTCATTGTATACGTGGGTTTCACTGTTGAGGGCAAACTTGCCTTTCCTAGAAAATGGTCAGATCTGGGGCCAGAGTGGTGGCGCAAGTGGTAAGGTGTCTGTCTTGCCTGCACTAGCCTAGGATGGACTGCAGTTCTATCCCCCAGCGTCCCATATGGTCCCCCCAACCCGGGAGCGATTTCTGAGCGCATAGCCAAGAGTAACTCCTAAGCATCACCAAATATGGTGCAAAAACAAAAAAATGGTCAGCTATATGGGTTTTTATATAATCAGGATGAGTACCTTTGCTTTGAAAGTTTTCTTCAATATACCAAGAACGTATATTATGAAAGAGAAAACCTTCGAGTTGAGGAGTTATTTGTGTATGTTTGTTGTGAAAGGGCTTTGGCATAGGGAAAAGAGAAAGAAACACTGATCTTGTTTAATGATGGTGTTCGTTTATGTGCTCATCATATCTCATCTATTATAATCAAGTGTTTGCTTTGAATTTTATCACAGCCAAAGTACAATGACTATTTATTGTCTTTTAAAAAGAAGTGATCTCTTAAGCCATAATTTCAGTTCACAACTTGAGCCTAACATTAAATGCAAAATACTGTATTTTAGTTACCCGCAAGATAAGAGACCTGTCCACATGGATCGGGCCTGCCTATTCAGGTAATGCTCTATTATATGCACTATTTGGATCTTTGGAGTTTGGTTTCTTTGTGTAGTGCCACCACCTGGAATACTTTCCCAGTATAATTGTTCCTTGAATGATTATTTTGTATTCTTAACTGAAGTCCTTGTTTTTTGTCTTTTGGTTTGGGCAAGAGACTGATTTGTTTGCCAGTAGTTTCATTGAAATTTTTTATTAAGAGTGAAACATACCACCAGCAGCCTGAGAACATACACTTTCTTAATTTCTGTACTAAAAAATGTATATGTGAATATAGATTGGTTCTATGCTTATATACAAACTTTACTGTGCTTTAAATGAAACATACTAAATAGTATATGGGTTTTTTTGGGGGGGCCACACCTGTTTGATGCTCGGGGGTTATTCCTGGCTAAGCACTCAGAAATCCCCCCTGGCTTGGGGGGACCATATGGGACATGGTGGGGGGGGATCGAACCGTTGTCCTTCCTTGGCTAGCGCTTACACGGCAGACACCTTACCTCTAGCGCCACCTCACCGGCCCCATAGTATATGTATTGATGACTTTTTTAAACCTTTTTAAAAAATTGACATGCTTATCTACCTTGTTTTTTCATTTTTACATAAAATCCAATTGTCTAGTATAGTCATTAGGATACATGTATTTAAAGCAATACAAAAACATATTAACAGAATAAAACCAGTAGGACATTTATTATATGCTGTAGTTATCATCTCTAAAACACCCTCAACAACATTGTAGAATTTAGAGAAACCATTATTTTATGTACACTAAAAAAGAATATTAAACTAAATGTATTAAAGCCACATATCTTAAGATGCATTCTGATTTTAGAAATGTGAACCAAGACATATTTAAATCTTTGATTATGAGTATTAACAGGTTGAGGATTAGTTCTTTTTTTTTTTTTTTAAGCAAAACTATCATGGTATCAATAACAAAGAAAGGAACTGTGCTAGCCTTATGTAACTTTGGAACTTAACAAGTAGACAAATAATAAGCACTCATGTTCACAGAAAGATAAAATACAGCCAATTACCTGCAGTTCCCAGTCTTAACTGTAGAACCATATTAGCAAATTTAGGATCATAAAATTACTGTTTCATGAAAAAAGAAATAATTTGTTTCATAAAAGTGTATAGTCATCCATAGGATACTATTCTTTAGTTTATCCTTTGTCTTTTCTTAGATGGTCTTCAATTAATGAAAATCTATTTGCAACAACTGGTTATCCTGGAAAAATGGCAAGCCAATTTCAAATTCATCATTTGGGACATGTTCAGGTAATGAAATATTTTATTATGTAAGATGGATGTTTTGGTTTTGTGTTGCGCTTGGGAGGACTTACCAAAGCAGGCTCCGGGGCTCACTCCCGGAATAGTTGGTCATTTGGGCAAGATGGTTGTGGTAGAGCTGTGCTTTTCAAGCCCTTCATGCAATGCTGGAGTTCATCAAATCCACCTTTTTGGTGTTTAGACTGTACTGCCTGGGTCTTAGCTCATGCTTTGTATTGTCTCCTGAGTTCCAAATGTGTGGGGGTTTTGTTTTTGTTTTATTGTATTTTTTATTATCTCTGTGTTTCTATTTATTTCTTCTACTCAAAGTCCCAATTTTGTCATTTTTAACCAATTTTTTTCCTTTTTACTAAATTTGAAAGCAAAGGACTGTTTTATTACTTGAATCACCTTGGTAACATCCTTTTTTACTAGTATTTTATAAGAATTGTATTAATTCTTCTGTTACATTTTCGCCTTCATTTAGTTATAGTAATTTTGGGGATCAAAGAGATAGAACAAGAAGTAAGGCCCTTGTTTTAAAAGCTGCTAAACTAGATTTGATTATGAAAACCACATATGGAACCCTGAGCCATACCAGGAGTAAATCCTGAGTACCATTGGTTTTGACCCAAAAATAAATAAATAAATATAGTTATTTTGTGTGCTGCTTACACTTATTTTTATTTTATTTTTTTGACATTCCTTTTTGTTGGGGGGGCAATCAGTGGTTACTCCTGGCTATGCATTTAGAAACTACTATTGGGGGGTGACAATCGGTGGTTACTCCTGGCTATGCATTCAGAAATTGCTCCTGGGGGACAATAAGGGACGCCTGCGTGATCGAACCGCGGTCTGTCCTAAGTTAGTGTGTGCAAGACAGACACCCTACCACTTGCACCAGTGCTCCAGCCCCAACATTCCTTTTTTTTTTTTTTACATTTCTTTATTTCTGTTTGTTTATTTTTTCTTTAAGTACCATGATTACATACATGATTGTAGTTGGGTTTCAGTCATAAAAACAACACTACACCCTTCACCAGTGCAACCTTTCCATCTCCCTCCTTCCCCATCTCCTGCCTGGATTCAAGACAGGTATTATTCTTCGCTAACTAAACTCAACACTATGTCTTATTTTTCTTAAAACCCATAGATGAGTGAGACTATTTTTTGTCTGTCTCTCTCCCTCTGACTTATTTCACTCAGCATAATAAATCCCATGTACAACAATGTATAGGAAAATTTCATGACTTCATCTCACCTAACAACTGCATAATATTCCACACTGTATATGTACCACAGTTTCTTTAGTCATTCATCTGTTGAATGGCATCTTGGTTGTTTCCAGAATCTAGCTATTGTAAGTACCACTACAATGAATATAGGTGAATGAATATAATTAGTAATTTTTACATTTTTGTGTTCCTAGGATATATTCTTAGGAGTGATATAGTGGATCATATGGGAGCTCAATTTCCAGTCTTTTGAGGAATTTCCTTATTTTTCATAAAGGCTGGACTAGACGGCATTCCTATCAGCAGTGAATGAGAGTTTCTTTCTCTCCACATCCCCGCCAGTCTCTGGTGTGAAATGGTACTTCATTGTTATTTTGACTTGCATCTCACTGATGATTAGTCATGTGGAGCGATTAGTCATGTGGAGCGTTTTTTTCATGTGCCTTTTGGCCATTTGTATTTCTTCTTTGAGGAATTGTCTTCATTTCTTCTACTCATTTTTTGATGGGGTTAGGTTTTTTTTTCTTATTAGGTTCTGTCAGTACCTTGTATATTTTCTATATTAGCCCATTACCTGATAGGCTTTGGGTGAATAATTTCTTCCATTCTGTGGGTGGCTCTTGTATCCTAGGCACATTTTCTTTTGAAGTGCAGAAGCTGCTCAGTTTAATATAGTCCCATTGGTTTATGTCTGCTTCCACTTGTATGGAGAGTGCTGTTTCCTCCTTAAAGATGTCTTTAGTCTCAAATTTATGGAGTATATTACCTACGTGTTGTACTTTATACCTTATGATATGCAGGTCGTTAATCCATTTAGATCTAACCTTAGTGCATGGTGTTAGATGGAGGACTGAGTTCACTTTTTTTTGCAAGTGGCTGTCCAGTTGTGCCAACACCACTTGTTCAAGAGGCTTTCCTTGCTCTATTTTGGATTTGTTTACCTTATCAAAAATTGATTGATTGTATATCTGGGGCATATTCTCTGAATACTCAAGTCTATTCCACTGATCTGAGGGTTTGTCTTTATTCCAGTGCCATGCTGTTTAATTGGCTATAGCTTTGTAATATAATTTAAATTGGGGGGAGTGATGCTTCCCATATTCCTTTTCCCAGGGTTGTTCTAGCTACTTGCAAATGTTTATTGTTCCAAATAAATTTCAGGAGTGTTTGACCCACTTCTTTGAAGAATGTTTTGAGTATCTTTAGAGGGAGTGTATTAAATCTGTACAATGCTTTGGGGTGTATTAATTAACAACATTAAAATGTTAACCAATCCATGAGCAGGGTATGTGTCTCCATTTTTTCACATTCTTTTTTTTTTTTTTTTTTTTTTTTTTTTGGTTTTTTTTGGGCCACACCCGGTGACGCTCAGGGGTTACTCCTGGCTATGCGCTCAGAAGTCGCTCCTGGCTTGGGGGACCATATGGGACGCCGGGGGATCGAACCGCGGTCCGTCTCCTAGGCTAGCGCAGGTAAGGCAGGCACCTTACCTCCAGCGCCACCGCCCGGCCCCCCGTGTCTCCATTTTTTATGTCTCCTTTTCGATTTCTTGAAGTAGGATTTTGTGGGTTTTTTTTATATAGGTCCTTAATCTCTTTAGTCAAATTGACTCCAAGATATTTGAGTTTGTGTGACACTAATGTGAATGAGACTTTTTTAATGTCCATTTTTCCTCTGTCATATTTTGTAGCCTGCCACTTTGCTATATGAATCTATGATTTCCAGAAGCTTTTTTTTAGTGTCTTCAGGGTTTTTTAAATATAGTATCATATCATCTGCAAACAGTGAGAGCTTGATTTCTTTCTTTCCTATCTGAATGCCCTTGATATTTTTTCTTGTCTAATTGGTATGGCAAGAACTTCCTGCACTATGTTGAATAGGAATGGTGAGAGAGGGCAGCCTTGTCTTTTATCAGATGTTAGAGGAAAGGCTTTTAGTTTATCTCCATTGAGAATATTTGCCATTGGCTTGTGGTAGATGCCCTTGACTATAGAAGAAGTTTTTTCCTTTCCCATCTTTTTTGTTTGTTTTTGTTTTGGGCCACACTCAGTGATACTCTGGTAAAGTCTGTAAAGTTTCTGACATGTTGTTTATCTGTGAAGCTATGTATACTTCCTTCAAACCTGAAAGTGAGTCTGGCTGGGTCCAGTATTCTAGGCAAAGCATTCATTTTGTTGAATTTTGTCACTGTTTTTACCACTGCCTTCTGGGTTTCTTTTTCCTTTTTTTTTTTTTTTTTTTTTTTTTTTTTTTTTTTTTTGTCCCCCCATTCACAATACAGACCAGGCAAAGGACCTGGTGTATATGAGGTGTATATGGGAAGCATATACATATATATGTATATATATACATATATATATATACTATATACATATACTGTACCTCCTCTTTCTATACAGTCAGTGTAAAGAACACAGCCTGTGGTAAGCATTGGAAGGCATTATCTTTTCTTTTCTTTTTTATTTTTCACCTATGCAACATTCCCATCACCAATATCTCAAATGTCCTTCCTGGACACCTGAGTTTCTTATTAAAGAAACCTTTCGTATGAAAGGTCCACTGTAAATCTTAAGGATTTTTTTTTTTTGATCTTGCTGCTTTCCGTAGTTTATCCCTATCTGTTGGATTCATCATTGTAACTAGGTGTCTTGGAGTGCTTTTCTTTGGGTCTCTTCTAGCCGGTACTCTTCAAGCATGCAGAATTTGGTTGCACACAGTATTTAGCTTTGGGAATTTCTCTACAATGATGTCCTTGACTATTGATTGTTCCTGATGATTTTCTCCCTGTGTCTCTGAGACTCCAATGATTCTTATTTATTTCTTTTGAGTTTATTGAAGACTTCTATTTTCATTTATTCACATTTTTTGAGTATTTTGTTCCATTGTCTGATTATTTGTTTTAAGGTTCTTTTCCAATCTCTTCTGCTGTATGGAGTTGTTCTGTATCTCATCTTCCAGTTCACTGATTCTGTCCTCAGCTGCTGTTACTCTGTTAGAGGATTCCATTAAGGTTTTAATTTCATCTACTGAGTTCTTCATACATATTATTTTAGTTTTGAGTTTTCTGATTTCTGTCTTTATATCCTCTTGATTCTTATTTGTGTTCCATTCAACTTGATTTCTATGAACATCATCCATATTTCTTCTCTAAACTTATTTGAGAGGTTAACTAGGTGGTTGGCTTTTCTGAGATCATCAGAGCTGACATCTTCTTTCTCTCTACATTTAGTTGATCTGTGCTGTTTTACCATTGTCTCACTTTTAGTATGGTTTTTTCAATGCGTAATGGTGGAATTCATTGGCTAGAAGATGCGCTCCTCTGACACCACTCTTTGTGGGCAGGTACAGCCTACCTTGCTGGATTTAAGATGGGGACTTCCTATGCAGCCTCAAGCAGGAAATCAGGAAGCCAAATATGGAGAAATGCAGAGGACCTTTATAAGCCCACAGCAGGAGTCTGGCACCACTTTTGTTGCAGGGACAGCCTACGTTGCTGGTATTAAGTTCGCTGGGTCTTCCCCGGCCGCCTCAAGCAGGAAATCAGGAAGCCTGCTTACACTTAAATAATTTGGAGGGGGGGAGGGTGTTTGGGCCACACCAGCGGTGCTCAGGGTTTACTCCTGGCTTTCTGCTCAGAAATAGCTCCTAGCAGGCATGGGGGATCATATGGGACGCCAGGATTCAAACCAACCACCTTGGGTCCTGGATTGGCTATTTGCAAGGGCAAACACCTCTGTGCTGTCTCTCCGGCCCCACACTCAAATAATGGTTGCATCTGGATTGCACCATTGATTCATATCAGTTAGCTGCAAATGATGTGTATCTCACCTCTAAGAACTTATTTTATATTTATTTCCATATAAGCAATATAAAGTTATAAGTGAATCTCTTATTTTTAAAGCTTTTTTATTATATGTACTGATTTATTGTCTTCTTACTTATTTATATTTTGTAGCCCATTCTCACTGGCTCTGTACCGGTTGGATCTGGCCTTTCCTGGCATAGAAATCTCCCACTGTGTGCAATTGGAGGAGACCACCAGCTCTTGTTTTGGGTGACTGAAATGTAAAATAGATTTTCTGTACACCTTAGATCCACAAGCTTTGTATTTTTAGTACATATTTTGTAGAATTTCTTATTTTTATATCAAATATTCTGTAAATTTGAGAGATAGCTTAATTGTTACTTTTGTTAAATAAATATTGTTGCTTTGAAAAAATTTACCTAATCTATTCTCTCTGTCTAAATCTTTTCATTTTTTAAGAAGTACTTTAGTATTGACTCAACTGTAGAGAAGAGATGATTATTGAAACACTTCTGATTTATCATCTTATATGAATCCTATAAATCTTTTTATTTATTTATTTATTTATTTATTTTTATTTATATATATATATATATAAACCTTCACCAGTGCAACATTCCCATCACCAATATCCCAAGTGTCCCTCCTCCCCACCCCACACCAGCCTGTACTCTAGACAGGCTTTCTACTTCCCTCATTCAGTCACATTTTGTTATGATAGTTCTCAGTGTAATTATTTCTGTAACTGCACTCAACAATCTCTGTGGTGAGCTTCATTTCGGGAGCTGGACCCTCCAGTGCTTCTCTATTTTTTCTCTGAGAATCATTACACAAATGTTTTTCATTTTTCTCAAAACCCATAGATGAGTGAGACCAATTTGTGTTTATCTCTCTCCCTCTGATGTATTTCACTCAGCATAATAGATTCCATATACCAAAGATCTTTTGGTTTTTTTATAAATTTGTATTTATTGTGGGGGGGGGGGACTTGGGACCATACCTGAAGTGTCCAGGAGCTATTCCTGGCTTTCTACTCAGGAATCACCCAGACAATCCTCAGGGAACTAACCTTATATAATGCCAATGATCAAACCAGGGTTGGCCATAGGAAAGTCAAGCTCCTTAAACTCTACTGTCTTTCTAGCACCCTGTATTTTTCCTGACCTTCAAGGTTATAGACATTTATGAAGGAGAAAAATTTGTTTTCATTCTTTTGGGAGTTCTTACATACACCTGTATAAGTATATACAGTTTGTTAGCAATTTATATTTGTGTAGTTTTATCACTTTCTCAGTTATTATAAGAGATATTATTCATTCCTATATAAAAATGATTCGAAATTTCTTATAAATGGGACAGTATGTTACTCACCCTGTTTACTATATTCACATTCCTTCTGACTAGATAGCTCAATGTACTTACAATGTTTGGTAGAGGACAAAGCTTTCCATGAAAAATGACTTAAGACTTAATACCTTAACAGTCCTCCTCTGGAAATTATGAATTATCACTATTCTAATTAAGAAATAACAATTTTTAAAAAGCTTCTTATAACAGTTTTGAGCATTCAGTGTTCCAGCTCTAGTATCAGTCACTGTCGCTCTGCCAGTAATTTGTGGCAGAAATTTTAATGCTTTGAGGTGGTGCCTGGTAGCAATACATACAGATTACCCTTATCGCATATCTCTAAAATTTAGCATTTTATAATGATTCTGCTTCAGAATTTTGTTTGGATATATAATCATATTCGACCTAGTGTAAACCTCAATAAATTGCTAAAAAAATCTATTTCTACAATTTAATACTACATTTTCTCAAATAAGATTATTATGTGGTTGCTGTTCTTTGGGATTGTTGTGAGAGTTATATAAAAATGAATGTTAACCTAGACAGTTACTACAAAGAATAAGATACTTATACTTTGCATATGGCCAGACTTGGTCTCCAAAGCATCACAAGGAGAGATCCCTAAGAACAGACTGAAATAATCCAGGAGCACCACAGCATATCACCAAACCCATGCCAAAAAATATGGATGAAAATGCAAAATAGGATTTGTGGGTATTATATCAAAATATATGTACTTTTATTTTTAACTCACATTATGTTTTTATTCCATCCTTTGATTTTTGTGCTTTCTACTATCTCTCTGCTACCAGGACATTCGTTTTTAATTGTACCTATATCTTTTAATCAATTTTTCTATTTGCAAGAAATATGAAACAAAGAAAATAATCTGTACTGTAAATGGGTGTTGGACCTTAACAGATGCTTTCTATGCATCTATTTGTATGATTATATGCTTTTTATTTTTTCTTTGGTTGATATGATGTATATTACATTCATTGGCTTCTGTATGTTAAACCATCCTTGCATATCTGGAACCTACTTGATCATGGTGAATGACCTTCTTAGGGTGTTGGATCTTATTTGCTAGGATTTTGTTGAGAATCTTTGCATCTGTGTCAATCAGGAATATTGGTATGTAGGGGTCTTTTTGGGGTTTTGTTGTTTTGTTTTTTGCAGCATCTCTGTCTGGTTTGGGTATCAGTGTGATATTAGCTTCATAAAAACTATTCGGGAGTGTTTCTGTATCCTGAAAGAGCCAGAAAAGGATTGGTAGTAGTTCCTCTGAAAGGTTTGAAAGAGTTCATTAGTGAATCCATCTGGGTCTGGGCTTTTGTGTTTGGGAAGACTTTTGATTACCATTTTAATTTTCTCAATAGCGATGGGTCTATTTAGATATGCCAGATCATCTTGGTTCAACCATGAAAGATGATAAGATTCCAAGGATTTATCCATTTCTTCCAGGTTCTCTTGTTTTGTTTTGTTTTGTTTTGTTTGGCATAGAGTTTCTCAAAGTAGTCTCTGATTACCCTTTGAGTTTCTGTATTATCTGTAGTGATCTTCCCTTTTCATTTCTAAGTTGGTTCCTCTCTCCTTTTATCTTGTGAGTTATAAGTTGTGTCATTAAGCTATTTATGTAGGTCCCTCCTTCCTTCCTGATGAGCTATAATTTTTCCTCTTACTACTTTTGCTGTGTTTACAAATTCTGGTAATTTGTGTCTTCATTCACATTTGTTTCTAGGAATCTTTTGACTTCATCTCTGATCCACTGGGCTGTTCAGTAGTGAGCTGCTCAATTTTCAGGTGTTACAGTTTTCCCTCTGTGTTTGTTTGTAATTCACTTCTAATTTCAGTGCATTATGATTTAAGAAGATAGTTCGTATAATTTGTATTTTCTTGATTTTATGGATCAGTATGTGGTCTATCCTAGAGAATGACCCATGTGCATTAGAGAAAAATGTATATCCAGTTTTCTGGGAATGGAGATCCCTTCATATATATATAATATATATGTATCTACTAGGACACGTTCTTCCATTTTTTTTCTTTCACAACTAGTATATTCTTGCTAGGTTTTAGCCTAGTTGACCTGTCAAGGGGTGACAGGGCAGTGTTGAGGTCTTCCATTATTACTGTGTTGTTATTGACGTCTTCTTTCAGATTGTCAACAATTACTTTAAACATTTTGCTGGTCCGTCATTGGGTGCATATATGTTAAGGTGTGTGATTTTTTTTTCCTGTTGTACATATCCCTTGATTATTACAAAATATCCATCTTTGTCCCTTATAACATAAAGTCTAAAATTTGTGTCACCTGATATTAATATGGCTATTCCACCTTTTTGTTTTGTTTTTTGCTTTTGGGCCACAACCAGTGGTGCTAAGGGGTTGCTCCTGGCAGACTTTGGGGACTATATGGAATGCCAGGAATTGAACCCAAGTCCATACTGTGTTGGCCACATGCAAGGCAAAAGCCCTATTGCTGTGCTATCTCTTTAGCCCCATATTTCAGCCTTTTTCTTTTTTTAATCTGTTTTTTACTTTTTTTTGTTTTTTTTGTTTTGTTTTGTTTTGTTTTTGTTTTTGGGCCACACATATAACACTCAGGGATTACTCCTGGCTATGCGCTCAGAAATCACTCCTAGCTTAGGGGACCATATTGGATGCCAGGAGATCGAACTGTTGTCCATCCTAAAATAACGCATGCAAGGCAGATGTCTTACTGCTTATTTCAGCTTTTATAAAAGAAGTGTCTGCTTGGATGATTGTCCTCCAACCTTTGATTTTGAGTCTACATTTGTTCTAACTATTCAGATGTATTTTTTGTAGGCAGCAGACTGTTGAGTTAAGCTTTTTGATTCATTTTTCTACTCTTTCTCTTAGCTGGTGCATTTAGTCTATTGACATTTAGAGAGATAATTGTCATTCGATTTAGTGTCATCTCTGTATTGGTCTGTCTTGTCTTAAAGAAGAACTTTCAGTTTTTCTTTTAAGGCTGGTTTTGATTCTGTAAAACTTCTGAGCTGTTATTTATCCATGAAGCTATGTACACTTTATTCAGATCTGAAAGTGAATCTGGCTGGAGTAACCCCTGAGCATCAAACGGTTGTGGCCCAAAAAAACCAAACAAAAAAAAAAAGTTAATATGGTTGCTACAAAATAATATATTCTCAAAAAATGAGAGTGACATTTTTATGAAACTCTGAATTTCAAGAGGACTATATTGTCATATCCTGAAAAGCAATGAGAATTCTAATTTTTTCTCTAAGTTTTTTTCCTGTTGAAATTATTTTCCTCAGGATTGTTTCTCTTATAAATGTAGAAAGATAGGGAGTGGAGTTATATTTTAAAACTTGCATTATGTTTAAAACTTGTATTATTTAAGACTGTTAAAGCAAAAGTCAGGGTATTAAAAATCTTCAGGATGTCAGAACTAAATCCTGCTCTTTCAAAATGATGGGATCATAAGTCCCATTTTATTTTTATGATTTGGCTTGTACATTGTGGATATTTTGATGTTCTCTCCTATGCCAAAACACAAAAATACACACCCATGTACTGCAATTTGTTACTTACTTTGGTAATTTGTGACTACACATTGACACTGACCTAGAAATAAGTCCTGTTGCTGCTTTAAATCTTATGTCAGTAGAGAAGTTGAAATCTGGTTTATGCATTTGTGTCTGGTTTTAAGTAATTGTACAGAATCTGACATTATCCCAGAAGTGTTGATTGGAAAGTTATGAGAGTCTTGTGTCCAAGAGTAATTTTTGAGGAAAGAAAAAAGGTGGTTGCTTCAGATTATTTCCAATTTTTTGTAGCTAGAAAGTTAGATTCAATGTAACTCAATTTTATACCATAACAGCAATAACCTAAGTTCTAAGCCCAATTAAATTTTTCCAAGTAAAAATGACCATTTAAGATGATCCATTTTGACGTAATCTTCATGAAGTTCTCAGAAACAGCATTCCGTTCCAATATATCTTTATCAATCTGTCGGTGCACTTAGTAACAGGAACAAGAGGAACACTCTGTTTCTTTTACACCTTGCTGTTCAAAAACATTTATTTTAACAAGCATCAGATAGGAATTTCAAAACAGCTAACATTTGTTTCTAATTATATGGTTTGGTTTTGTTTATTTTCCAGAAATATATGTAATAAATCCTTAAAAACATAGGTAAACATTTTTGTTTTTATTAATTAAATGCCTAATTTATAGAAAGCATTTGTAGTAACAACAAAATAAGATATAGGCTGAGGATCTATGTCACAAAAGGAAAAATGAATTCAAGTTTGATGATGCATCCTGTATTCAAACTTAACAAAAGGAGCCTCTTGCATTCATCGAAACAGTCTTCATGAGAAATCAAAAGCGTTGAATTGACTTTCTGACCTTTTCTTCTGTCTTTGAACTACCTTAATAAAAACAATTGCTGCCCTTATGTAAGATCAAGTTACATTTGTCTGGAAACTTCTTTGGAAGCAGTTTATTCCTTATAACTTACATCTTTGTTATATAGCTCTTTGCCTTCACAACTAATTTTTTACAGAGTGTTTTATCATGGTACTCGTCACACTTATAGAAATTATAAAATCCAGATGAGCAATGGAAAGTAAAAGAGAAAACCATAGCTTTCTCCATTTTTGTAAACAATTTGAGCAACCCATTATAGATTTAAAAATGTATGAAACTAGCATTTCTACCATCTCCACTTTTAGTGCTATATTGCCTCTTTCCTTTATTAAAAATGGGAGTAAGTGTGCTTGTATCTTTGCTTCTTAGTGTAGTTAAACACAAAACTTTGATCTCTCTTATAAACACAGCTGTTGTACGATCACTGAGCCAAGTCCAAACAAGATTAGGCTCTGGCCAAAGTTAAGGTTAATCTTTGCAACCATCACAAGTAAGAACTTTCTAATACTTTTTTAGGAAATCTCTATTTTTGAAACCATGCATAAAGAAAATAGCCCCAGACAACTAACCCCTAATTGAGCCAGAGACAGCTAGTAATAAATCATATTGTGGTCATAAAGAAGATGTAGACTATAAACAAATTAGTTCATTTGGGTTCACTCTTCCTAAGACACTTAACTGTAAGAAGTTACTTCCTTAGTTAACATTAAGTTAAATTAGAAAGATGTTACTTTTAAAAACCCCTCTATTAAATTATTGTGGCTAGTTCCTTCTACTGATAGTATGAAAATAAAGTATTTATTATAAAGAAAAAGTCTCATTATATCACTGTAATCGTTGTACAAATAATTCAGTGGTTCGTGACATACATGAAAAAAAATGTTCTTCATTAAGGATTAAGCATTGGAATTGTAACCACTTTGCCAACAGTTTTGTAGGGACAATTCTTCTAAGAGTGGAACCCTACTTCCTCAAACTGGGTTGTGACCAGGTAATGATGTACTTCCCTAAATAGTCTGAATCTAGAACATTTGTAGGAGTATCCTGACTTGAAGTCTGTTAAGTTCTAATAATATTTCCCTGACACTTGGTTTTTAGCAAGTACAAGATTTGGTTCTATATGTCCTCATTTCTTAAACTTTGTGTCTCCACATGTAACTGATGTCAGATTTCCAAAAAAAAAAATTGTCGTTCAGTGGCCTCCAAGGTAATACTTTGGAAATAAAGCATCTCTCACTGGTTCTGCCTATCAACTAGCAATTCAATGCAAAGGATGACTACAGTATTATAAGGGCTGTGGTACTAAGAACCAATAGGGCCACCAGGGCCAAACAGTAGTGCTCAGGGACATCTAAGGCTGCTCTCAGCAATATTGGGTCCCACGTGGTTCCAGGATCAAACCAGGGTTGGGCATTGCATGGCATGTAGCTTATCCTATACTGTCTTATCTTCCTGGTCATGTAAGAGAATTGTTCATTTAGGGTAGAAATTGGGGGATCAGGCTACACTTGGCAGATCTCAGGGACTATTTCTGACTGCTCAAGAGTGATATCTTGTGGTACTTGAGAGACCATGCATAGTGCCAGGGATTTGAACTATGGTAATAGCCACATTGTTTTAGCTTCCTAAACTATCTCTCTGACCCCTGCAGGATTTATATTTTTATTTTATTTTAAAATAACTGGATGGAACTAAAGAGAAAGTATAATGGGTACAGCATTTTCCTTATATACAGCTGTCCTGGACTCAGTGCCAGCACATAGTCCTCTGAGCAGAGAGCCAGGAGTAAGCCCTGAGCACTTCTAGGTATGGCCCAAAAAAAAGTAATAAAATTAAGATAAAAGTTGTTTGTATACCTAACACATCCAAGATAATATAAAATTTTCTTGGGCCAAAAGTGTGTGAGTGGAAGAAGGGTAAAGAGCCTTTTATGCAACTACTTTAGAAATGTCAGCTCATCTTGAATTTTTCCACAGATACATTAAACCCAAAGAATCCTATTAGTATCTATGCGTTGTTCTTTCCCTCTAATTCCACCACCTGGCACATGTACGTGATCACTTCCAACCCATGAGACTGTTCCCCCAACTGATTAACAAACAACTAGGAGAACCCAGAAATATTACACAGGATCTTTTTTCCTTTGAAATCAAAGCCTCCTGGGGGCCTGAGATACAGGTAGCCCCACATCAAATGTACACACATAATTCTAACAAATGCTGATGTCATCTATCTGACTCATTCTCCCCCATTGACACGGTGTGGAAAGAATAATCTACCCATGAACTTTTGCTCCATACATAGAGTAACTTCTGGAAATCTCATTCTGAAAGTCTTGAGAGGGTTAAAAAGTTCCCAAGCATAAAAAGTTATGCTTGCCATCCTAATATTTATGCTTAACCTCAGGTTAGGCTTCAGTTCAAATGAAAAGGGCATTTCTTTAACCATCCCCACCTATGTGCAATATAAGAGGCAACACATTTTGTCTGTGAAGCTCAGTGAGCATTCCTGTAGAGGCTAAGGCACCATATGGGGAGCTGTGTATCAAACCAGGGCTGCCCAAGTGCAAGGCATTGTACTCTCCAGCTCTATGATAGCAAAACTTTCTAAGGCAGGATATGTCATAGGAAAACAAATGTTCTGGAAAACAAATAGGGAATAAAATTTGGTCTTTGAATAAAAATTTAATATGAATTTTTCAATCTAGTTCACCCATTTCCAGGTAGTATTCCTTTTTTAAATTCTCTACCATTTATCATTATTCATTGCATTTCAAATACCTGGCTACAATCATTGGGAAGCTTTAAAAAAATTAATAGTTCTCATGCTGGAAAATAATGCAGACCATTTTCCTAGGCTGAATGGCTAGGTCATAACAAAAGATCTAATGTGATCATTTTGGAATCTTTAAATAAGGCTACAGCAAGAAATGTTGATGTTAAACTTCCAAACTTGGGTTGGTTTTTATGTGGTCATGATTCAAAATAAACTGACTGCTTTTAGAAGTCAGGTGCTGAGTCAGTTACTGAGACTTCCAGGGAGATTAATAGGAAGCAGCTGATAGTGGCATCATTATCTACATTTTTTTAATAAAAGGATAGTATTGTTTCTACAAACAGGACAAGGGTTATACCAGCTGAGGAAGCATGCAGGACTAAAGTCTTCCCCATCTAAGGGAAGGAATATCAGTGAATTTTAGGTTAATTAACTTTAAAAAAAAAAAGTTATGATTTCTGCTAGGAAGGAAATCTGGGCAACATAGTCCCTTCTATGATTTTTAAGTTTGCCCTGACAAATATTTCCCTTTTTAATCCTGGTTCTGTGCTCAGAAATGTATCATTGGCAGTGCATAAGATATCAGTATGTGGTACCAAGGGATAGAACTGTGGAGAGAGGGGCTACATGCAAAAAAATAAAGTGATACTATCTTCGAATCTCTTTTTAATGAATTACTTAAAATAAGCTAATTTTATTTGTCATGTATGGCTCCAAGTCAACATAAGAGAATAATTGAAAGCAGTGGAATCAGGCTACTGGAATCCACCCTTAATATTGGTGACTGATAGAAGCTGAGGGAACCTATTGCTTTGCGTGTTTCTCTTTTCTGGTATACTGAAGCTTTCCTCAGAGGTCTAGAAAAAGCCTGAAAAACTCTCCTGGAGCCACTCAGGCCGAAAGACCAAGAAAGGAGTGAGTAAAAACCAGCTATCAGGGATGCCAGGCAGAGAGGTGACACCTTTGTTTGTGAAGGAGTCTGCCCTGCTGTGGGATTGGCGACTGGGAGAAGCTGAGGGGACCTATTGGCTTTGCGTGTTTCTCTTTTCTGGTCTCCCAAGCCTTGCTTTGCAGCCGCCTGCTCTTTCTAACCAACCCCACCACAACACGCAGAAAATCACACTACAAGTGTGACTATGGGGAAACCTTGCAGGCAAACACCATGCACAAAGAATGAAGATGATAGCTCTGATGACCCAAAAAATACCAACCATCGAATCAACCTCTCAGATAAGGAGTTTAGAATAGACATGGAAGATCCTCATGGAAATCAAAGAAAACAGCTCTAGCTGAATAGAACACATAGACAGAAATCAGAAAACTCCAAACTGAAATAACAGATCTGAAAAACATGGTAGCTCAACTTCAGCCTCTCCAACAGGGTAACAGCAGCTGAGGATAGAATCAGTGAACTGAAAATTCAAATGCAAAACATCTCCATTCTGCAGAATAGATTGGAAAAGAACCTTAAGGCAAATGATCAGACAATGGGAAAAGTACTCACGGAATGTGAACAGATGAAATTAGAAGTCTTTGATAAACTCAACAGAAACAACATAAGAATTATTGTAGTTCCAGAGGCCCAGGATGAAGATCCCCAGGAAAAATCAACAAAGACATCACAGAGAAACTCCCCGAGCTAAAGACTGCATGCAATCAAATCCTGCATACCCGAAGAGTACCATCTAAAAGAGACCCGAAGAAAAACACCACCACAAGATACATCCTAGTTACAATGGAATCAGGCTACTGACCCCAAACACTACCAAGATAGGGCCAGAGAGAAAGTACAGGAGGTATGTAGGATGCTTGCTTTGCACTTTGCCAAACCAAGTTTCATCCCCAATATCCCATATGTTCCTTTGAGCACCTCTAGGAGTGATGAGACAATACTTTCAGGGATCATTTCTATAGTTGTTAATAGAGAACTTTTTCTGGTTGTAAAGATGTGATACCAGAACACAGACCAGGAGTAAGCCTGAGCATTACTAAGTGCGGCCCCAAAATAAAACAAACCAAAACATTACCAAGAGGTTGACAATCCCACCTGTTATCAGTACTTGATATCTGATACACGTGAAGAATGAGTTCATTTTATTGTATGTAGCTGATAAGTTTTCACAGCATCACTTGTTGAAAAGGCACAAGATATTTTAAAATGGGTCTGTGCTGCTGGGACTGTAAGCTACTTGAAATCTCTAATAGGGAAGGAAAAGGAAATGTTCAAGAGTAGTAAGTGTAAATGCCTCTGTTAATTCCTGACCAGTAGCGCTGTTCCTAACTGGTTCTGGTTTAAGTTAGAGCTGGATGAATATTCTTCACTGATCCAGTGAAGAATGAAAAGAGATTCAAAGAGCTCTGGTAGTGAGGTATTTACCTGTGTTCTGCATTTTTTAAAAGAGAAAAGCTAAAAGATCCAAAAAAAACATCCCAAGACACATCCTGAAGACAATGATGAATCCCACAGATAGGGATAGAACATTGAAAGTAGCAAGATAAAAAGGAAATTATATTAAAAGGAACTTTCTTAAGATTTACAGGGGCCGGAGAGATAGCATGGAGGTAAGGTGTTTGTCTTTTATGCAGAAGGTCATTGGTTCAAATCCCAGAATCCCATGTGATCCCCCATGCCTGCCAGAAGTGATTTCTGAATGTGGAGCCAGGAGTAACCCCTAAGCACTGCCGGAAGTGACCCAAAAACCCAAACCCTCACCCCAGAAAAAAAGATATACAGCAGACCTGTCACAAGAAAACCTCAAGGCCAAAATATAGTGACAAAACTCAGTGAAATGACTGTTTCACCTAGAATACTGCACCCAGCCAGACTCACTTTCAGATCTGAAGGAAGTATACATGGATACTTCATGGATAAACAACAGCTCAGAAATTTTAGACTTAAAACCAGAAAAACTGAAAGGTCTTCTTTAAGACAAGACAGGCCAACACAAAGATGACACTAAGTCCAATAACAATTATCTCTCTCAACATCAATAGACTAAATGCACTAGTTAAGAGACAAAGTGGCAAAATGGATCAAAAAGCTTAATCCAACAGTCTGCTGCCTACAAGAAACACATCTGAAGAGTCAAAACAAATGTAAACTCAAAATCAAAGATTGAAGGACAATCATCCAAGCAGACAATTCTTTTATAAAAGCTGAAATACAGGGGCCAGAGTGGTGGTGCAAGCAGTAAGACATCTGCTTTGCATGTGCTATTTTAGGACAGACCAAAGTTCAATTCCCCCCCCCAAAAAAAAACGCTGAAATAAGGGGTCAAAGAGACAGTACAGCAATAGGGCATTTGCCTTGCATGCGGCCAACACGGTATGGACGTGGGTTCAATTCCAGGCATTCCATATAGTCCCCAAAGTCTGCCAGGAGCAACCCCTTAGCACCACTGGTTGTGGACCAAAAGCAAAAAAAACAAAACAAAAAGGTGGAATAGCCATATTAATATCAGGTGACACAAATTTTAGACTTTATGTTATAAGGGACAAAGATGGATATTTTGTAATAATCAAGGGATATATACAACAGGAAAAAAATCACACATCTTAACATATATGCACCCAATGACGGATCAGCAAAATGTTTAAAGTAATTGTTGACAATCTGAAAGAAGACGTCAATAACAACACAGTAATAATGGAAGACCTCAACGCTGCCCTGTCACCCCTTGATAGGTCAACTAGGCTAAAACCTAGCAAGAATATACTAGTTGTGAAAGAAAAAAATGGAAGAACATGTCCTAGTAGATACATATACATTATATATAAAGGGATCTCCATTCCCAGAAAACTGGATATACATTTTTCTCTAATGCACATGGGTCATTCTCTAGGATAGACCACATGCTGATCCATAAAATCAAGAGAATACAAATTATACGAACTATCTTCTTAAATCATAATGCACTGAAATTAGAAGTGAATTACAAACACAGAGGGAAAACTGTAACACCTGAAAATTGAGCAGCTCACTACTGAACAGCCCAGTGGATCAGAGATGAAGTCAAAAGATTCCTAGAAACAAATGTGAATGAAGACACAAATTACCAGAATTTGTAAACACAGCAAAAGTAGTAAGAGGAAAAATTATAGCTCATCAGGAAGGAAGGAGGGACCTACATAAATAGCTTAATGACACAACTTATAAAATTAGATAGCGATCAAGAAAATGAACCAAAGAAAGGTAGGCAGAAGGAAATAACAAAGCTTAGAGCAGAAATTAATGGGTTGGAAATGAAAATAATAATCCAAAAGATCAGTGAAAGCAAAAGTTGTTCTTTGAAAAAATGAACAAGATCAACAAACCACTAGCAAAACTCACAAGACAAAAGGAGAGAGGAACCAACTTAGAAATGAAAAGAGAAAATCACTACAGATACTACAGAAACTCAAAGGGTAATCAGAGACTACTTTGAGAAATTCTATGCCAAAATAAAAAAAAAAAAAAAAGAGAACCTGGAAGAAATGGATAAATCCTTGGAATCTTATCATCTTTCATGGTTGAACCAAGACAATCTGGCATATCTAAATAGACCCATCGCTATTGAGGAAATTAAAATGGTAATCAAAAGTCTTCCCAAACAAAAAAGCCCAGACCCGGATGGATTCACTAATGAACTCTTTCAAACCTTTCAAAGGAACTACTACCAAACTACTACCAAAAACTCCCGAATAGTTTTTAGTGAAGCTAACATCACCCTGACACCAAAATCAGATAGAGATGCTGGGAGAAAAAAAAAAAAGCCTACAAACCAATATCCTTGATTAACACAGATGCAAAGATCCTCAACAAAATCCTAGCAAATAAGATCCAACACCTCATCACATTGTTCATACACCATGATCAAGTAGTTTTCATTCCAGAGATGCAAGGATGGTTTAACAATATGGAAGCTAATAAATGTAATATACATCATATCAACAAAAGAAAAAATAAAAAGCATATGATCATATCAATAGATGCAGAGAAAGCATTCGATATGGTCCAATACCCATTTATGAAAAAAAATCTCTCAAAATATTGGAATGGAAGGTACTTTTCTCAATATAGGCAACACTATCTAACACAAGCCTATGTCAAATATTAGACTCAATGGGAAAACACTAAAAGCTCCACTAAGATCGGTACAAGGCAAGGCTGCTCCCTCTCCCCACTCCTATTCAACATACTGGAAGTTCTTCCAATACCATTTAGGAAAAATATATATATAAGAGGAATCCAGATAGGAAAGGAATAAATCAAGTTCTCATTGTTTGCAGATGATATAATATGATATTTAGAAATTTTAAAGACTCAAGCAAAAAGCTTCTACAAACAATAGATTTAAATAGTACAGTAGCAGGCTACAAAGTTAGCATGCCTAAATCAATGGCCTTCTTATACACAAATAATTATAGAGAAGAAATGGACATGAAAAAAATCCTACTCACAATAGTGCCACACAAACTCAAATTCCTCGGAGTCAACTTAACTAAAGATGTGAAGGATCTATACAAAGAAAATTACAAGACCCTGCTTCAAGAAATAAAAGAGGACACAAGGAAATGGAGACAAATACCCTATTCATGGATTGGAAGAATTAACCTTATTAAGATTGCAATATTCCCCAAAACAATGTACAAATTAAATACAATTTCTCTAAGGATACCCATGACATTCTTCAAAGTGGATCAGGCACTCCTAAAAGTCATTTGCAAAAGCACATGATTAGCTTGAGTAACCCTTAGGAAAAATAAGATGGGAAGCTCACTTTCCCCAACTTTAAATTGTACTACAAAGCAATAGTCATTAAAAACAGCATAGTAAAAAAGTAAAAAATAAAAAAAATAAAAAAAAAAAAACAGCATAGTATTGGAATAAAGACAGACCCTCAGATCAATAGAATAGACTTGAGTATTCAGAAAATGTCTCCCAGACATATAATCAGTTAATCTTTGATAAAGTTTC
Source organism: Suncus etruscus (assembly GCF_024139225.1). NCBI lineage: Eukaryota > Metazoa > Chordata > Mammalia > Eulipotyphla > Soricidae > Suncus > Suncus etruscus. Next base: position 58,076,163 of record NC_064858.1, on the reverse strand, counting down.
AAGAAAAGCAAAATTGAGCAAGGAAAACCTCTTCAACAAGTGGTGCTGGGACAACTGGTCAGCCACATGCAACAAAACCAACTCAGACCTCCATCTAACACCATGCACAAATGTCAAATCCAAATGTATTAAAGACCTTGATATCAGACCTGCAATCATAATATATAGAAGAGCACGTAGGTAAAACACTACATGATAATGAGATTTAAGGCATCTTAAAGAAGGAAACTCTACAAACAAGTGAAAGCATATATAAACCAATGGGACTATTTTAAACTGAGTAGCTTCTGCACCTCAGAGATTCGAATTAATGACTGGGATAGAAAGGCCACTTACATGAGAGAAACTATTCACCCAATACCCATCAGGTAAGCGGCTAATATCTAATATATATATATATATATATATATATATATAAAAGGTTCTGATAGATCTTAACAAGAAAAAATCTAACTCCATCAAAAATGGTGAGAATAAATGAATAAACACTTCCTCAAAGAAGAAGAGATGGCCAAAAGACACATGCAAAAGTGCTCAACAACACTAATTATAAGGAAGATTCAAATCAAAACAATGAGGTACCATCTCACACCACAAAGACTGGCACACATCACCAAAAAAAAAAAAAAAATCAGTGCTGGCAGGAATGTGAAAGAAAGGAACTCATTTACAGCTTGTGGGAATGTCATTTAGTCCAGCCTTTATGGAAAACAATATGGAAATTCCTCACTGGAAATTGAGCTCCCATATGATCTGGCTATACCACTTCTAAGTATATGCTCTAGAAATACAAAAACACAATAATACAATAATGACTTCTGCACACCTATTTATTGCAACACTATTTACAATAGTGTCTGAAGCAACCCAGATGCTGAACAACAGATGTGCAACACAGCTATAGAACCTGTGGTACATATACATAATGGAATACTATGAAGCTATCAGGAAAAATGAAGTCATGATATTTTCCTATACATGAATGGACATGGAAACTATTAGGCTGTGTGAAATAAATCAAAGGGAGATAGATAGACACAGAATAGTCCCACTCTTCTGTGGGATTTAAGAAAAATAAAAGACAGTATTGTAATAATACCCAGAGACAGTAGAGATGAGGGCTGGAAGGACCAACTCATGATATGAAGCTTACCACAAAGATTGGTGTGCAGTTAGAGAAATAACTACACTAACAATTATCATGACAATGGAAATGAGTGAGAGAAATAGAATTCCTGTCTTGAATACAGGCAGGGGCTTTGGGAGGAGGGCATTGGTTATGGGAAGGTTTGCCTGATGAAGGGTGACGTTCTTTTCTATAACTGAAACCCAACAACTACAAACATGTTTATAATCATGTTGTTTAAATAAAGATATTTTATGAAATAAAAAGACTAACTTATGAATAAAATTATATATGGGGAGGGGATTTGAGAAGAAGTCTTGGAGGATACTGTTGGATCATCCAAGAGGAGAAGTCTTTGCCTCCTCATGGTGGGCAGTTTCTTCTTCTATGGCCTTAAAAGTACAGCAAATGGGACAGCAGGCTTCATGTGGTCATGTGGTGAGCTCTGGTCCTGGCATTGACCACGAAGACTCTATAATAGATTTCTAAGGCGATTTGGATGTAAAAGCAAACCAAAGAGCCTTTGTGAGGTTCAAGTAAGAATGAATTAGAGATACTCTTGAACTTCAGAGTCATTGTAATCTATGGACACCATTTTGGAGTAAGTTTTTTGTTTTTTTTTTTTTTTTTTTTTTTTTTTTTTTTTGTGGAGCCATTCCTGGTTGTACTCAAGGGTTATTTTTTCTGATCATTAGTGACCCTTGCTATGTTTGAAGAACATATACTGTACTGAGGATTTCAAACTAGGATCAAGGCAAGTGCCTTGATTCCTGTACCATCTCTCTAACCTTCTATGAACACCTTCTGATGTACAGGGAGAGGTGATTTTAAAGGCCTATCTTGTTTTTATGGCAGATAGAAATATTTCTGATTTTTATTCTTCACCCTGATGAATGGTTATTCTGTTTTGAAATCATACTTCCTTCTAACTTGGCACTTCATAACATGCTTTCCAAGGAGATCCATGAGATGACATACCCAGCTTTGAAAATATCTTTCACTGCTCTCTAAAGATCCACAAGATATATGTTTAAAGGTGAGAATTTGTAGGAAGAATAGAATATTAATTAAACATAGTGTGCCAGGGGGACATGGTTATAAGACTGTTCATAATACAGTTTTTCCCACATATAAAGTTGTTCATTATTGAGTTTCAGTCATACAATATACACTACCCTTCACTAGTTCATATTTCCTACCATCAGTGTCCTCAGTTTTTCTCCCACACACCCTCCCCACCTACCTCTGGGACAGTCATTTTACTTCTCTCTCTCTTTTTCTTTTACTCTCTCCTTCCTTCCCTCTCTATCACTCACCCTGTGATTTACACTATTGCTAATTAAGAGATATTTTATATATGATTTTACATCTTCTGCCTTTTGTGGCTTCATAAACCCAGGGAGATGCTAGTTAATCCCCACTGAAGCAAAATGACTGACTTGGAAACCAGTTTTTTAGAGGCAAGCCAATCAATCTAGAAAACCAACTTCCTCCTTATCAATGCTTGCTTTGTTTTTTATTTTTTAATAAAGCATATTTATATGTACCCAGACCTAACTCAACCCAAAACTAGCTAGGAACATTGCTGCTGCCCATGATTGATCAGAGCCATTTACACTATCTACTTTTCAACATTTCCTCTTTATTCCCTTATAAGAGATATCTAATGGCAGTGGCTTATAGTTTCACCAGCACATACCCAATTTAAAAAATTTGTGTGCTACTTCAACAAGTGCTGCAAAAAATGGTCAGCTACATATAAGAAAAAACTCACACTGTCCACAAAGGACAAATCAAAATGATTAAAGATCTTGATATCAGACCTGAAACCATTAAGGTACATAGATAAAAAAGTAAGAACTCTCCATGGCATTGAAGTTAAAAGCATCTTCAAGGATGAAATAACACTGACAAGCAAGTGGAAGCAATGATAAAACTACATTAAATTAAGATGTTTCTGTACTTCAAATGAAATGATACCAGGATGTAAAGATATCCCATGGGATGGGATATATTATTAAACCAAATACTCATCATTTTATCAGGTATTATAGATATTTTTTTTGGTTTTTCAGGCCACACCCATTGATGCTCAGGGGTTACTCCTGACTAAGCGCTCAGAAATTGCCCCTGGCTTGGTGGGATCATATGGGATGCTGGGGGATTGAACCGCGGTCACGATCTTTCCTTGGCTAGAGCTTGCAAGGCAGACACCTTACCTCTAGTGCCACCCTGCTGGCCCCATATTATAGATTTTAAAGTACTGGAAGAGTTTAACAAGGAAAAATATTCAACCCCTTCACAAAATGGGGAGAAGAAATGAGCAGAAATTTTCTCAAAGAAAAAATAAAGATGGAGAAAAGACACATAAAAACGTGCAAATCATTAATCATCAGGGAGATACAAATCAAAACAACAATGTGGTATCATTTCATATCACAGATCTTGACACACATCAAGAAGAACAAGAACAACCAGTGCTGGCATGGATGCAGAAAGAAAGAGACTCTCATTCACTGCTGGTAGAAATTTAGACTGCTCCAGCCTTTTTTTGGGAAATAATATGGACTTTCCTAAAAAATTATAAATTATTGTCCAGTTGACCCAGCAATACCACTTCTGTTAATATACTCTAGAAGCCCCAAAACATAATGAAGAAAAAGCATCCTCACTCCTATTTCATTGCAGCTATTTATGATAACCAGAATCTAGAAATAACCTGTGTCCAAGAACAGATGAGTGGATAAAGAAACAGTGATACATCTACACATAGGGATACTATGCAGCTGTTAAGAAAAAATGAAGTTATGAAATTTGTTTATACATGGATAGACATGGAGTGTATTATGCTGAATGAAATGAACAAGAGGGAGAAAAACAGAATGATCACATTCATCTGTGGGATATTAATAAAACAAATAGTATGCTAATAATACCCAAAGAGAATAGAAATGATAGATAGGAGATGCAGTTAAGACAGAGAAGGACCACATAACAATAATAGTGAAAATGATCACACTGAAAAACAACTGGGAATTGAAAGGGATTAAAGTGATAAGCATGATATCCCTTCAGTCAGGGCATTACAATCACAGTACCTAAAAGGAAAAAAGTGGGGGAAGTGTCTACATAAAGGCAGCTGGGGGTGTAGATGGGAAAGGATAATTGGGTAAATTGGTGAGAAATAAAAACTGCTCAAGTGATGGGTGTTGGAACATTGTTTAACCAAAACTCAACTATCAACATTTTTTTAATTTTCTTATTGAGACATTTGTGAGTTAAAAATCTTTCACAGTTTATTTCAGGCATTTAGTGACAGTGAATTAGGCCATTTCTACCACCTGTGTTGACATCCCTCCACCATAGATTCCTGCATGCAGCCCATACCCTCACTCCTTGACCCCAGGACTCCAGTGTAACAGGTTCATTTTGTGTTTAGCTTATTAGAGTGTGGATCTCTTGATTCTATTGCCATTGCCTTTGGCTTGGGTATTTAGTTCTGACTATTTTTTTTTCCACACAATGCTCCTGAAACTGCTTGGCCCCTGGGTTCCAACCACTTTTTTTTTTCTTTTCTCAATTTGTAGGAAAATATGAGGCAGAACAAAATGGTTCAAGTTCTAAGGTTCTATAAAAAAAAAAAGGGTGGAAGCCCCTATCTAGAATATAAATAAAATTTTAAAAAAAGAAGAAAAAAGGGGAGGGGAAGGTATGTGGGTTTTTGTTTTTGTTTTTGTTTTTTATTTTGTTTTGCTTAGGCACAGCAGATGTTGAGGAAATTAGAAAGAAATTCCAACAGCATAAACAGTGGTCAGCAACCTTTTTTTCTTTTTTTTTTTTTTTGTTTGTTTGTTTTTGGGCCACACCCGGCAGTGCTCAGGGGTTACTCCTGGCTATCTGCTCAGAAATAGCTCCTGGCAGTCACGGAGGACCATATGGGACACCGGGATTCGAACCAACCACCTTTGGTCCTGGATTGGCTGCTTGCAAGGCAAACGCCGCTGTGCTATCTCTCCGGGCCCAGCAACCTTTTTTTCTCAACTGAGTCAAATCTCGCCAAAACCACGATTGAAATTTATTTTGAGAGCCACACAGGGCGCACACTAACAGAGGCTAAGAGCAGAGTCCAACTCCTGGAACAGCCGCCCGGCACACAGAAGAGCCAAATTAAAAGTGTAAAGAGCCACATGTGGCTCGTGAGCCGCAGGTTGACGACCACTGGAAGAGATACAGGGTGTCTCCACCCATGAGGCATACTGTCAAAAGACCTACTACAAGCTCTAGGCATATTGATTGTCCAAACCCAAGATCTCTCTTTATGGTCCCAGGAGTTCTGTTCAATCTTCTGTAGTCAGAGATCTTGGTTTTTGCACATCTCTAGGATGAAGCCTAGGATAAAGTCTTTTTTTGTGGTCCTAGGAAAAGTTCTGCTTAATAGTGGTTGTTATAGTCAGTCTTCTGTAATTAGAGATGTTGGTTCTTGCACAGATCCACTTCTGATTTCATCTCATTGTTGGGTGATGATCAAGTTGTTGCCATGGTCTCATCATCAGAGTGTCTTATGAACCTACCCTGAAGCAGGTTGGTGCCAGAGTGGCATGGGACCTCCCCCAGGGGAGTTTGATTCCTGATGCTGGTGCCGTTAGCTGTGCCCATACCAATGTTGGGATCTGAAGTTTCGAGTTGGACTGTTGATGTCCAATCCACTGAGGCCTAAGTCAAGTCTCTATGACAAATGTGAAAGGCAACCCTGCACTATAAACTTTATGAGTGCCTATCCCTATGAGATAAGAACTTCTTTCTATATGTAAGATTTCCCCATTTTAGTGTGCCTATGCAACTCTGCACTTAGAAATCCCTCCTGGCAGGCATGGGGGACCATATGGGATGCTGGGATTCAAACCACTGTCAGTCCTGGGTCGGCCACTTGCAAGGCAAACGTCCTACCGATATGCTGTCTCTCCGGCTCCTCTACAAGAATTTCTTACTAAGCAGATCCAAAACAGAAATGGGGGAAGCTACCTCTACATATGAAAACAAACACTAAAAATTTTAACTATTGGATCCAGAGTGGTGACACAGCGGTAGGGTGTTTGCCTTGCATGCGCTAACCTAGGACAAAACGGGGGTTTGATCCCCTGGCGTCCCATATGGTCCCCCTATCCAGGAGCGATTTCTGAGTGCATAGCCAAGAGTAACCCCTGAGTGTCATCGGGTGTGGCCCAAAAAACAAAAACAAAGGAAAAGAAGTATAACTATTAAAAATGTGTCTACAGAAACATACAAAAAGAAATATAGATATTCCCTTATAAAGTCTTTTGAGATAGTTGGGGGGGGGTAGACTTCAGAGCACAGTTTCATCCCCGCCTTGTGGTCTTGTGGAATGTGAGAAGTTGGTAATCAGGTAGTGTCCTCAAACTGAGTGTTTGTTGGGAGCTGAAACCTGTAGCAAGAAACAGTTTACAGTGGTGAGAGGTGGGAGAAAAATGACTATATTAGAATGAGTCTTCAGAAGAGATGTCAATAGTTTTTTTCTGGGACAAGACATAGCAGGCTTGGAGGGAGTCTTTTCACTTTGGGAGTGGGCTGGCAGTTTGCTGGGTTAGGGGGAAGGGTTTTGGTTCCTGAGGAGTTAAGAACTGAGGGTGAAGAGGGTTAAATAGGGAGAGATAGAGGATCGGGGTTGAGGGGGTATGGGGATAGAAGATTTGTAAGGTGGTAGATGAGGGTGAGGGAGGAGGGATATTATATAATAGGAACTGCATACAATATAGGCAGAGATTATGTACAATATAGATTAGATGAGCATAGAGGAATCCACATGTACACATACGCACACGCACACACACACAGAAATGGAGATCTATTCATAGGTTACAGTTGAAGGGCTGATTGTAATGGAATGATTCAGAGCAATGAAAGAAAATGAGGGCAGCATGTAGGAGGAGGGAGAAGTTTTTCACTATCTAGGCAGTTCACTGATGGGAATAAACTTTGCTAGATTAAAATCTTTCTGGGCTAGATTGTGCGTGGAACATTCTTAGAAAAATTATAATTTTCATGTCTAGGGTACTAAACAGTATAATAGTGAGCTTCTTAAGAGGAGTCTACCCAATGACATATCATTTACCATGTCTCAAATATCCAGATCCCTTTCCTGAAAGCAAACTGACAATGTGGACATTGTGATCTAATAATAAACTATTAAACTATTTTAAAACATAGTCAATGATTGGGACCTTTGCCGATTTTAGTGGTCTCTGTGGACATAAGCATACTCTTGATAGTAGGCATAATTAAATGGAAGATGGATAAGTTGGAGTATTTTATCGAGGCATTACCATATTGAGTACTGTATTTGGAGTCTGACACAATAAAACTAAAATGCAAAACTCAGGCAATCAGCCTATATCTTTGAGAATCCCTGTTGACAAGAAAAGAATTAAAGCGTTTTATAGGCATAATAAAATTAAGACATTGAAACATTCTAATAGTGATCTCTGTAGTGTGAGTCCTTGGCTTTCGAAAGCATACTGCACCTGTTTATGTGGATAAAAATATTAGAACATTAATATAGGTCTCTATGATGAGCAGTTATTAACAAATTTTAACTATATCTCATGGTTATTTTATTTAAAAAATCTTGTTTTTGGGGGTGGGGAAAATCTTGTTTCAGTCATCTTGTTTCATATTACTAAAAAGTCATATTTATTGGGGATGGAGCAATAATACAGGTGATAGGGTATTTGCCTTGAACACTGCTGACCCAGGTATCTCATATGGTACATAAGGCTTCCAGGAGTGATTTCTGAATGCAGAGCCAGGAATAACCCCTGATCATTTTTGGGTATGCCCAGTCAAAATAAATCACCTTTATTTTATTGTTCTTTTTTTTTTAGGTGTGGGGAATGTTGGGCAACACTTAGGGATCACTCCTGCCTATTCTATGCAATACTGATCAGCCGTGAGCAAGGCAAACAGTTCAGTTTTCATAATTCTGTCTCCCACTCACATGAATAAAATCTTAATAAATAAAATTAAATGTCTCATAACTTTTTGTAAAGTGTAAAAAGATTGTGTCTCAATACCATAAAATTTAACACTACTGGGACTCCTGGAGGTGCCAGAAATCAAGGTTGGGTGGGTATGGAGGGTCAACTGCTTCCAAGGTAAGCATCTTAACTGCTTTACTATTTTTCCAGGCCAGTTTCTAGCATTTGTTACACATATGGATAGTAGATGTGCTGTGTTGCCTTTCAACAACTGTCATTCATGATATACAGCTTCCCAAATTCTTTGCTTAGTTGGTTTGGGGGCTACCTCCAGTTGTTGGTCAGGGAGAGCTTAGTGGGAGGTTTTGGGTTTGGTTTTTTTTTCATCTGGGATCAAATGGTACAAGGTCCACTGCATTCAAGGTAAGTGCCTTATCCCTAATACTATCTCATCCTTCCTTCCCATTTCAGTGATTTCTGTCACCCATGCCTTTTGACTGGGAATAATTTAATGAGAGATCTTGTTAAAATGTAGACTACAAGGCTTCTATTTATATAGGTCCTGACTGTTGAAAACATGAATTTTACAAAACACAATTTCCTAAATTTAGAAAAACAAGGACACTATTCATATATATAATGTATATAATATATCAAAATATATAATAATAAAATATAATCATAATATATAAAACAAAAATATAATAATGTAAATATATAATATTATCAATATATTAATATAATATAATTTTTTGTTTTTTTATTTATAATATCTTTATTTAAGCATCTTGATTACAAATATGATTGTGATTAGGTTTCAGTCATGTAAAGAACACCCCCTTTCACCAGTGCAACATTTCCACCACCAATGTCCCAAATCTCCCTCCATCCCACCCTACCCCCACCTGTACTTTAGACAGACTTTCCAGTTCCCTCATTCATTCACATGGTTATGGTAGTTCTCAGTGTAGTTATTTCTATAACTGCACTCACCACTCTTTGTGGTGAGCTTCATTAAGTGAGCTGGCAGTTCCAGCCCTCCTCTCATTGTCTCAGGATTGTTGCAAAAATGACTTTTAATATATCATTCTTTTATTTAAGCACTATAGTTACAAAATTGTTCAAAATTGTTTCAGTCCTAAAATGTACACCACCCCTTCACCTGTGCACATTTCTTGCCACCAATGTCCCAAGTTTCCCTCCCACCCTCCCTTGCCTGCCTTTTGGCAGGCATTTTGCCTCTCTCTTTGTCTCTCTCCCATTTTCATTACTTCGTTTTCCTAACAGCTGTGTAGTATTTCATTGTATAGATATACCAGTTTCTTTAGCCACTCATCTGTTCTCTGGCATCTGGGTTATTTCCAGATTTTGGCTATTGTAAATAGTGCTACTATGAACATAGGAGTGCAGAGGGCATTATTCTATTGTGATTTTGTGGTCCCAGAGTATATCCCTAGGAGTAGTATTGCTGGAACATATAGCTCAATTTCTGTTTGTTTGTTTGTTTGCTTGTTTGTTTTGAGGAAAATCTATATGGTAAGGATTCTAGTCTTAAACCTAGCATATGCAGATGAGACACTCACGTGCACTCACATTAGCATGCAGATATGTACGTGAGTGTGCTCAGTAGTCTGTGCTTGTATTCTCCCAGGCTTCCCCCATGCCTAGGTGACTCCGTTGGAAAAAAACCTCTCAAGACCAATTCTGTTCGAATGCATGTTAAAAAGCCCCTTATCTAGATATCTCGGATCATTTAGGAATATTGCTGGGGAATGGGTGCAGCCACAAGCAGTCGTGCTTATTTCTGGTTCTGTGCTCAGAAAACTATAGGCTATTACAGAATCATGTAATGTGTAGGACACATGCAAGATAAGGGCCTGAATCTCTGCTCTACGTTCCCTTGTAATCCCTGCGCTTTTAGATGTATCATTTCTAGACTTTAATGTCTTCTCAAACGATAACCATTACAAAAACTATTCTCGAGACTATTCATCTTTTCAATATTTAACATCTTATTGGCACATCATAGAAGGGTTCAATTTTTGGATTAGTAAACTTGTCTTAGGTCAGTTACCAGGCAAAACTAAAATCCAAAGGCCTTCAATTCCAAATTCTATGTTTTTTCCAGGTGTTTACTATGCTTTCTGATGGTATAAATGAATATACTATCAGTTGGATAGCTTTATACAGTGCTTCTACACTGAGCATTTTATTTCATGTTTTAAAGTCCTTTGGAAAGAGTTTTTAACTTCCCAGGCAAAAGGTCAATATAACTCAGCCTATATTTTCACATCTAGCTGTCTGGTACTTAGGAGAATCAAAACAGACACATATTTCAATATGTGTGTGCAATATGTGAGTTGAGCTTGTGGTTCATTGATAGAGCATACATAATACGAACACATTTGGTACCAATAGTTTGCTGAGACAGGACAAGGTACAAATTCGCTACAAATAGCTTTCAACAGACAGGACAAGGTCTGGAAGCCCTCCAGGAAAAGAAGCAATTCTGTACAACCCTATTTTTGAGGGGTTTCCCAGCTAGAACATAGGCCCCGCCGAACAATCCGCTCCCGCGCCTGACGTCACAATCCGCAGGCCGCCGAACTACCAATCCCAGGATGCTGTGCGAGGGGCGGGCGCTTTTTTATGGTCGGAAGCGTCCGGGACGCGGTGGACTTGGAGCAGCTTTTCTACAGTGTCACGGGGCTGGGCGGGTTTTCCGGGGAGGGCTTGGGAGTGGGGTCTGGGCCCCGCGCCTGCGAGTACATGGATGAGGACGGGCTTCCGCTCATGGGATCAGGCATAGACCTGACCAAGGTTTGTAAAAGAAGGAGTTGCACTTCCGGAGACCCGGGAGGAGGATGGGGAAGGGACGCCCGACCCCAGGGAAAAGCCCCTCTCCCCGCCCCCATCTCACCGCCTGGGCCCTGGCAGGGCGAGTGCCACCATTTCCCCCACAGTTGTCTCCCAGGCTTCCCTTCCAGTGCCACGAGACTATAGAAAGGGTACGGACCTCCTGGCGACGAGGGCTAGGTGCAACTCTGAACCGCCTCCTTGGCTTGTCCCCAAGTTTTTCGTGTGCTCCCCCTCCCCCTGCGCATTGCTTGCTCAACCAGAAGTTCATCCCGGGAACCTGAAGCCCAGTTCTCCAACTCTGTGCTCCCCCAGTGCTTGGGCCACCCCCACTGCTTAGGAAAACGTGTTAAATGACATTTCTAGGTGCAGCCAGCAACATTACCCCGTGCTCATAGTATTTAAGCTAGATTTTCCCCCCAGATACCTGCATTCCAGTCCTGGATGAACCGTGGTTTGTTTTGTTTTGTTTTTACCTGTCACAGGTGCCTGCTATTCAGCAGAAAAGAACGGTGGCGTTTCTAAACCAATTTGTGGTGCACACTGTACAGTTCCTCAACCGCTTTTCGACAGTTTGTGAGGAGGTAGGTTTCGTGGTACTGGTGGCAGGTGGCGAATCAAGGATAGTCTTGACTCTCCAGGTGTCAAGAAGGTCACCGCAGAGCCCAGTCCTCTATGATGCTGTTTGTCCACCATCCTGCTCCCCGCCTCTACTCTATTGAGTTTTTCCAGTTAAGCCCTTTGTGATGACTGAGAATAGAAGTTGAAACATTTTCTTTAGTTGGTGATAAATATCTTACACCTCTGAAGGTTTAGTCTTTATGTGTTTTTTTTTTCTATTGAAATAATTTTTCCTTGAGGCAGGAGCTAGTAGGGCACTTGCTTTGCACGTGAACTACCTGGTTCAATTCTAACTCCAGGTGGTTCCCTGAGCACTGCCAGGATTTATCCTGAACACTTCTTGGTGTGACTAAGAAAACCCCAAAAAAGTAAATAGATGAATTTATATGCCTTAATCTAAAATATGTTTGATGAGGTAATTTAGTAACAACTGGCATCATATGATTTCTGGAAATTACTCGTGAAGATTATGCACCCAATTGTGAATTAAATACCAGATTTAAGGATCTTGGGGGGGGGTGGGGAGAGAGAAGGAGGAAGGGAGAAAGGTGAGAGAAAAGAGTTTAAACTGACTTTAAAAAGGAGGAAGGTTAGGGGAGAGAGAGAGAGAGAGAGAGGGGGAGGGAGGGAGGGAGGGAGGGAGGAGAGAGAGAGAAGGAGAGAGAGAGGAGAGAGAGAAAGAGAGAGATATTAGTTTAAACTGACTAAAAAGGAGAAAGTACTAAAGTACTAAAAAGGGATCGTTAGAGAGAATAAAGTACTTCCTTAGTATATGTCTGAGATTCAATTCCTGGCACCCCATGATCATCAAGTACAGAACTAGGAATAAATTCTGAATACCATGTATATAGCTCAAGGGAAAAAATAAAATGAGAGAATTCTTGGGAAACTTGTGTTCACTTTATCTTGCCTTGTATATAGTCTTGTCTTCCTTAGCAAGTAATTTTTGCTAGATGTGTTACTGTTAAAAACTACATGAAGTGGGGGCCAGAGTGGTAACATTTACCTTGCATGAGGCCAACCCGGGTTCAATCCCCAGCATCCCAGATGGTCCTCCAAGTTTGCTAGGAGTAATTTCAGAGTGCAGAGTACTGGGAGTGCTGGGAGTACCCCTGAGTGCTGTAGCATGTGCCCCCCTCAATTATATAAAGGGGCCTCAGGACCAGATTTATATCCTATACATGATTCTTCAATCGGGTATAATTATGGAGGTTAGCAGGCTGATGAAATGACATGAGTGGGGGGTGTGGTTCCTACAGCACCCCATAAACATCTTAGACCTGCACCTCTATGCAGGTCTGAAAATCACTAAGAGAGACCCCTATATCTCCCCATCTAAAAACCATTACATAAGAGACCGGAAAAGTTATTTTTCTCATATAAGATTCTAGCCATTGTATTTGTCTATTCCTTCTGTTCTGCTTTTACACTCAGAAAAAAAGGAAACTTTACATGTGTAGGCCTAACACTGCATATTTTTAAGATATATATTATTCTTTATCTCAGATGAGGCTTCCATCTATTTCATCTTATATGGCTATCATTATAAATGGGCTATAGATGGTACTACATAAAAGATTAGTCTTGGGCCCGGGAAATTGCTCGAGGTCTAGAACTGACCCTCTGGCAATGCCTCCCCTTTGAAAAGATTTAATCCTTTGCTTTTCTTTTTCATATTTCTATGGAGTTTGGTGATATGGATGCCAGCAATATACAGCCTGACATGGGTCCACATGGGTTAATCAGTTATAACCAGGGTCATTCTTGGAAATACTTGGAGGACTATGGAGCAACAGGGATTGAACGTGAGTTCTCCAGTATGATGTATGGCATACACTGAAGTTCTTTACTTTACCATTAGGATAAAATGGAGAAATAGACAGATTATTCCAGAATTCTTAGCATAGGACAGTATATACCCCCTTCTCATCTTGTCACCAGGGTGAAAAATCAAACTGGCAACAAACAATAATTAGAAAGCAGCTTGAAGGGCTGTCTTGAGGCAAGGAGAACACCTGACTCTTAAGTATCTGACCCTTTTCTCTTAGGAGTGAGTGCTAGTTACTTGGTGGTACCTAGCTCATCCGACACAATACTCGCCTCTCATTTGTTGCTTGTGAATGACTGAAGCCTCCTGAGACACTTGAACTGTTTGACCGCATCACTAGCTCCAATTACTCTTTGCATTCTAGAGCCCAGCTTCTTAAACTGGGGACTTGTAACCCTATATGGGTCACCTACTGGATTATGGGAGTTGCAGAGTGTTGGCACCAGAAAAGGTTTTGAATGCACAAAGACTAAAAACAAATTCAGAATTAGGTGCTTAGTGAATCTGGGGTGTCTCTGGGAGCATTCAGCTGTGTTGTACTTTCAAGGCAAGGGGCCATGAGCAGAAAACATTTACAAAGACCTAGAGAAAGTTGACCAAAAACTCAGAATGTTTTGATTGTTTATTCCCACATTTGTTGTTGTTGTTTTGTTTTCTGGACCACATCAGTGGCATTCGGGGATTATTCCTGAATCTGAGCTCAAGAAATACTCCAGGTGGGCTTGGGACCATATAGGATGCCAGGAATCCAACCCATATTCCTTCTTTGGTTTGGGGACCATATCCAGCAGAGTTCCTGGATCTGTACATAGTGGTCATCATGATCACTCCTGGTAGTACTTGGAAACCAAATGTGTTACTGAGATTAAAGCCAGAGTCAATCACTTATATAACAAATTCCTTAACACTTGTATTTTCTCTCCATTTCTTGGGGGTGGGCAGGAGTCAGGGATGGGCAAGTTCTATTTTAATGCTTAGGATGTTAATATGTATAAATGATGCTAATGAAATCTGATCCCAAGATGTAGAAGTCACTGGTGAGGTTGGATCCTGGTCATGTAGAGTACTCACAAAGAAACGTCCATAGCCACTTAGAGTATTTCAGTTTATTGTAGTGGGAAATCGATGTGTGTGTGTGTGTGTGTGTGTGTGTGTATTATAATGTATTAATATATATTAAGTATATATATATATATTAGGGGACTAGGGGAGAGTAGGGTGTGGACTCTGTTAGAATGTGAAAGGGAATTCAAACAGGTGTATGCTTCTGTGTTTAGGAAAGACAAGGTTAGGGGACGAGAGAAAGCATGGTGTGTGCTCTGGGTGTTATCTTTGCTAACTCAAGTCACTTGATATATAAAAAGAGTTTTATATGAGTTTAAGTGATAGAATGTATGCATTCTAACATAAAGTACTATTTTCTCACCAGTTAATATCAATGTAGCTTTTTGAAATGGGTAGTTAGTTTGTTAATACTACCTATATATAGTATATAGTATAGTACTACCTTAGTTAAAGCTTTAAACAAAAACAAAAACTTTTTTACCTCAACAAAAAATGAACCTAAATGTTATATGGTTTTGGGTTTTGACCTAAAAATGAACTGGGTAAAAAGGAAAGTCTGTGTGTGTGTGTTGTATTGCTTTTTCGTTGATCACATAATGTGTGTGTTGTATTTCTTTTTTGTTTGCCACATAATCTGGCTTGAAATTATAGCTAAACTCAAACCAGTGACAAATTGTTAAGACTTTTTTCATACTAAAATCAGAATAAATTTAGAGGTGATGTGGGGGGAGCAGAAAGTCATGGAGGAAGGAGGAGTAGTATGCAACAGAAGTTCTATGGATATTTCAAATAAAATTGACCAGAAATTTGACCCTCCAGGAAAATTTAAAGCCAAAATTATTCTTAACTTTACAAGGAGCTCAGTATATTATTTGACTATTTACCAAGGATACTGGTTTTTTTTTGTTTTTGTTTTGTTTTGTTTGATTTTTGGTCACACCCGGCAGTGCTCAGGGGTTACTCCTGGCTCTATGCTCAGAAATCACTCTTGGCAGGCTCGGGGGACTATATGGGATGCCGGGGTTCGAACCACCGTCCTTCTGCATGCAAGGCAAACACCTTACCTCCACGCTATCTCTCCGGACCCGGATACTGGGGTTTTAATCTTTTTAATTAAAACAAATGAATAGGGAGCAAAGTGATAATACAGTAGATAGGGTATCTGCCTTACATGTAGGCATCAGTCCCCAGCATTCCATGTGGTTCCCTGAGTATAAAAACATTTGTGGCCCAAACACCCCCAAAAACCAAAAACAAAAAAGCTTAAACCTTTTCTCCTGAAATTTAAGTATAGGGTCAAGTATTTGAGGAAGGGGCAGCTCCCATTATACTACTGACTCTGTCCAGAATTTACCCCTGGTAGTGCCCAGGGGACTCTTTATGCTGCCCAGGATCAAATTGGGTTTAGCAGTGAACAAGACAAGCATTTTGTCTTCAACCCTGAATTATCTCTTTTCATTTGGAGGGATGAGGGGTGAGGATTTGAGGTCAAGATATCAAAAGTTTTGAATTTTCATATATCCTAAATTTGTTTGAAGGCCATACCCATTGATAATCAGGGAGCCATATATAACTCCAGATATTTAATCTGGGGTCAGCCATGTACCAAACAAACATCTTTTCCCTATATTACCTCTTCAATTCAAATTTGACTTTTTTTTTTCATTTGTTTTTTTGTTTTGGAGCCACATCCAGTAGTGCTCAGAGGTTACTCCCAGCTCTGAGCTCAGAAATTATTCGTGACAGGCTCGGGGGCCATATGAGATGTGGGAATCAAACCCAGATTTGATGCAAGGCTAATGTCCTACCTACTGTGCTATCACTCTGGTCCCAAATCTCACTTGTTTTAATTCTAAATTTAGTCAACAGTAACCTCAGTAACTGGGGATGTGGTTCAATATACTTTGCATGTGCAAGGACCTGTATTCAGTCCTCTGTATACAAATCACATGTCTCCTTTTTAAAGTATTTTACATTCTTTATTTAAAGACAATTCATTACATAGTTGACATAGTTGATTTAACACATTTGTTTCCAACTGAGTGGGAGAGAAATTATGAACAAAAAAGAAAAGAAAGCAATAAAAAGGGGGGGTACAGCAATAAGAAATTGTGTAAAAATTACATTTAAGGTCATTAAGTCATTGTCAGTCATTTAGTAAGCTTTTATTTTTAGTTGATCAATTATTCTGTTACTCTTTGAACATTAGGTGGTTTCAGATACACATTGGCATCTAAATTGGTGTGTTCTTACAAGTATGCAGTATTTTAAAAAATTGGAGCTATTGTGTAGTTGTAATGTGACTTTGCATTCCAGGAATTCCAAACACTGTAGCTGATACTGTGACTTTTGTGGGATGTGTTTTTGCCTGCCAGGGCTTCTGGAAGTATGAGAAAGCAAGAAAAGGGTGCCTGCACTCACTCCAAAAAAGTCCTGGTGATATCAGCCCAAATACTGGCATACCTGGAGTTTTGGTCAGATTGGTATCTTTGCAGAGAACCGTAGAGAAGAGCTGAGGCTGGGCTATTGTTGAAGCAGCAGTTGTGGGTGGTGGATGCAGCTGATGTGCTTTTGGAAGGGTGGGACATGGCCTACTCTCTTCTCCCAAGATTGCCATTTTTAGCTGTGCAAACAGTGTACCCATGTTTTTTTTCCACAGGTTGGTATGCATCTCTTTTAAGAATAGAGTGAGTCTGTTGGGCTGGCCTAATATAGACATGGCAACTGCATTTGTGACAGATCTTGTTTTATTCAAGTAATTATTTCAGGTTTTCTTATTTGTAATTATTACTTGGTTAGCTATGAAAGATATTATTAGTTCATTATAAAATATATTAATGTAAATGAGTTTCTTATATAGCCAAGTCATATGTGTAATCTTTCTTTATAAGTAACTTCATTTGGGTGGGGCTTTCATATTCATTTTTTGGAGAAGGCCACACCCAGTGGAGCTCAGGGGTTACTCCTGGCTCTGCTCTCCTAAATTCCTCCTGACAGGCTCTGGGGGACCATATGTGATAGCAGGGAATGAACCTGGGTCCATCCCAGGTTGGCAATGTGCAAGGCAAATGCTCTACTGTTGTTCTATCACTCCAACCCCAAGGGGCTTTGGTATTTAAAGTAGTTAAAATGAGTGTCAAGGCAAGATTGACATATCAGATTAATCTACATACAGAAAAAGAGAAAAATAAATAGAATTACTATGCTAGAAAAAACAATCATTTTTTCTCCACACCTGTAATTTTTCTAATCAATAAGGAGTTTTCTAAATAAATATTTTCATTCTTTTAATCCCTTACTGACTTAAGATTTATATTTCAATATTTAACTTATCCTGTATGATTAATTGAATACCTATTTAAAGGCAACTGAGTTTTTTTATTTAGCCTCCCCTTTCCTGCCCACCCCCACACTTTAATGTTTTAATGATTGCATTTAAATAGTGTTTTAGTAAGTTTGATCAGAATATTTTGATTGGTGTGCTGGGCACAGTAATTATTTGGAGGAAAAACAGATTAATCATTTATTAACTTTGTATAATAGTTCTTTCTGTGTAATACTTTTTTCTTTAATAAACTGGGGGCTGGGTCGGAAAAGAAAAACTAATAAACTGGATTAGCAAGATAGTATAGTGAGTAAGGCATTTGAACTGCATACAGCTGACCCAGGTTATATTCTAGCACCCCATATGGTTTTCCAATTATCACTAGAAGTGATCCTTGAGTGCAGAACATGAAGTAAATGTTGAACTTCTACATATGTGGTCCAGCCTGCCTTCCAAATTAGAAAACTTTTTTTGGGGTGTGTGGAGGTACATATGTAGAAGTGCTCAGAGCTTACTTCTGACCCTGTTATCAGATCATGTCTAGTAGAGTTTGGGGCATATGGTATTCGAGGAAATGAACTCTAGTCAACATCATGCAAAGCAAGTGCCCTACCTGTTGTAATTTTACTCTAGCCCCAAATAAAGTATTTTTTATACTTTTTATAGAAAAAAAAGTATTTTTTATACTTTTTATAGAAAAAAAAGTACTTTTTATAGAGCAGCGTTAGTTTGATAGCAAAAAGATGGGCAGAAAACCTACAGTTTCCATATGCTCCCTGCCCTCCCCCTTATGCTTTTATTACTGTGTCTAGTGTTTATACATCTTAACTGCATCACTAGCTGGAGCTTCAGGCTTCATATTTTAATGAAGGTAAAATTCTTTAAAATAGTATTAAATTCTCACCAAGATAGTCTCTGGAGTTGAGTGTTTTGAGTTCAGATTATTTTCCATGTATAAAGATTTCCATTTTCTCAGCTTTAAAAGTGCTGTGATAATAATCCCTGCTATACAGATTTGGTGTGAGATTTCAAATTATATGGTTCATGTAGAGTGTAGCAGGTAAGGTTAATGTTCAGGTGTTTACAACAGTGATTATTGTTTAAGAGTACATACTTAATGATGTATTTAAAATGTTTATTTTTTCTGCATTCACTTTAATCACTTTAATCAAAACAATGTATGCATTTGCAAATTAGTTAGAAATGATCATTTCTTGTACAAATTTAATTTTCTTAGTAATTCTGCAATTACCAAGCTTCTGTAGTGAATTAAAAGGTTGATTAAATTTGCCAAAATTTAATTATCATGATTTTCAGGAAAATCACCTAACATTTGAGAGGAATTCATCCATACGATGTTTTAACAAAACTGTATTTATTTATTTATTTATTTATTTATTTATTTATTTTGGTTTTTGGGCCACACCCGGCGGTGCTCAGGGGTTACTCCTGGCTGTCTGCTCAGAAATAGCTCCTGGCAGGCACGGGGGACCATATGGGACACCGGGATTCGAACCAACCACCTTTGGTCCAGGATTGGCTGTTTGCAAGCCGCTGTGCTATCTCTCCGGGCCCAACAAAACTGTATTTATCATTACTTCAGAGTCTATGTGAACAAATCTTTAAAGTCAGAGTTAAACTTAGCTTTGAACGCTAATGAAACAAGATTAGAACTTTAATTTCTAAAATATCTTTGTACTAATAACCTTATCATCTTAAAAATAAGAGTCTTGGGCCTGAAGTGATAGTACGATGGGCAGGTCATTTGCTTTGCACATGGCTGACCAAGGTTCAATCCCCAGCATCCCATATGGTCTCCTAAGCCTCATCAGTAAGAATCCCTAAGAGTAGAACCTGGAGTAAGCCATGAGCACTGCTAAGTATAGCCAAAATAAACAAAAAATTATCTTGTTAAGGCTCAGTAATATTACAGCATTTGCATTCAGTTTGTTCCCTGAATTTGGTCAAAATAACCATTCTTGGAGTATTAAAATTTTGTTTATCTATTAGCTAGAATTCTAATAATATCCCAGAAAGCAGTGAGACAGCTACAGTTCTGATAACTAGTTAACTTGTCAGCTATTTTTGGGCTATGTAACTGAGTAAAAGAATGTTTAGAACTAGAGAGTTTTAAATAAATGTTCTTATAAATAATATTTATGATTTTTATGTGCATATCTATAAACAGAAAGATAAATTGATTCTCTAGAATAATTTGAGCCTGGAAAGCTCTTAGTTCTGGTTTATCTTGGATTTTGATGGTAAGTTGATGCCTTTTGCCTTTTTTACTACTCTAATTATTTTTTTATTTTAATACATTCCTACTTGAACTGTTCACCTTCCAATTTCAAACCCTTTTACTTCTCAGTTTTAATTTGAGAATGATTGTATGTACTATGTGTTGAAGTAATTTATAAATCAGTTTCTGTCTCAGTTATTTTGGACTAATATTTTTTTTCTTGTTTGCTTATGAGAAATTTTTGTAGTTCTCACCGGCTAGCAATTAATATTCCTGCTAAGTTTCAAGTACTGTTCTGAGGACTGGTGTACAAGCATGAAAAAAAAATCTCCTCTCTTGGAAGGAGTTTCTGTTCTACTCCCATTGATTATGGCTCTGGTGATGAGTTTGCTAATTTAGAAATTGAAACTTATTTTTATCTAAGAATACAATTTAAATAGCCATGAAACATGCTAATTAATACTTAAGTTCTTTTTTTTTTCTTTTTTTGTTTTGTTTTGTTTTGTTTTTGTTTTTGGGCCACACCCGGTGACGCTCAGGGGTTACTCCTGGCTATGCGCTCAGAAGTCGCTCCTGGCGTGGGGGACCATATGGGATGCCGGGGGATCGAACCGCGGTCCTTCCAAGGCGAGCGCAGGTAAGGCAGGCACCTTACCTCCAGCGCCACCGCCCGGCCCCAATACTTAAGTTCTTAAGAATGCTTAAGAATACTTAAGTTCCTTATTTCTTCTCTATAAATAGAGTAATACATTAGAAAAGTGACATACACTTATATAGGAGTTTTGATCATTTTCTAATTTGTTATCCTTGTTAATAGTATATCTGAATCAGACTTTTTTTTAATCTTTCTTTTCTAGAAACTGGCAGATCTTTCTCTTCGAATCCAACAAATAGAAACAACCCTGAATATTTTAGATGCAAAGGTTTGTATTTTTGAAAAAAGAATTACATTATGATCTTTGTTCTATATATGCCCCCTCTCTCAGTTATATTTGAGTTTTTATTTTGCTTGTTTTGTTTTTGGGCCACACCCAGCTGTGCTCAGGAGTTACTTCTGGCTCTGTGCTCAGAAATCACTTCTGAGGGGCCAGAGAGATAGCACTGCGGTAGGGCTTTTGCCTTGCATGTGGCTCACCTGGGAGGGACCTGGTTCGATTCCCAGCATCCCATATGGTCCCCCAGCCTACCAGGGGCAATTTCTGAGTACAGAGCCAGGAGTAACCCCTGAGCACTGCTGGGTGTGGCCCCAAAACCAATCAATCAATTAATAAAGTAAAAAAAAGAATTGTTCTTCACATGCTCAAGGGGCCATTTGGGATGCCGGGGATTGAACCTGGGTCATGTCGGGTCGGCCATGTACAAGGCAAACAAACACCCTACCGCTGTGATATCAGTCCAGCCCCTATATTTAAGTTTAAATGCATTATGGAATGAATTTTCTTTAGTTCCCTATGTAGCAGGAAGCAAACATATTTTCAATTAATCACAATAGCATGGAAAATGATAATCATCAGGAGCTATTAACTGAGTCCATTTAAATATATAAATGAATTAAAATCTCATTCCTTATACTACTCAAAGACATAATCTGTGTATATTGTTAGTAAATAGAAGCTGTTATATGGCTTTCTGATGGAATATTTATAATATCTTAATCATTTGATAACAGTAAAGATTATATAAAGCTGTACTGTTTGGAGAAAATATTTACTGCTTTTCATTATGCTAATGAAATACCAATTTTGATATCAGAAATTACAAGAAATAACTAGAAACATAGATGTTTTGGATTTTAAATTTACACATTTATGTTCTTGTTCATAAGAACTTTACTATATTTTTGTAACTGTCCTCTTAGCTAAAACATTGGTATGGGAAAAGAAATGTATTCTCTTCCCATGAGGAAGTAAAATGATATTAAGATCTTTAGAATATCTATTTTATACTTTCTACTTTTCCTTAGGAACTTGATATAGCTACCTTTTTTCTCTCAGTATGTCTTTAGATTGGAAAATTTAGGGTACTTGAACTTCAATATCTTTCAGACAATCTCCATGAACACTTTAAACTATTTGTGCCAAGGCCACTGTGCTAAGTACTGTCTTCAGTCAACAGTTCTCAATGAATATTGCTACCTTAGATCTTATTACCATTTCTTTTCCCTCCAATTATTCTTTATTATGACTACGTGTCTTATTTTAATGCTTGGGAAATTTCCAGTGCATTAGAACCCAAGGTCATAATTTTAGTCACCACATAAACACATTAACTTAAATTAATTTTCTGCCCATACAATTAATCCTCAAAGTTAATCAAACATCTGGCAAGTGCCTATCATTGATCTAAATTAAGTTAGAAAAGTGAGTTTTTAGGGTTGGGATATAGCTGAATAGTAGAGCCATTGACTTATATGTCTGAATCCATGTGTTCAATTTCTGGTATTGTTGGTGGTTGAGAATTAAAAATAAATGAGAAGAAAATAGAATTTTATGGTTTTTAAAATCCAGCATGATATGCTTTGTCATTAATAGTACCTAAACTTTGGTATAAGAAAATATTTTTATTTTAGTAACATTTAGTGCTTAATTTTAAAGGTAAATAGAGAATGATCTGTTGTATCAGACATTAAAATATGAAGACAGTAGTTTTTCATTTTCTAAGTAATTCAAATGTAAAATGCACATTTTTTAAAAATAAAAACATTTGGGGCCAGAGTGGTGGCGCAAGTGGTAAGGCATCTGTCTTGACCGCCCTAGCCTAGGACAGACTGTGGTTCGATCCCCCCACATGCTCATGAGTAACCCCTGAGCATCACTGGGTGTCCTCCAAAAACCAAAAAAATAAAATAAAAATAAAAACATTTTATTCAGAGATACAGAGGAAGGAGAGGAGAGAATAAGAAAGAATAATGTGTTCAAGGGAAAATGTGGCTTCTTCATAGATGCAGATAGTCCAGTACATGTTAAAGTAGCAAAGTTCACATGTTAGTAGGGGTCATGCAGGCAACATGTGCTCCCAAAAATACCATGTGTGTGGGCTGTTAACACACATTTGTGCAGACTTACCCAAAGGCAGAGAGAGCCCCAGTGCACATCTCAGGGGATGCAGGCAGCATGTGCTTAGACATCATGTGCCCAGGCAACACATATGGACACAGGGAGCACATGTGCCACAAAGCACATCTTTAACAAAGAAATGTTTGGTTTTGTTTGGGTCTGGATGTGGCTGTTTTTAGACCCTACTTCTGGCTCATTTGCTTTGGAATCATTCCTGCTGGAGCTGAGGAATCATGTTTAGTGCCTGAACTCTATCTTTCAATTTGGGGATGGGAACGGGGGCACAGACTCAAACACTCCTGGCTATGCCTTGGGATTTTTCCTGGCTCTGTGTTTAGGGCCAGAATCAAATCCAATCAGTTGTGTGCAAGGCAAAGTGCCTTATCAGCTGTACTATATTTCTGACCCCTATTTTGTGATTTTATTTTCCCCCTTTTCTATTTTTTTTAATTCTTTAATATTTTTTATTTAAACATCTTGGTTACAAACATGATTGTGGTTGGGTTTCAGTCATATCAGATGACAGCCCCCCCATCACCAGTGCAACATTCCCATCACCAATGACCCAAATATCCCTCCTCCCCCTCCCGCCCTTACCTGTACTCTAGACAGGCTTTCCACTTCCCTCATATATTCTCATTGTTAGGACAGTTCGCAATGTGGTTATTTCTAAACTCATCACTCTTTGTGGTGAGATTCATGAGGTCGGCTGTAACATCTAGCCCTCCTCTCTTTTGTCTCTGAAAATTGTTGAGAAATGTCTTTTATTTTTCTTAAAACCCATAGATAAGTGAAACCATTCTCCGTCTTTCTCTTCCTGACTTATTTCACTCAGCATAATAGATTCCATGTACATCCATGTATAGGAAAATTTCATGACTTCATCTCTCCTGATGGCTGCATAATATTCCATTGTGTATATATACCACAGTTTCTTTAGCCATTCATTTGTTGAAGGGCATCTTGATTGTTTCCAGAGTCTTGCTATGGTAAATAGTGCTGTAATAAATATACACTGCTGGTGGGAATGCCGACTAGTTCAACCTTTCTGAAGAGAGATATGGAGATTCCTCCAAAAACTGGAAATTGAGCTCCCATATGATCCAGCTATACCACTCCTAGGAATATACCCTAGGAACACAAAAATACAATATTTTGTGATTTTAAACTGCAAAGCTCACATGCTATCATTATTAACACTAGATTTTCTTATTTTTTTTATAGGGCCCACTCCCAGTTGTGTTGGGGGGGGTGGAGATCATCGATGAAGCCCCCTTCTTCAGTGCTTGGAACCAAAGTCACATACCAGGCTCTCATCCACTCAAGATATCTCCCCAGCCCTATATGAGGATTTCTTCTATTTTTAAAATAACTCTCAGAAAAAAGGATACTTAAATTAGATGTGTGAGAAATTATTTTTAATTTTTTGTCTTTAAATATTTTTTACTTTTAAAGAGTTCATGGCCTGGATGGAGCTTTTTGACAGATGAGATTTTGTAAATCTTTTTCTATAGACAAAAATGTAAATAGCTGTTTTAAAATTCGCACCTAAGGCTACCCTGATTTGATACCTGGAATCATCACCAGGAAGTACCTTTTGGTACAGAGCTAGGAGTAAGCCCTTAGCACACCTGGTGTGGCCCTAAATACCAAACCTCAGACCCCTCCACACACTCACCTACAAATCTACTTAAGATCCTAATAGTACCCTTACTGATGACATTAATTTTCTTTTCTCAGTTGGCATCTATTCCTGGCCTTGAACTAGTTGTTACTGGGAATGACACAAGTGGTACAAAAGTTGCACAGTTTGAAGCCACTTCAGAGGAGTCACAGGTAAGTATTTAAAACCCTTCCTCCTCCCCCATGAGTAGATCTTCTTGATAAAACCAAGTAGACCTAAGCAGCAGGCTTGAAGGAAGAAGTTCATTGGAAATGTAGAATTTGGAAGAGGTAGGGTTAAAACCTTACATAGAAAAGTGACTTCAAAAAAAAAAAAGACTAATTGTTTAATCCTATTACTTTTTTCTAACTTCTTATAGGAAATATACTTTCCTTATGTTTTATTATTAGAAAATTTAAACATTCGGGGCTGAAGTGGTGGCATTAGAGGTAAGGCGTCTGCCTTGCAAGTGCTAGCCTAGGATGGACCCCTGTTCGATCCCCCAGTGTCCCATATGATCCCCTCAAGCCAGGAGTGATTTCTGATTGCATAGCCAGGAGTAACCCCTGAGCATCACCGGGTGTGGGCACCCCCCCCAAAAAAAAGAAAACTCAAACATTCATTAAAATAGAACTGTTACTTGTATACTTGTATTACTTGTACAGTATATACTCATTACTTGGATTTGCTGGTTTAAGGTTTTGCTGCAGTTACGTTTTTTAAAAGATATATTTTTATTTAAGCACCATGATTACAAACATGTTTGTAGCTGGGTTTCAGTTATAAAAATGAAAACCTCATCACCAGTGCAACCTTCCCGCCACCAATGTCCCTCATCTCTCTCCTCCTCCACCCCACCTGTCTTCAAGACAGGCATTCTATTTCTGTCACTTACAATCATTGTCATGATTGTTGTCAGTGTACTTATTTCTCTAACTAAATTCACCACTCTTTGTGGTAAGCTTTATATTGTGGGCCAGTCCTTCTAGCCCTCATTCTCTATTGTCTCTGTTGACATATACAATAGTGTCTTTTATTTTTCTTAAATCCCATAGATGAGAAATTATTCTCTCTCCCTCTGACTTATTTCACTCAGCATAAGAGTTTCCATGTCCAGTTACTTTCAAAGATCTTTTATTCCCTAATGAAGTGAATACCAGTCTTCATTATTGCTCCTCTGCCTCGTCTCTTAAGTATGAAAAGTTCACACAGTGGTCCTATTTAACCATAATGCCTTCCTCACACAATATATAGCTAACAGTAGTCAGTCCCCTGTAGTGATTCTGTGTGACCCTAAGTAGGCCCCATAGCCATTAGGCTGAGTGTCACTTAGGGACTTGTTAGAATGATGAGTACCAGGTCTGCTCTAGACCTATTGAATCAGAGTGTGCAATTTAACATGATCACAGGTGACTTCACTTTTTAGATTCTTTGAATTTGAGAGGTATATTCATCTAAAAAACACTGTATGAAAGTGTGGTTGTGGACATGGTTTCTCAGTAGCCTCATAGAACTACATTTTACATTTGGTTCTTATGTATTAATGTTTATTTATGCTCTGTAAATTTAAATTTTTACTGTGTACTTTAAAATAATAAAAGGTCCACTATTGTTTGAAAACAGCCTCTAATGTAATTCAGTGAAATATTAAAATTTAAGATAAAACTGAGTAAGTAGATTTTCGATACCCATGGAATTCTGCATTTGCATAGGTTTTTTCTCTTCTGGCTAGAGGGACTGCAGTGCTACTGATGATAATGACTAATATGTAAAGGGTGACTGTAGAAGTATGCTGTGCCACACAGCATATATATATATATATATATATGTGTGTGTGTGTGTGCTTTATATAAACTAATTTAGTGACCAGAGCCATAGTACAGTGGCTAGGATGTTTGCCTTGCACACAGCTGATCCTGGCCATCCTATATAGTGCCCTAGCACTGCCAGGTGTAATTCCTGAATACAGAATCAGGAGTAACCTGTGAGTGTCACTGGATATGGCCCAAGAACAACAAAAACAAAAACAAACAAAAAAAAAAAACAAAAAAGAAGAAAAAAATAAAAGTAAACTAATTTAATTTTCACCACAACCCTATGAATTACTACTTTATTATCAGTTCTGCTTTACAGATCTATGGAATAAAGTATACAGTGGCTTAATAACTTACTGAGAAGCAAGAATGTTAGCCCAGGGCCAGACTGAAGTGCTTGTCCTGCACATAGCTAATGCAGGTTCAATCCTCATCACCACATTTGGTTCCCTCCTACCCCCAGGAGTTATTCCTGAGTATGTAGCTGAGAGTAAGCCCTGTAAACCATCAGGTGTTGCCCCCAAACAAAACAAAAATGAGTTTAACCCAAGCAATCTAGGTGCCCAAAGCTCCCTCAACTACTGTACTCCATTGCCCCCAGTTCCTGCCTTGAATTTATTAAACATACCGACAGAATTTAATAATGCCTGTGGTGCAAGGTCCCTGGGAAGACCAATCTGTTTAGACTGTATATTTTTGAGGAAGGAAGCAAAGAACCATTAAAAATTAGCTGGTCAGAGTTTTAATTATTATAGCAATTTTCATTAATTTAAAATAACGAATCACATTATGATTATTGCTGGACTATATGTGGTATATAGAGAAAATCCAGAAAAATCTTCACATGCTTTTTGGTTAAATATGAAGCACCCTTTCCCTAAGATGAAGCTTGTGTAAAGAATATTACATTTATTTTCTCCCTAGTAGTTATTCTTTGGTTTATATTAACTTAACATGTTTTTATGATTTTTTAAATGATGTCTTTCACATCTAACACTTGCTTTTCCGGGTTTTATTATAATTGTTCTCTTTAATGTACATTTTAAAGTGTACACAATTGTGTTATTTTGGTCATTTTGAGGTCTCAAAAACTAATTATGAGTAAATCAGATTAAGTTTCTAAAATTCAGAATGACCTAATCTGTCTCTGGCAGTCTTATTTAAAAATTTTATATTGATTCTGAAGTGATAGCACAGTGGATAGGACATTTGCCTTACATGCTGGTTCTATCCTGATATCTCATATGGTCGGTCCCCCAGTACTGCCAGGAATAACCCCTGAGTGTAGAGCCAGGAGTAACCCCTGAGCATTGCCGGGCAGGGCTGAAAAAAATTATATTCATTTTGAAGGACTTAAAAAGTTATTGCATTTCTTTTTGTTTGTTTGTTTGTTTTATCGGGCCACACCCATTTGATGCTCAGGGGTTACTCCTGGCTAAGCGCTCAGAAATCGCCCCTGGCTTGGGGGGACCATATGGGACGCTGGGGGATGGAACCGCGGTCCTTCCTTTGCTAGCGCTTGCAAGGCAGGCACCTTACCTCTAGCACCACCTCGCTGGCCCCAAGTTATTGCATATCTGATTTCAAAAATTTATGGGACAATGAATTGATTAGCGTGATAAAATAGCTTTTTAAAATGTTCTTAATATTTAAATTGCCTTATCCTCCATTGTTATTAAGTGCTGTGCTTTGTTTTAAACAGTTTGAAATGGACTTTATTGTTTATCAGTGTCCATTGACATTAAAATCAATTTTTTTATCAAATGAAGTGTGGTAGCACAGTGGTAGGGCACTTGCCTTGCACATGGCTAACCCAGGACAAACGATCGTTCGATCCTGGTCATCCCATATGGTCCCTTGAGCCTTCCAGGAACGATTTCTGAGTGCAGAGCCAGGAGTAACCCCTGAGCACTACCAGATGTGGCCCAAAACCACAGGGGAAAAAAATACACTATTTGTTTTATTCCTTAATTTATATGTGAGCCTAAACCCCAAGGTTTGCTCAATGACTTTCCTACAGCTTTCATTTTGTGGTTCAGATCTTATTACTTTCAATAAAACATCCAATTGTGCTGATTGAGATAATTGGAGAGTAAATTAGTTTGAGAGTAAAAATATGAGGGACAGTTGAGAGATATGACAGGATTTATTGGGTCATTCGACTTACAAAAGTATAAGACCTAACATTATTAAACCTTGTTGAGGTCTTGATTATAGACAAAGTTAATGAATGAGTTTTGAAATCTTTTGGACATATAGGTAATTATTATTTATTCTGTTTTGGTGTTGTATAAGTCTATTGTTCATAATTTTTTAAAAATCATATGACCTCTTTGATATTTTTGTGTAATTTAATGTTTTAGACTTTTATATTTTACAGAAATATTTATGTACTCACTTTGTACACATAGCAACGTTTATAAAACATAAACCTAAAGGATTTTGGGTGTTTGATTTACTTTTTTGACAGGTTTTATTTATAGTTGAGTTATTTGGGGGAAATTTCAGTTATCTTAACACATAATTCACATCCAGATTCTAAAAACTGAATATTTAAAATGTTCTTTGGTTTTCTACTTTCCACTTTAGCTTTGTATACATAACATTGATTTCATTTTGTTAAAAGAAATTCTTCTTAATGTTACTAGATAATGAAAATTCACAAAAACAAACTTTACTCTAAATGGTGAGATTGCTAGGCCTAGAACCTAATGAGCTTTCCCTATGGACAAGTTTCTGGTTATATGGTACCATGCAAAGTAAGCTCTTAGCTGTATGTTCAAAGCTTTTTTTATCTAGAAAGACTGTTCCCCATATTCCTCATTCTAAGTAAATATTTTGATTTAATCCTAACCACTTTGTTGGGAATGTTACCATTTTAATAGTTCCATCCTAGCTGAAATATAGAAAATTAGATAATTTGATCTAATAAGTGGGCTTTTCCCCAAAAAATCTCAGGCATAACTTTCTAAGATGTTTGGGTAGCCATATCTAAATAATTGAATAGCCTGTAGTCCAAATAATTAGACAAGTTATTTAATAAATGAGGAATTTAATTATGTAGATGGTAAATAAGAAATCAATTCACTGTGCATTAAATTTGTTTAATCTATAAATTATCTAATTTTATTAATCAGGCTAAAAATTTATTAAAATTATACCCACCAATAATTCAATTTATCTTAGTACTCTAGGACAATAAAGTAGAATTCTAATATTTTCAATATCATAAATATATATCTATACATTTTTAAGGAACATGATGCTATTAAGCTTAGCTTCTTAACCATTATTAAGTATTTTTCAAATATTAAGAAATATATGTCCCATAATTAAATTATTGGTCTTAAAATTTATAAATATGATTATTGTCCTGATATTTATTGCTTTATAATTATAAAAGAAGCATCCCTTTTAAGTAAAATTAATGGAACCTTTTGTGAATTGTCTAAAGTTTTACACGCAATACTCTCTACAGCAGAACAGTTTACAAGACTCTGGACCACAGGAAAGTGAAGTAACAACAGAAAATATCCTAACTGTAGCCAAGGATCCAAGATACGCCAGATATCTCAAAATGGTTCAAGTGGTAAGCTGATTTGGTCTGTCTTCTCTGTCTACCAGCCTCATTTAAAACCCTTAACCCTGGAGGTTTCAATGTTAATTTCCAATAAGAGAAAACTGCTAACTCAAGCAACCAAATGTACTGTCTCTTACTTTTTTACTAGTCAAATTTTCTAACAAAATTGATCTCACTCTTTAAACACATCTTAATGCGATTTGATTTTTTGCTTTACATAAAGTTCTTATTGCAAATCTTGAGTGGATCAGGTAGAGAAATAAAAGTGTACTCTATTTGATAAATTATCATGGTTTAATTCCTTTTTGTGAGTATAAATAATATTTGTGTGTATTTTTAATCTGTCAGTGGTCAGGCTTATAGAAAGATCTTTTGAGGCACCAAGGTAATACTTTTAATACTACTATATGACTTTAGAAGTAATACATTTTATAAAAAGAAAAACATTATACACAGTGCTTCTAAAAATATTTGAAGTTAGCAATATTAACAGAAGTTAATCTTAGTAAAGGGGTTAGTAGTTTTTCTGTTAATTAAAAAAATTAGTGTATATGGGGCCGGAGCGACAGCACAGCGGTAGGGTGTTTGCCTTGCATGCAACCAATCCAGGACTGATTTTGGTTTGATCCCCAGCGTCCCATATGATCCCCCGAGCCAGGAGCAATTTCTGAGCATATAGCCAGGAGTAACCCCTGAGAGTGTCACCGGGTGTGGCCCAAAAAAAGAAAAAATAATAATGTTTATAGACAATTCTTTTATCAGGCAAAGGAAGTACTAATACTAAGCAAGAGTTTTGTTTTCTATGTCATTCTTTCTAAGCCATATTTACAAATAACTCTCAGATAATCAGAAAGAGTAGATTAATTCATTTATAATCTACACTGATAATCATGGGGAGAAAGAAGTACACTTTTCCTAGCTGTTAAAGGAACTTTCAGAGTTAAAACCCTAAGGCATGATATTATAGAAAAAGAATAAACCAAGCTTTGAAAATGAAAACTATAAGGTCATTAATAAGAATAAGGTGAGGTTAGATTGATTATGAATTCTAAATTGTTAAAGTTAGAATCTAGGTGGAAAATGTGAGATAAGATTAATATGGATCGTTGAAATGTGTTGAACTTTCAAACAAAAGAGAAAAAGTTTCAGTGATGAGAGACTTTTTATATGAGTCATTTCTAAGAGATCTAAAACAGAAAATGAGAGGGAAAATTTACTAGACATTTTTAAGAATAATCTGGGATCTTTGATAAAGGGCAGTATTTTAGGAGATCCTCTTGGTGCATTGCCTCTTAGTTTATAAGAACTTCAAAAACATTTTTCTTTCCACGATAAATGTATATTGACCATTTATTCCACCAGTATTTATTGAACACTTGCATCATGAGAATGCTGGCTCTGTAATTTGTGTTCTTTAAATCACTTTTGAATGTGATGGCATGCTGGCATCTACATGTTTGGGCACTGTATTGTATATTTTCTGTGTTTATTTAGAAGTTGAAGCTCTCGTGTACCACTTGATATTATTTTTACTAATCATTTATTTCATTGCTTTTCAGTATTATATCACCTGTGTGAATTCTCTGTATTATACATATGAGGGGTGTGTGTGTATATATTATATGTTCCAGTATTCGCTTTAGTCATGTAGCTTAGGGCCCGGAGAGGTAGCACAGCGGCGTTTGCCTTGCAAGCAGCCAATCCAGGACCAAAGGTGGTTGGTTCTAATCCCGGTGTCCCATATGGTCCCCCATGTCTGCCAGGAGCTATTTCTGAGCAGACAGCCAGGAGTAACCCCTGAGCAACGCTGGGTGTGGCCCAAAAACCAAAAAAATAAAAAAAAATAAAAAATAAATAAAAATTAAAAATAAAAATAAAGTCATGTAGCTTAACCATTTCTCTGGAAGTTAACCATTTCACTGTATATGATTATATATCACATATATGATATATATGATAAACATGTGTTTATGATTTTATATATATTTACATATATCTTCTCTTACTCTGCTTAACTCTACTGGTTTTCAGAATGTTTCTTAATTATATTTTGGGGGCCAAGGAGAAGTGATGAATTACATGACAAGCATATTCATGGCCCTGAGTTTGATTTCCATATCACATGGCCTTTGAGCATTTGCCAGGTATAGCTCCCATTGCCCCAGCTCCACCAGGCCTGAGCTCTGCCAAGAATAACCCTGGGCCATCAGCGTGGCAGGTGTGGGCCTTATAAAAATATATATACACACTTATATATACATACATATATAAATACACAAGGTACCAAGTGTATGTTATATGTATATGCATATATATTTGTGTATGTATATGCACATAAATATATTCTTGGATGATAACCAAGAAGTAATAAAATTGCCTCAATTATTCTTTCTCCATGAAATACTATTTCCCAGATATAGCTAGGTTTCCTGGCTCACTTCTTTCAAATATTTACTTCATATCTCAGACCTCATACTCTACTCCCTTCTCTGCTGTATTTTTCAGAATAATACCTAAAAGTCCAGGAATGTATCTCAGAAGTGGAGTGACTGCCTGCCTATATGTGTGAGTCCTTAGTTTGATTCCCAGGACCACGCACGCACACACACATATACCCCAAAATTAAAAGCCTGCATACCCTACATAAATTGTCTTCTAGTAGAATGTCAATTCCATAATAATAAGGAGTTTTGTGTATACTATTATAGTCCCAATTCTTAGACCAATACTTGCTACACAGCATTTAACCTCTGAATGAAAAGGCCTAGATTGTGCTATTTTATCTTTCTTTAGATTTGGTGAGAGATTTATGTTTTTGTATAGCTCGGGATTATAGCTGCTGTGGCTTCTGGAGAGGAGGCTGCCAGCCTTCACTTTGAGACCTCACATTTATTTTTTTAAAGCCTTTAGATTAATAACTGAACTTCTTGAAAATTATTAGAACATCTTGAAAATTGTTTTACTTTAAAAAGCCTTTGAAAGAGCAACAGATTCTTTTGTATTTTATTTGATTTTGAGTCACATCCAAGGATGCTTGGCGCTTATTCATTACTTAGAGCTCAGGGGTCATTCCTGGCAGACTCAGAACCAGTGTATTGTGTAGGTGGAATTGGGCTCAGCTGTATGCAAGGCAAGATGAATTGCCTCTTCAGCTCTTGTTTTGTTTTATTCAAATTTTTAGTTGAAAAAACTACTAATTTACTAATTATAGTAGTCGTAGGAGTCAATCTACTCTCTCTTTTTTAACCTAGTATCAATGAGTATGAGCAGGGGTTTTATTTATTTAACCTCTAACTTTTACTAATTTAAAGACCTTTCCTCCCTTATCATAAGCCCATGTCCCCTGTCCCCAACCTCTTGCCCTTCTTCTATCTCTGCTGTAGAAATTTCTCATTCCTAAATATGTCCCTTGAAGAAATGGCATTGCTTCATGAAGTTCCTTCTTCAGGTACCTGAATTTGGGCTTTCTCAACTATGTGAGCCATCATTCTTTCATCTGCTTATATTTTCTCTGTATAGTAGTACTTATATTTGATGATCATTCAAATTTATGTTTATAAATTTAAATATAACTTTATAAATGATAAACTTAATTATGATCTATTTTTTCTTTATTGTGTGCAGGGATGTTAATTTTGAAGGCAATAAAGTGGTTAACAGTGTGCACTTCCATCCTGAAACTGGGAGTTCAGCCAAGTTAAATTCTGTTTTATTGTTTTTAGTTTATTGTGCCAACCAGTATTCTAGAATCCTATTACCCAACTTTTATTTCCTATCACTCCCTCTTTTGTTCATTTCTCAGACAAAACTGCATACTCTTCCCAAGATAAGCTGTAAGCTTTTCAACTTCTGAAACTAGATTTTTCCCTTTTTGATGACTGTGTTCAAATTTTACTCATCTGATATATTCCTATGACAACTTTCACTATACCAATTCTATCTTGTTTGGTTTTTGTTTGGGAGAGAGGTATATCATGAAGGGCCACCAGGGAGTACTCAGGAAGCCATAGAGTCAATTCCTGGCATGTTCTCTGCATGCCAGACATGCAGTGTGGCCACTGAGCTATCTTTCTGGCCTTTGTCCCAGATTCTGAATCTACCAACACATAAAGCTCTGTATCTAAACAATGGGATATAGTTCTGATGAACTTGGTATCTGTTCTATGATAATTTAACATATTTTGGCCTGGTATGTTGAAAAAGAAGCCACAGAGAAAGAATTGTGTTTCAGTTCATCTTTGTAGTTCCTTGAATTGTTCCCAGAAAGCTGTTTAGTCAGTACTTAATGAAAGGACTGTTTTATCACTTTACTTATTAACTCTACTTCCCAGTTTTGTGTTACTAATAATACACATCTTTAAGATACTGGCTTATAATATTGGTCAAAAATAATTTTATTTTTGGTTTTTGGGCCATACCCAGCAGTGCTCTGCACTTAGAAATTGCTCCTTGCAGGCCCTGGGGGACCATAAGAGATGCTGGGGTTGAATGCAGGTCCATTCAAGGTTGCCACATGCAAGGCAAGTGCCCTACCACTGTACTATCACTCTGGCCCCTGACCTAAAATATTTTAAGTACCAAATCAAGAATATAGCAAACAGAGCTTTCTGTGTGTGTTAACATAAGGCTGCAAATGATTATTTATTGTTTTTTTGGGGGGCCACACCCAGTGGTGCCAAAGGGTTACTCATGACTCTATACTCAGGTCCCTTCAAGGGACCATATGGGATACCAGGGATCTAACCTTGATCTGATGCATGCAAGGCAAGCACAAAGCTGACTTTTGGTTCTGAAACTAAAGAATAGTGTATTAGTCAAAAGGAAGGCAATAAGTTCTCAAAAAAATAGAAATCCATATTTTCTTTTTTAAAAAAAGATGGAAATAACTACTATATAACAATATAAAATTTTACGTCTTTCTTCAAAATGACTATTTACTGCAGAAAATCAACAGTGCCACATAGTCTTTTCTGTTGTCTAATGACAACAATATTATTTCTTTTTCTATACTTACTTTTTGGGGGCCACACTCAGTAGTGCTCAAAGCTTACTCCTGGCTTTGTACTCAGTCATCACTCACAGAAGGGTTCAGGGAACCATATGATGCTGACAAGCACTCTACCTGCTGTACTATTTGTCTGGCTCTGTTGTGTTACTAGGGGGCTCATGTGTTTTTGATATGCCTTCTCACTAAAATTTGAGGCCTACTGCTGAAAATAATGTGCTTTGGCACTCCATAAGTCAAATACCTAAAGTTCCAATCATGTTAATTTTTGTCCCTTTTCAAAGTACAATATTCTTATATTCAGTATCTTAATACTTACTAGCTCTTCAATCATCTTGAAATCTTTTTCTTTTTTTGTACATTATTGGTGAGAGCCACTTCATTGTAAGTAGATGGTGGTATTTATTTGAACCTTTCAGTTTCTTCATTAGAATAAAGTTTGAATTTGCAGACTATCCAGAGAGTTCACACACTTCTGTGCTTTTAGAATGGAAGGCATAAAAAAATCCTACAAATTACTAATCATATTTTTCCCTAAGAATTTTGAGGTATCAAAGTAAATTGCAATCTCTTTTGATATTCCCTAAAATACCCAGAGTATCTCCTCTTCTTGGGTCTTGTCTCCTGGAATACAATGTTGTTCCATTTCTGACATACCTCTACGTCTGTTTCAAAGACTAGATAATTAAAGCTTTTTTGTGTAAAGTCCTTTGAACAGATACCAATTCTTGAGTCACAGTGACCAGATCATAAATAAGTAGTACCTTCCTTGCTGGTCTCTACTTTTCTGTCACTACTTGATTACTGTTCTCCATGAAATGTAAGGAGGATTCTAGTTCCCCAAAGCTAGTTGTTTCTCTTTGAGACAGTTGGAATGCCTTGGAGTTCACCCAGGTCTGTACTTCTGGGATGCAGCATGGCATACAGTTTCTTAGCTTTGTCATGCATTCCTGTGTGGCCATGTTCATGCCATATGACCTCTCAAGACCTCCATTCCCTCATACATAAAATGAGATCTGAAGTTCTTTCTGATTTATGATCTATTCATTGATTCCCCAGATTTGGATTTCATGATTAGTGAATATTCCTGGAACACCTGCTGGCATTTTCTGTTTTTTTTTTTTTCTTTTAAAGCAATTTTTACACAAAATTGTTCAGTGAGTAATACTGATGTGTTCCAAATGTGGCAGATAATTGATTCTGATTTAATGTTTGTTGTCATAATAGTGCAGCATAAGGCTTTTACAAAATTACATATTGCTTTTATAACTTAACTGGAATTATGTACATAGATCAGTTTTCCAACAATTCTCTCCTTTTTTTAAGCTCTGTTTTCTTTGGCTGGCCTGAAATGTGAATTGAATAATCTCCTTGGTGTTCTGGTGATTCTGATACATTGGCTGCCAGCAGTGGATTCTTGCCTAGGGAATGTGACTTCCAGAGGATAAAGACTCTCCCACTGACTCCTTTCACTGGTTGGGCAGGAAGGCATCTACCTTGACCTAGGTGAAACCTAACAATCAGGCAGTGCAGAGGGCTCTTGAAGTACCATTTCTCTAATAGAAATTAAAGCCTTTATCATCTTGTCTGGGACAGGATCCCAGTTGTAATTTTCCTTGTAATACCTCAAGTTTACTATTCAATATCAAGATCATTATTTTAGGTGTACATAAAGGTTTGGGGTGAGACAACTTTTCATGGTACTTTAACTTTGCTCTGTTCATTGAGGATAAAGGCTACATAGACAATGATTTGTTTTCAATCCAGGATTGTAGATCAAGGATGCAAATAGTATTTACAAGTGTTACTTAATTGGACATTTCACAACCTTTGAAATTGAACCAAAAAAAATCAACTTAGAAATTGAGCAATGAAAATATTCTATTCCTCTCAGCAACTAATGATTAGCTAGGTCCATTGTATTGAAACTACAAGAGAGAGCTAACTGTGACAGATAGTTAGCTGAGTAGGAGTAGTAATTGAGTCAGTGTAAACAAAGGTCAAGCAACCAGAAAGGAGGATATCCTTTCTCTGCATTAGATATTAGAGTTAACACAGATAGGACTGCAGAGAGATAGCCTAAAGGTGCAGTCATTCTCCCTCTTAGGGAAACCTCAAAGCAGTTAACTTTGTATGTTAACATCAAAGAGCTACAAAAGTACTATTCCATATGCTAAAGTCAGTGAATTAACCCCTGAAGAATTCATGGGTAAAAAAAAAAATCAGTTTGAAATGACTTACTGATATCCCAGCACTTTGGCTGCCTTACCCCCAGGTTGCCTGGGAAATTAGGGAGCTGGAGCTGGAGAGATTCTATAGCAGTTGAAGCAATCATGCACCTGTGACCATCTCTTTGGTTCTAATCCTGTCACTGTATCCTGTCCCTGAGCACTGCTCATCACTATCCCATGCCCTGAGCCCAAAACCAGGAGTACTATTAAGTGTGGGTGCGCCCCTCCAAAGTAAAAAATAAAATGAGGATACTCAAAAACAGTCATACTGTGTATACATTTAATATTGGAAAACATTGCTTTTAAACTCTGTATTTACCCTTCCATTAAATATTTTCTATTTCATCCTTCATATATATGTTTACTAGAAGGCAGTAAAAAGTGATACTGCCAAGCTTAGGTTTTAAATTTCTTGCTTTCCCTGATAATATGAAGTTAGAAAACTAAAGGAAAGACTTGTTATGGGCTGCCACTCGGTTAGGAGTTTTATAAATATACTTGGTTCTTGTCTTTTCCTCTTGGTTTCATCACAGTCATACAGATCAACATATTTTAATACTGATTACACAGATTTTTTCACTCTGTCTATCCTAAGCAGGCATTCATTTGCCTTGATAATGTTGGTTTGTGAATAAACACTTTGTTTCTGGCAACTAGTGAATCATTCAAGCATACTCCAGGCCAGATCTCCAATCAGAGAACGGTTCAGATAGGAGTGGATCACTGTGGTGCAAAAAGTTTGCTTCAAGAGAATCATAGAAAAGTGATATGTGACAGAATGCTTAATTTGTAAATTTTTTGGAATTATTTTGTAACATATTACCTGTGTTATAAAAGAAATAAAATTGATTCCGAAATATTGAATTATATAGGGAAAAAAACAAAAATAAATGTATGTTCCTCTACCTGATGACATATAATTTTTTTTTGTATTTGTGTTAGTACTATAACTGAGTTACACACACATATACACACATGTAGTGGCTGGAGAAATAGTACAGCAGGTAAGGTGCTTCCCTTGCACATGCAAGCCTGGGTTCAATCTCCAGCACAACATATGGTCCCCTAATACTGCCAATAATAGAGCCAAGAGTAAGGTCTGAGCACTGCTGGGTGTGGCCTACTATCCCCCATCAAATATATAAATGCCAAATATATATGCTTATTTAGCATTATGTTTAGCATGCCAAAGTTTAGCATTAAGTAATAAAGTATCCCTACTTTCCTTCTTATCCTAGCCCAAATTCATAAGTAATTTTTACTCAGTAGTTGGTTAAAACCATGTGTAGATGACAGAGAACCTCAAATACTGAGTCTTTCCTTGTGTTGCCTAACCACATGGAATGCCTCATCAGGGTCATTTCTCTTTAAATGGGTATCTATGGATTTGTAAAGACATTAAATGAGAGACACATAATGTGGCAGACATATGCATTGCAACTAGGTTTAAAGGTAATATTCTGTGGTTTCAGTCATCTTTGTAATTAATTGCTAAGAATTTTGTATTATTTTTCTGGCCACACAGTGGTGCTCAGGAATGGTCCATGATAATGCCATATCATATGTTAATGAATGAAGACCATATGTGGTGCCAGGGATTCAAACTAAGATTGGTGCCACATAGAAGCAAGTGCCTTAACCCTGGCATTATCAGTCAACCCTTTAAAAAATTTTTTTTTGGTTTTGAGGGCATACCAGCTGTGCTTAGGACTTACTCCTGGCACTTGCTCAGGTATTTATACATAGTCCAGATTGTGCTATTAAACTGGAGTTAGCTATGTACAGCACAAGCACTTAAGCTCCTATATTATATCTCTCCTGCTCCTGAAAAGGAGAGAGCTAGTTGCCCATTTTTCTAGCCCATAACAGATTTTCAACTTTTATTCATTCCCTCTTCCTGCATATCAAGTATTAGCAACCCATCATAGGTATTTTTTATTGTTGATTTAGATAAAGAAAAAAACTCTTTAAAATACTACTTCCCATCTCTTATAATTGAATTGTGACTCAAGTTCATAAACTGAGAAAAATCTCTAAAATTTAAGGAGCAACATTTGTTACTTTGAGGGAGTCCTTTATGTTAGATTGAATAGGAGGATTTTCCCATCCCCCATTTTCTAATCTGAGTGAAAAGTTGGCTATCACTAACATTGTAACAAATAAATATAAATATTGGTAGCCCTGTAAGCCTCCAGTTTTTGGGATATGATACTAGTATTTAGCTATTAGTATTGCTTTCATAATTTCATTACTGTGGCTTCTTTGCACACTTTCTCCAGTGACGCAAATACAGACGTGATTTTTGGAACTTCAGACTTATGGCTGCTTTCTCTTTCCTTCATTACTTATGTTGGACAAAGTTGCCATTAGCACTTGCCAAAAATAATCCCACAGTTCAGTAGACTTCAATTTTGAGTTCGCTCATGTCCTCCTTGGACCACCAGTGGCTTTGTTTCTTGGAGATCAGAAATTAAACTCTTTTTGATGTTTAACAAACCAGACTCTGTTTTCTTTAACCTCTGTGGGATACTATAGCACAAATACTAATTTTCTAGACAATATTATTGAACACCTAGCAGGTAGTGCTTTATACACTCTTTGCAAACAAATACCATTTTATTTTCACATCATATATACGATATATGAATATCGTGTTATAGTGGTAATAATAGTAAAAATTTCTCCTAGGGCAAGACCTTGCATGTGTTCTTTCAACTTTCTTCATATATATCAATTACTGAAGATCACCATATTTTAGTAAAACCTGTGTTCTTGTACTACACAGCAACTTTAGGAAACTGGATCAGATAATGGAACTAACACATTAAGGTTTTTATTCTTAGACCATAACCCAATTCCTAAAACTAATGTTATAAAAGGGATATTATCTAATTTTATC
This sequence comes from Suncus etruscus, assembly GCF_024139225.1. Classification (NCBI taxonomy): domain Eukaryota; kingdom Metazoa; phylum Chordata; class Mammalia; order Eulipotyphla; family Soricidae; genus Suncus; species Suncus etruscus. Next base: position 58,035,863 of record NC_064858.1, on the reverse strand, counting down.
CATTTCCCTCTCACAATTCTCTCCTTCCCATCCACTGACACTTACATTGCCACCTCATAGACAGCTTTTGCTATCTAACTATCACACACACACACACACACACACACACACACACACACACACACACACACACACACACACCACTCAGGTTACTCCTAGCTCTCTGTTCAGAAATCACTCCTGGCAGGTTCCATATGAAATGGCGGGGATTGAACCTGAACCTGTCTGTCCCAGGCCTAGCTCGGTCGCGTGCAAGGCTAACGCCCTACTGCTGTGCTATCGCCCGGGCCCCAGCTTTTGCTATATTTGGGGAAACTTCTTCAACCTTGCTTCTCCTCACTTTTTTTAGGCTTTTATTTGTATAACCGTTCCAGTGTTATCCTGTGGATTATGCTGAAGTATAATAAATAAATCACATAGTTGAGTTTGAAGAACAACCTTCTATCATGCGAACCTTAGTTAATAAAAACTGACAGGTTCTTTTCTTATTTATTTATTTATTTATTTACTTATTTATTGGTTTGGGGCCCATACTCAGCAGTGTTTAGGGGTTACTCCTGGTTCTGAACTCCAAAACTACTGGTGATGCTCAGAGGATCATATAGGATGCTGAGAATTGATAGAGTCAGTCATGTGCAAGGCAAATGCCCTACCTGCTGTACTACATTCTTGCTCCTGAAAGATTCTTTTAGAAGAAATGTAATGTTAACTTTATTCTTTATTCTACTTCTCCTTAGCACTTTACTGTTTTTTTTAATGATATATTTAAGATCCTACCTTGCACATTTACACAAAGGAGTTGAATGGCATTTAATTGTTAAGTTTCCAGTTATGGCATTTTAGTAGTCAGCTTTCTTCTCTACTATTAAAATTAAGTATATTTTATTGCTATTATTAAATACATTTTATTTTTAAATATTTCTAAATATTTTAAAATATTTCTCATTGTAGTTCTAGGTATTATACTTTAAAGGAGGAGCTGGTTTTAATCTCAGACTTACCTTAATTTAAATGTAATCATTTTTAATTACAGGCCCTATGCCTGTAATTCTAATTTTTATTCTTTTATTTTAATCCCTAAAATTTCATAAATCTTTATCATGTTTGACCTTCTTTGTCTCTCAAGACTATATTTTACTTTTCAGAATAACTTTAAGATTGCCCCCATGAAACAACTGGTATCTCTCTCTTAGGAGTGTTTTTTTTTTTAAGAGAACTTTATGATGCTTTATGATGCTTCTATTTCAACCCTAGAATACTCAGGGTACTTTTAAGTTTCTTTTGTTAGGGTGAGTAGCTCACATCTAGGGATGCTTAGAGACTACTCCTAACTCAATGATTATGGTACATTCTTCTCAATACTCAGGAATCAAACCTGGGTGGACAAGCACCTTACTCCCTAGAAGTTACCTCCATCCACAGGTGTAAGGCTTTATAGCGTATACTTAAATAATTTTTATTGAAAAATTTGTTATGATGGTGAGATGTAAATGACAGCCTCCCTTTTGCTATCTCTGGTGTGTGTTCCATAAATTTGCAGAGATGGAAACGCCTTTACTTTTTATTCTTATTATTCCTTGGCAAACTGTAAGCAACTTGGATCTTTTCTCCTTTAAAACAAGAGGTGATTGGGGCCGGAGCAGTGGTGAAAGCCATAAGGTAGGGGTCTCAAACTCGTGGCCTGCAGACTGTTTGCGGCCCTCCGTACAACATTTTGTGGCCCGTGGCAGGCATTCAAATATCACAGTATTCACGATTATTTGCTTACCGAATAATCGCAATAAAAATTGCATTAGTAAGAAAAAAATTGCATTAAACATTCTCATACCCCGAGCAGTTCCATTCGGGGTATGCAAATGTTTAATGCGATTTTTTTTGTGTGTGTGTGGTTTTTGGGTCACACCCGGCAGTGGTCAGGGGTTACTCCTGGCTTCATGCTCAGAAATTGCTCCTGGCAGGCACGGGGGACCAAATGGGACACCGGGATTCGAACTGTTGACCTTCTGCATGAAAGGCAAACACCTTACCTCCTTGCTATCTCTCCAGCCACTTAATGCGATTTTTTGCAATTTTTCTCTCTACTAATGCGATTTTTTATTGCAAATATTCGGTAAGCGAATAATCGCAAATACTTTGCGCCTAGCGCAGATGTCATTTCCCCTGCTCCTGCCTGCTGTCGCTTGCATTATCGGAGGCCTACAGGAGAGAAGGGAGAGAAGTTTATTACAGAATTAGATTTTGTCATACCTACATAATGACTTCATCAAAGCCTGCAGTGAAGAGAAAGATTGATGAGGAGCACAGACAATTTCAGGAAAAGTGGAAGATGCAGTATTTTTTGGTTGAGCACAAGAGTCTTATTTGCTCAGAGGAAGTTGCAGTGCACGAGGAATACAACTTGAAACGCCATTATTCAACTAAACTGAGGAATGTGCAAAATATCAAGGAAATGAGACAGCCAAGCGGTTGCCAGTCTTAAAGCATGTCTAATGAGGCAACAAGATTTCTTCAAGAAAGCAACCAAAGAGAATGTTGCATCAGTCGAAGCTAGTTACATGGTTAGTGAGATGATTGCTAAGGAGGGAAACCATTCACAGAAGGAGAGTTTGTTAAAAAAAAATGCATGTTTCAGGCTGCAAGTATTATCTGTCCGGAAAAGAAAGGTCAATTTAACAAAATCAGCCTTTATGCCAACTGTGGTCTTCTAAAGACCCCGACCAGCGGGTAAAGCTGGGGACCACGTCAGTAATTCGCAATTCTCGAAGAAGAATCCGGCCTGAAATAGAAGAGGGACTGGGAAATAATGAGACTCGAGACGAGGGTTTCCGATCAGGAGTCCGTTTAATAAAAGAAAAATTAGACCTTTTATAGACAATGCAAAACAGAGAGAGTAGGGGCAAGGCACAGTAGGAATTGCTGTAATTTTCCATGGGAACATCTTGATTTTCCAAGGTTAATAAGATTATCATCAGTCAAGAGATTTACATTATTTTTGAGCAACAAAGTACAAAATCTAATCTCAGCTTGGGCCTTTTGACCCCTGTCTTTACAAGGACATCTTGGAGCCTAGTAACTCCCTAGCTCTAGGCTATTTCTATTTCTTTGGGTCCAAGGGCAAGGAAGGCCACATGCAGCTTGTAAGCACTTTGGCTAAGACTTTCAGAAACTTCATTTTGATTAGTGAGAGGGCTTTTTAATTATTCCAAACAGTCTCCAACAGCCAACACTGTGGCAGAGGGCATTTCTGACATGTCAAGTGACATTTATCATCAACTGTGTGAGAAAGCTAAATGTTTCGATGCATACTCAATTGCTCTTGACGAGGGCACAGATATAACAGACACTGTGCAGCTCACAATTTATGTCCGTGGTATTGATTGCAATTTTGAATTGACAGAGGAGCTGCTCACAATAATTCCAATGCATGGCCAGACCACCGCTAATGAGATATTTCGGCATCTAGTGATGCCATTGAGAATGCAGGTTTGCCATGGAAGAGGTTCGTTGGAATAATAACCGATGGAGTGCCATTGATGACAGGGAGGAAAAATGGACTGGTGGCACTTGTTCAAAAAAACTTGAAGAGGAGGGTGTAGAGAAGTCAATTCTCTTCACTGCATTATCCATCAGCAGGCCCTTTGCAGTAAATGGCTGCCGTGTGACAGTATGATGTCTGTTGTGAAATGCATCAACCAAATCAGATCCACGGGCTTAAAGCACAGGAGGTTACATGCTTTTTTAGAGGAAAATGGAGTCAGAATATGGAGATGTGCTCTATTTCACCGAGGTACATTGGCTCAGCAGGGGAAATGTCCTGAAAAGATTTTTTTGAGTTGAGAGAAGAAGTAAAAGCCTTCATGGAGAAGAATGGGAATGCTATTTCTGAGTTGAGTGATCACAAATGGCTCATGGACTTAGCTTTTCTTGTTGACATCACACATAAGCTGAATGTACTAAACAAGATGTTACAAGGCCTGGAGCAGCTTATCAGTGCTGCTTATGACAATGTGAGAGCATTCTCCACAAAACCTGTGTTATGGAAATCCCAGCTCTCTCAGACAAACCTTTGCTATTTCCCAGCATGCAAGGAACTTGTGGATGCAGGCATACCATTCAGTGGTGAGAAATATGTTGATGCTATTTTTAAGCTAGATAAGGAATTTGATCAGAGATTTGCAGACTTCAAAAAGCACAGAGCCACTTTCCAAATTTTTGTGGACCCCTTTTCCTTTGATGTGCAAGATGCTCCTCCTGTGCTTCAAATGGAGCTCATTGACCTGCAATGTAACTCTGATCTCAAAGCCAAGTTCAGGGAGATTAGTGGAAAAGCAGACATGCATGGGCGATTTTTGAGAGAATTGACCCCCAGCTTCCCTGAGTTTTCCCGAATGTTCAAGCGCACCATGTGCCTTTTTGGGAGCACATATTTGTGTGAAAAGTTATTCTCCACATTGAACTTCAATAAGTCAAAATACAGGTCTAGACTTAATGATAATCATCTTCAAGCCATACTGAGGGTCTCAACTGCTTCTTCTCTAAAGCCAAATGTGGTTCAGATTTGTGAGAAGAAGCACTGTCAAGTCTCTGGCAGCAAGGAATAGGCAAAAGATGCCATGTTCAGAAGAACTGTTCATGATCTTCACTCACTGTTCTATTCATGTTCAGAAGAAATAATTAAAACGGTTAATAATGACCTTTGAGGACTTATTTTTGTGAAATCCCTTATGCGGCCCCCTGCCTCACCCCAACTTTGCCTCCTGTGGCCCCCAGGTAAATTGAGTTTGAGACCCCGCCATAAGGCATCTGCCTTGCATGCGCTAGCCTAGGACAGACTGCGGTTCGATCTCCCAGCATCCCATATGGTACCCCAAGCCAGGAGCGATTTCTGAGCTATGCATAGCCATGAAGTAACCCCTGAGCATCACCGGATGTGGCTGAAAAACCAAAAAAAAAACAAGAGACAATGTTTATAGGAGGTATCTTAGAATTCTTTTTTTTTTTTTTTATAACTTTTAGGGGTTTTGAGAGGGGGCATTTTAAAGTTAAAAAAGCATTTTTGTGCATTTCCTGATTTTTCAAATGAAGATGATAAATTTTCTCTAAAGACATATGTCAATTAGTATTGAAATTATGCAGAGTGAATTTATAATTCACTGGGATTTTAAATTTTTACACATGCTTACATATATTTGTACAGGGATGCAATATGAAATAATATCAGTTTAGGCAGTTGGACAAGTTATATTCTTACAAAATGTTAGAGATAAGCTTAAGTGTATTCATTTAAAGATGTGTGTGTTTCTGATTTTCAGTGATTTTCATTTTAAATAAACTTCTGTCTCATCTTTTATGCTCATTTCAGTCCTTCAGGGGCCTGCAAGCCCATGTGCCATTCATTAGTTTAGAAATCCCCCTGTGCAGGTGGCAGGGGCTGGTTCTGTCTGCATGAAGCACTGTTCTGCTGTCAGACCTTAAATACTGAAGGGGGCTGTGAGGACATAACTGTATCTAAACCAGGGACAATTTACTCCTTTATCACCCTGTGAGAGCCCCAGGCTTGACCTCACACAGGGTAGAGGGGGAAGCAGGTGCTAAGAAAAAAAGATCACCTCACCTGACTTGGTGCTCAGAAAGGGCTTTGAAAAATTGTGGTCCTTAGGCTCAACCCTGCAGGTGCCATGGGAGCACCTATGGAAAATGATTGTAACATGGCAACTGAGCACCCCCCTAACTCCCTGGTTCAGTTTACTCCCCACTTTCCCCTATTGCAGGGGTGGCAAACAAGTTCGACACAAATATAAATAAGCATTTATATTTGGGCATTTATACCCAAATTTAAATGTTTACAATTTACAATCCCTAAATGGTAATGTAAATGTGGATTTATTGAAAATTTCACTTTTGTTATCCCCTTCTTTTTTTATGTTCTCTGTTGTTCTCATTCCTCTTTATTAGTTATTTTCATCTGCTTTTCAGCAGTTTCTAAAACAAGGAAACTTAAGATTTAAGTACATTTCATTTAATCTGGGGCAACAGTAGTAGATAACTCAGTCACATCATTGTTTTACTTAAGTAAATAACCACTTTATAGTATTCATCTAAAATAACAAGTATATGCACATTTTATCATATGTACTAAAAATACGTTAATTTAAAAAATAATTTTTACAGGGCTACCTGTACAATGGGTAGGGTGTTTGCCTTGTGTGCAGCTGACCTGAGTTCAATCTTCAGCATTCTATACGGTTCCCAAGCCTGCCAGAAATGAATTGAGTGCAGAGCCAGGAGCCTAATGTGGCCCCCAAACAAAACAAAACAAAAAAATTAAATTTAATTAAAAAATTAAAATTAAAATAATTTTAGAATTTCTATTGAAGTAGCAGAATAATTTTTCTTATAATCTATTTCTAGGATATAGAAATAAAAAATGATGTTCATTTTTCCTGGCACAAACTCATCTGATCACTGACATTTCTTAGCTTAGCTGACTATTTTAAGACAGTGGGAACAAAAAATTTACAGGTGTCATGTATTTATTATATGAATCTGAAGTTACCTGTAAATTTTGGCAAATTATATGAAGCAAAATGACTCTAATTTTCAAAATTCAGAAAGTAAGATTTTTGACATAATTTAGCTTTGAGAGTAAATTTATTTTCACAATAAAAATGGGTCAGGGCTTTGGTTATACTGTGATATAGAGGAGTGGTATAATTATATAGAAGACATCAAAATCTAAGCTGCAATGGACTAACTTTGTAATGCAACTGTCAAAGTGAGGCAGGGGCTGAGTGATGATTGCATATAGCAGCACTGGTGGTAGGTGTTGACACTGGTGGTGGAAGAAAAAAATACATTAAGCACATTTTGTATTTTGCCATTTTGAGTGAGGGTAAAAATCCTGTTCGCCACCCCTGCCATATTGGCACATAATATATAAAGATATGAGTCTCTCCATAGATACAGCCTTTTAGGGTACAGCATCCCCATTTTTGAACTTGATGTAATCAAGGCCCCCAAATTCTACATTTCAAATTTGTTGTTTGAGGAGTGGTGTGAAAAGGCAGAGAGTTAACAAAGAGATCTGATTACATCTTCCCACATTTAGAGCTTTTAAGTGAACCATCAATAAATGTTACCTAGCCACTTGGCTCTTTTCTAATGCAGATTTGTATTCATTTCTTAAGATAGCCTTTTCTTGCTATTTCAAGAGGTTCTACTGAACCTTGAGATTCACATTTTCATTTTATTGTAAATATATACTTCTGTAATTATCATTTTCTAGTATTTGTATTTGTATGAGGAAAGTAGTCCCAGGAGGATTCTTGAATTCTGTTAGACCTGTGTGCCAGGTATGTTCAAATGGAAGTGAACCATTTGTTTATGAAGAGAATTATCAGCACATCTATACTTAGGAGTAGAAAACTCAAAACCTTTATTTGTAAAGACATTGATTCATATTGTGAAATATTTCTTGTACTGTTTTAGCCAAGACTTTTCATCATTTGAGTTACCCATGTTTTTCCTTTTGGTGATTTATAAAAGTAAGAATATAGTATCTGGCTTCTTTACCTCAGAGTTAGTAATCTACAAACTCCAATGATTTCATATGGACTTACATGATATTGAGTAGCTGAGTTCATGAAGTCAGTTAAAATATGAACCTCGCTAGATTATTCAAATTCTATGCACATACTAATGTGAAAGGCAAGTTGGAGCTATTAAAAATGAAACTTTCAGAGCCAGAGCAAAAGCACAGCAGGTAAGGCATTTGCCTGACATGCTGCTGACTTGGGTTTGATTCCCAGCATGCTATATGGTTCCTGAGCACCATCAGGAGTGACCCCTGAGTGCAGAGCCAAGACTAAACCCTGAGCACCAACAGGTGTGGCCACCCAAAACAAAACAAAACAAAAAAAGAAACATTCAAAGGTCTTATATTAGGTGATAATGTAGAATTAAAAGGAACATTTTAATAATTGAAGTCTTGTGTTCTTTTCTTAGGGTGTTCCAGTGATGGCAATAAGAAACAAAATGATGTTGGAAGGACTAGATCCAGATCTTCTTGAGTAAGTAATTCAATATAAGGACATTGCTGCCCAAATATTAGGTTGACCACTTATTTAAAAAGTTGGGGGTCTGGGGCCGGAGAATAGCACAGCCGGTGTTTGTTTTGCAAGCAGCTGATGCAGGACCTAAGGTGGTTGGTTCGAATCCTGGCATCCCATATGGTTCCCCGTGCCTGCCAAGAGCTATTTCTGAGCAGATAGCCAGGTGTAACCCCTGACCACAGCCGGGTGTGGCCCAAAAACCAAAAAAAGAAAAAGTTGGGGGTCTGGAGGGATATCATAGCAGTAGGGCATTTGCCTTGCACACGACGAACCAGATGGACCTGGGTTTGATCCCCAGCATCCCATATGGTCCCCTGAGCCTGCCAAGAGCAATTTCTGAGCGCAAAGCCAGTAGTAACCTCTTGAGTACCACCTGATGTGGCTCAAAAAAACAAAGAATAAATAAATAATTGGGGGAACAGAGAGATAGTACAATGGGTAGGTCACTTGCCTTGCACTCTTTTGACTTAGGTTAAATTCCTTATACCACATATTGTCCACCAAGCATAGAGCCAGAAGTAAGTCCTGAGTACCACTGGAAAAACAAGTCAAACTTTACATTTTTCTTTATACAATGTTTTACAACTGGAGAAATTACCTTTATTGTGTCTCTGCAATGCACACGCACAAAAATAAACACAGGAAAATATCTTTGGCTACTTAGCTGTATATTCTAGATACACTATCTATGGGTCAGTGATACATCTAGAGCTCCCAAAGATGGATTCAATGATGTTTCTGTTGTATGTCAGCATAGTGATGACAGGAAACTTAGATCTCTTTTCTTTCTATGCTACCTTTTCCTTTTAGGTTTGTTTTTTTTTTTTTTTTTTTCAAATTACCACTTTTTTATTTAAGAACTTAATGTATAATGAAATGTACATTGTCATTTAAACTGAGCCAGATTGATCAATAAATAGGGTCAGTTATGAAACTAGATATCAGTTTGAGTTCTGTATAGTTTGTATTTATTTTTGAGAATTGCTAAAAAATTCTTTTGCTTAGAAATCTGACAATAATGTAATCCACCCAAGCAAATCTGACTACATAGTTCATCCTGGATAGAATGTATCTTAATGAATTTTTCAAAACTCCTCTATTTAGCAAGTATCTAGATACTTTTAAAGAGTCTTTCCAGTTTGGGTTTTTTGTCCAGCCTTGATGTATTGAGCCATGTTATTCAGGCCTTCTGCTGTATGAACAGTGGACTTTGACATTTTTCTTGGCTTTCAGCCCTTCAAGAAAATGTGTGCTTTTCAGAGGTGACACACAATGAAATAAGTCTTATACTCATATTTTATCTTCCAAAATATGAAATTTGAGAATTTTTTCTTAAATCTGAGAATATATTTTCATCTTATATCTACATGTGGTACATATCTAAGTAGTAAATAGTTCAAATCCAACCCAGATCGGTTGATTTGCACTGAGACAGTGCCAAGATATTTGGTAATGTAGAAATTATTTCTGACACACACACACACTTTAAATACAAATGAATTGTGACATATAATTGAAAGTGAATTGAGCATGTGGGCCCAACACATTTTGGTATTTATTAAAATACATGGCATGAATATATTTAACATTAGCCATGACCTTTTTTTGTTTTGTTTTGTTTGGGTTTTTTGTTGTTGTTGTTTTGCTTCTAGAAATATACAGTAGTACTTTTAATAAAGCTAAATGACCTTTCTCAGTTTCTCCCCCACCTCTCTAAGAAAATATGACTAATGGAAAATTAGAGGTCCTAGAAGCATATGCTGAATATCTAGTTCCTTTCCTCCTTTCTGTCTTCATTTCCTCCCCAGCACAAGCTAAACCTTTGCTTCAACCAAGTACCCATACCAGCAACCAAAAGTACTTCTTGGTTCCCTTTCCCTGAGTGCTTCTCTGTCTCTGTCAGTTACTGAGTTTCTCACTTGTCTCTGTGTTTGTGTGTTTGTGTGTTTTTAAGTAAAATTGTTTTCTTTAAATGAGAAAGAGGATGAAGAGATGAAGAGGAAGAGAGGAGAAACTGCTTATCTTTACAAAGTTAGTTGCACAGGTTTCACAGTTGGGCTTTTTCCAGATTGCTCCTTCTGGGCTTTATCAAGGGGCTTTATCAAGAGCTTTGGACCCTTGATAGTTTTTTTCATATTTCTTTCAGGACCTTAACTTTGTCTTGAAGTTTCTTTTTTCCTGAAGGTATCCACTCTTCAATTTATTTATGTTCAAAGAGCTCAGTATTTGCAATTCAAAGGATATTTTGGCTTCTGAGCATCTTCCTGGCTGGTGACTAGGCATTTTCTTGAGATTACATCTTGCTTTTATATATTTCTAAAGGAAAAGCTGGTGACAGCCCCCCACATACACAGCCTCTAACCTTCCCTCCTATAATTTCCCCCCTTAAATCATGAAGGGGTTTTCACTTTTAATCTCTCTCAGCTGACCTCATTCCTCTATGTTCATTGGTGTTTAGTTCAAACCCTCATACCTCTCACTGGAATGATCCTGTGAATTTCTGGTTGATTTCTCTCTTCTCCAAAAACCTGTCTGTAAAGCTTGACTGGACCTTCATTCTCACTTCACATTTGTGATTCCCCACTGCTTTCAGCATGTCCCGTAACATCTCAGAATAACATGTTAAAAGCTTTAGCATCGAGACTCAGATTCTCTACCTCAATCTTTCCCCTCTTGTCAACATGCCTAGTTCTTACCATTTCAGCAAACCACATATATCATTTACCCATTCTCTTTTGGTGTCTCTGAATATTTCTTTTGTTATCCATGAAGCTCCTTCCCCTTTGTTGGTGGTACTAATTTCTTCTTCCTCAAAGCTCCCTTTAGATACTTCCAAACTTAAAAAGTCCCCATATGACTGCTAAAGGGAGGATATCTACATGCCCGAAGTTTTCTGAATATATCCCACTAGCAAATTTTAAGTTCTGTCACTGTAAATGTTGTTAAATATTCCATTGTAAGATGTTGCCAAGTTTAAAATAACAATGCCAACAACAATAATAAAGCTTACAGGAAAGCTTTTCCTCATCCAGAGCCTGAATTCTGACCCATTATTTCATGCACACATGCCATTGGTCCCAAGGCATGCTAGTTGGAGTAGAGGAGACTGCAGCCTATCAGTACTAGTAAAGCAGCTCTAGTACTTGTAGCTGTGTGAGATTGGATACAATGGAGTTCTCATTGAAGGAATCCAGACCCTATTGGAATGGTAGTTATAGTTACATAAACACAAAGGAGCCTTATATTAGCAGAAAAGACTGAGATACTGAGAGGGAAATGTGCCACTAGGCTTCTGTTTTTTTTTTTTTTAATCTTCATTTTTGTTCTTTTTCTTCACCATCATGATGTCCAGATGCTGGTGAGCTGGGGCAACTTCCAAGGGTTTGTGGGCTGGCCACGTGGTTTTAGCTCCATGGAACCCCAGGACCCGCACCCCACCACCACCCTGGGCTGGAGCCGCCACTGCCATGCTTCTGGGACCTTAGAGCAGCTGAGGTTGTATGGGCCAGAATCCAGTTGGAGGCTGTTGGTCATCATCCTGATGCCTGTCTGCCATCAATGTAGCCATTTTTCTGGCTTTTTTCCAATTAGTGGTCTCTATATGTTTCTGCAGATTGGGAGGCCATGGTCCTCAGAAAAGGCATCTTTTGTAGGAGAAAGGTTCAGTTTCTAGGCCTTTGGGGGAGTGCTTCACAATTTCAGCTTCCCCCTCTTCACTGCCCAATCTGTCTTCAGAGAGACGTGGGTCTCTGCCATGTTTAAATCAGGTTCCATGTGGTACTTTTGGGCTCTTCATTTTAAATGTAGCTCAAGAAAGCCGATTACCCACCAAAGGGTCAAAGCACAATTGGCACTCATTATCACTGAGGTCTTCTTGGATTTTCAAGTCCTTTACCCGCACAGGCCACCAGTTGTTGATTAAATATAAAATATAAAGTCCTGGTCTTGGTGGGGGGGCCTTTCTCGGCTTGGCCTGTTGCATATAGCCTCTTCAGCCCACAGGTCTGAAGGTTGCAGGGTAGCAGAGGAGAGATCACAGCAGTCAATTGAAGTTTCAGGAGAAATCCAGCTTTATTTCAAGGCCCTAACAAACCATGTGCATTTCTCCACATGGCTTCTAAGCTAAGCTTTATTGAGCAGCCTTTAGCTGTCCTCCATCCATCCTAGCTGCATCTGCCTCTCTCTTTCTCCCCTCCCCCCAGCCAGCCCTGTTATTCTTCAAGATACCCCTGCCCATCCCAGGTGTGGGAGGGTTTGATCATTCAGTTGGGATAAGCAGAAAGTTGGGGAGGGGTAACAGTTCCACTTTCATTGTTAAAAAAATAATAAGAAAGGTTAGCTTTTGTTTTTCTGTTCTCCTCCAAGTTCAGATCAGGTGCCATAGTCCTCCAAAGCATAAGAAGACAATGCCTTCTCTAAGTAGGGTATTTAAGTTGAAAGATTTAACTGTTCAAAGAAATAGCTAGATCTCTGCACTAAATGCAAAACAAAACAGATTAATAAAGAAATTGTGATACAATGATGTTATTTGATTGGCTTTTGTGTCAGGAAATTTGGAAACTAAAACTGCAATTTTAAATAAAATGTTTTGATAAGGGAAAAGAACCTGGCTTTCTTTCTCAAAAGACTGCCATTGAATTTGAAAAAATCTGTAAAACTGTAGAAAGTAACTATAAATATTAAGTAGGGCTGCTGGTGCTTTGACTCACCCTGCTCAGAAGAGCTTATGGAAGCCACGGGAACAGAGGTGAGCTGACCTCACAACAGAGGGTGGAGCCTGATCCCTGCCACTTGCTTTTTACGTGGCTGCCAGTGCTGGGACAAACCACGCCCAGAAAAGTATGCAAACGCCACATGAATGGAGGTCAGCTGACCCTACCAAAGAAGAGTGAAGACAAAGGAGCCCTGACACTCCACATTGCTCTGCAGCCTCGAACATTTTCTAATCAATGAGCCCTTGCACAACACGCAGAAAACCTGACAACTACAAGCGTGACAATGGGGACACAATGCAGGCCAAGTAGGTTTCACTCCAGGAGTGCAAGGATGGTTCAACATACGTAAATCAATCAATATATACACCATATCAACAGAAGGAAAATAAAAACTATGTGATCATATCAATAGATACAGAGAAAGCATGTCATAATGTCCAACACACATTCAAGATAAAAACTCAACAAGATGGGAATGGATGGGGCCGTAGCAATAGCACAGTGGTAGGGAGTCTGTTTTGCACATGACTGATCCAGGATGGACCTCAGTTTGATCCCCAGTGTCCCATACGGTCCCTAAGCCAGAAGCAATTTCTGAGCATATAGACAGGAGTAACCCCTGAGAGTCACCAGGTGTAGCCCAAAAACAAAACAAAGCAAAAAATATGGGAAAGGGAGGAACTTTTATCTGTATAGTCAAGACCATCTACCACAAGCCAATGACAAATATTATTCTTAATGGAGATAAACTAAAAATCTTTCTTCTAAAATCTGGTACACAACTAGGCTTCTAAAATCTGGTGCACGACTAGGCTGCCCCTCTTACCACTTCTATTCAACATAGTACTTGAAGTACTTCCCATAGCAATTAGGTAAGGAAAATGTATCGGGGTATCCAGATAGGAAAGGAAGAAATCAAGCTCTCATTGTTTGCAGATGACATGCTACTATATTTAGAAAAACCCTAAAGACCGCCAAAAAGCTTCTAGAAAAAATAGATTCATATTGCAAAATGGCAGGCTACAAAATTAACACACAAAATTCAGTGGTGTTCTTATACAGCAATAATGATAGAGAAGTGGACATTAAAAAAAAATCCCATTCACATGAGTGCCACACAAACTCAGATACCTTGGAATCAACTTAACTAAAGAGTTGAAGGACCTATACAAAGAAAACTATAAAACCCTGCTTCAAGAAATAAAAGAGGACACCAGGAAATGGAGACATATACCCTGTTTATGGATTGGGAGCAATGCAGTGTACCAATTTAATGCAATTCCTCTAAGGATACCCATGACATTCTTCAAATAAATGCATCAAACATCCCTGAAATTCATTTGGAACAAACACCCACAAATAGCTAAGGCAACTATTAGAGAAAAGATGGGAAGCTTCACTTTCCCCAACTTTAAATTGTACTAAAAAAGCAATAATCACTGAAATCAGCATGGTATGGCAAAGAAGACAGAAACTCGGATCAATAGAATAAACAAGTATTCAGAGAGTTCCCCAGACATACAGTAAATTTGATAAAGGGGCAATACATGCAAAATGGAGCAAGAAAAGCCTCTTCAACAAATGGTGCTGGGACAACTGGCCAGCCACATGCAAAAGAGTGAACTCGGACCTCCATCTAACACCATTTGTAAAGGTCAAATCCAATTCATTAAGGACCTTGATATCAGACCTGGAACCATAAGGTATATAGAAGAACATGTAGGTAAAACACTTTTATGACACTGAGATGAAAGGCATTTTCAAGGAGGAAACAAAACTTTCCAAACAAGTGGAAACAAAGATAAATGGAACTGTATTAAATTGAGAAGTTTCTGCACCATAAAGAAAATAGTGACAAGGATACAAAGTCCACCCACAGAATGGGAGAAACTATTCACCGAATACCCATCAGATAAGGGACTAATATCTAAGATATGCAGGGTACTGACAGAACTTTACAAGAAAAAAGCATCTAATTCCATCAAAAATGGGGATAAGAAATAGACATTCCCTCAGAGAAGAAATAAAAATGGTCAAAATGCACATGAAAAAATTTCCACATCACTAATCCTTAGAGAGATGCAAATCAAAACAACAATGAGGTACTATCTCCCACCACAGAGAAAGGCACACATCACAGAAAAACGAGATCAATCAGTTCTAGTGTGGATGTGGGGAAAAAGAAACTCTCATTCCCTGCTGATGGGATGTCCTCTAGTACAGTCTTTCTGGAAAACAATATGGAGAGTCTTCAAAAACTGGAAATTGAGTTCCCATATTATCCAGCTATGTGGCTTCTAGGGATATATTCTAGGAACACAAAATACAAAATTGTGATTTTAGGAACCACAATACAAAAATGCCTTCTGCATGGCCATATTCATTGCAGCACTGTTTACAATAGCCAGAACCTGGGAACAAACAAGATGCGCAATTACAAATGAGTAACTAAAGATATATACATATACATAATGCAGCTGTCAGAAAAGATGAAGTCATGTAATCTTCTCATACATGAATGTATATGGGAACTATTATGCTGAGTAAATTAAGAGGGAGAGAGATAAATAAAGAATAATTTCTCATCTATGGGATTTAAGAAAAATAAAAGACAGTATAGTAATAATTTCCTGAGACAATAGAGATGAGGGCTTGAAGGACCAGCCCACAATATGAAGCTTACCAAAAAGAGTGGTGAGTGCAGTTAGAGAAATACCATATTTTCTGGCATATAAGATGACATTTTAACCCATGAAAAACTTCTTAAAAGTTGGGGGTCATCTTATATGCTGGTATGCAGCATGCTGAAACTTACTCCCACTTCAGGAATGAGTGATCTGCCCCCTCTTATTACCACATCCCATCCAGCTGCCAGGTGTCATCACTCAGTCCTCTGCTATTCCTGATTAATCTTTCAGGACACACAGAGGAGCTGAGTTACCGAGCACTGCATCACACCCAGCTGCCAGTGTCATCACTGGTATGTGACTTTCTGGTGCTCAGACCTCTGTTCAGCTTTTATGGAACATAGAGAAGGTGCTCTGTCTCCCTCTAGCTGTCCTATTAATTACTGCACCCCAGCCAGCTACTCTTGGAGGAGCCCCCTCTCCCTGCTCTTAATGTAGATCACAATTAAAAAATCACAGTCACAAATGACAAATGTAAAATGATTATTGGCATTCCAAAGTCTAGCTTTATTAAACATATATTATTAACCTTTGAGGGTTCTACTCTTCTTCTCTTATGTTTTTTAATTTCCATTTGGTGTGCATTAAAAGAGAGGTCATCTTTTATGGTGAATATAGCCCAAACCCTGTATTTTAACAGGAAAAGTAGGGGGTTGTCTTATACACCGGAAAATATGGTAACTACACTGACAACTGTCATGACAGTGGTTATGAGTGAGAGAAATAGAATGCCTGTCTTGAATAGAGGTGGGTGTGGGAGAGGAGTGAAATGAGGGACATTGGTGGTGGGAAGATTGCAATGGTGAAGGGGGTGCTCATTTTTATAACTGAAATCCAACTACAAACATGTTTGCAATCATGGTGCTTAAAAAAGATATTCTCAAATAAATTGTATGTTTGCTGCTTCTGAATATTTAATATTTTTAATTCAAGTTTTGCAAATTATAATTCTTACATAATTCTTACATAAATTTTTACATAAGTATAGTCTTCTTTATCTTATAAAAATTAGCTAACAGGGGGCCAGAGCAGTGTCGCAGCAGTAGTGTATTTGCCTTGCACACGACTGACCTAGGACAGACTACAGTTCAATTCCCCAGCATCCCATATGTTCCCCCAAGCCAGGAGCAATTTCTGAGCACATAGCCAGGAGTAACCCCTGAGCATCAACGTGTGTGGCCCAAAATCAAAAAAAAAAAAAATTAGTTAACAGAGTCACTAAAATGGAAAATTGTGTGAAAATGTACTTCATTGTCATTTACTCAGGAGATTTTTTTTTTTATGTAGTGCTCCCAAATGATGCTCAGGGGGCCTGGTCCCTGGAATTCTAAGTAATCTGGTCAAAAGTTGAATGCAAGTGCCTAAAAGTGTGGCATTGTCTGAGCCTCGTGATGCCTGAGATCACTCACTTTCAGGGCCACAGCTAGCAAGACTTAGTGCTCAGGGTATTGTGTGATACCAGGGATCTAGCTGGGATCAGCCATATGTAAGGCATGTGCCTTATTCCATACTACCTCTTTGATCCCTACAGAGAAAAGAAAAGAAAGGGGAAAGGAAATGGAAAGTTTATGTTTAACCTAATATAAGTTTCCCATTTATTTATATAGAGCAGTTAAATCTGTCTTAGAAATTCTTTTAGTGATCACCTAGTGTTCTTACTATTAAAACAAGTTTATCTAGTTCTGGAGAGATAGCACAGCAGTAGGGCATTTGCCTTGCATGCAGCTGATTCAAACAGATGGTGGTTCAAATCCCAGCAACCCATATGGTCCTCCGTGCCTGCCAGGAGCAACTTTTGAGCACAGAGCCAGCAGTAACCCCTGAGCACCGCTAAGTGTGACCAAAAAACAAAACAAACAAAATAAGTTTGTCCTTTAGGCTCTGGACTTGCCCATCAGCATGACAAGAAAATGCTGATAATATAGGGTCAGGCTCAGGCTCAAACTGACTTGAAAAAATGATAGGTATGCTTGGGTTTAGATCTTGTTATTTTCTAGTTTTGTGACCCTCACTAAAAAACTGATTCTCCCTGCGTATCAGTTTTCTGTAAAGTGGGAAAAAGAATACACTCTTCATGAAGTTGTTCAGAAGTTGTGCACTGCAGAAGTAATAAATATTGAACAAATGATATTTTAGAAATATGTAGCAACTAACTAACAATTAGATTTACTAGATTTTTGGATCATAACTTGTTTATAATCCTGTGATTGTCTGAATACTCTATTGTTTTCAACAAAGTCATTTTAACATGCACAGAGTAGTTATTCTTTTTGAATTATTGTTTTTCCAAACTGAGAAATCTGTATTTCAAACTTTGTATAAAATAATATACCTTCTGAAAATGAATTCTGACTAGTCACACATCAGCATATTGCAGCATATTGATTTGACTAAGGAAAGCATGTAATTGAGTCCAAATTACTGTGGAGGCTTTGAACAAAACCAGTTCGATTGGCATTTCTCCTGGAGATATCTATTCAAATATTTATACTCTACCTCCAAGGCCAGAAATGACTACTGTTATGGTTGCCAGAAATATAAGTAATGATCAGCATGTTTATCAGTCAAAAGGGGGGTTAATATTAACCAGGAAAATACTGGAAAACTTTGTTGACTTATATTCTAGAAATGTCCACCTGATTATCTTGCCCACTGAGAGAATTCCTTGTGTGCCAGTGATTTTTATCTACTTCCTGCTACACAGCAATGCAATAAAGTAAGGAGTTGGTTTTGGCTGGTTGAGCACAGATCTCAATTCTCAACTGAACAATTCCAAAAATAGGTTTTTATTGATTCTTTACTGCATTGTCATTCTATGCACTTGCCAGTCCTCAACCAATGGGTTTCCCCTAGAGACGAGTTGGTCCAATAGAGACCACTTAACTTAGAATGTGTGGATCTTTTTGAATAATTTCTTTATTTAAACACCATGATTATAAACATAATTGTAGTTGAGTTTCAGTCATAACAAGAACATCTCCCTTCATTGTGCAGCCTTCCCATCACCGATGTCCCCATATCTTCTCTCCCCCTACCCCTGCCTGTATTCAAGACAGGGAAAGTGTGGATCCTTGTGGGGTGGGGAAGCAGTGTCAAAAATAAAATTGTAATTGGTCCAATATTAGAGTTCTTGATCATGAGAATAAGAGGGCATAAGACTAACAAAGCAGTGGTTATTAGAGTCTGTTACACCTGTTTTCAAAAAAGCAGTATCAACAACAGTTGCAAGCAAGGCAAGAGGCATTCAAGAATGTTAGATGAACTGCTAAGTCTATCTTACTTAGGTCTGCACTTACTTACTCTACAATATTAGTTATTTCTTGACTTTCCTGGTAGCCAGAATCTACTTCCTATAAAGGATAGGATTCTTTGATGTGGATTCAGAGGAGATAAATCCCAGTGCTGCTATAGTATGGGTGAATGTCACACTGAAATGAGACTCAACAACCATTATTAATATCAGTGTAGAGATTGTCATTTTTTAAACACCACAGTATCTTTTTAAAGCATCTCCACTCTCAGAACACTTTTAGTGGCTTGTTTGTTTGTTTGGGGGTCATATCCAACAGTGTTCCAGGGTTACATCTGGCTATGTGCTCAGAAATCACTCCTGGCAGAAGAAAATTGGAGCCAGAATGGTAGTACAGTGGTAGGGCATTTGCCTTGCATGTAGCTGACCCCGGACAGACACTGATTCAATCTCCATTCCATACAGTCCACTGAGCCGGGGACAATATCTAAGTGCAGACCTAGAAGTAACTCCTGAGTGTCGCCAGGTGTGCCCCCCCCCCAAGAAATAAATCAATCCTGGTTCGGGGGACCATATGGGATGCAAGTGATCCAACCTAGGTCCGTCCTGGGCCAGCCACATTCATGGCAAATGCCCTACTGTTGTGCTGCCACTTCGGTCCCCTTGTAGTGTTTTACTCTTTTCTTTTGCCAAGAGCTCCTGTGATAATACACCTATGTGCTCAGAAATTGCTCCTGGATCAGGGGACGATAGGGGACACTGGGAATCAAATCCAGGTCCATCCTGGGTCAGCCGCATGCAAGGCAAAGGCCCTACCATTGTGCTATCAGTCCAGCCCCAAGAATACCCCTAATTGATAACAATACCATGTGATGACTTAATTTTAGGTGTTTTTTTCAGCCAATAATGGCAAAATGATTCTAATAATAACTATCACATTCTCTTTCCTCTCACTCAGCAATAATTTTATTAACAGTGTTACTGGCTCTTACTTTAAATTATTTTAAGTTGAAAGAATTTTTTAAAAATGTTTTTACTAGTATCTGCATAAATGTTTTGTCAAAGAACGTCTACATGTACTCTTGTGTCCTTAAAGAGGCTAAGAATTCAAACACAAATATAAATCTCTTGAATTAGGAGCTATAAACTAAAAATATTTGTAGTAGAATTTTCAAGTTTAGGATTGCAGAAAGTAACTTAAACTTGCTTCAACAGAAAGGTTTAAAAGTGCAGCATTTAAGGTATTTTCTTTGATTCCCAGCACCATATATAGTCTCCCAAATATTCCCCAGGTATGATCCCTGAATTATGTCCTGAGTACTGGTGTGCCCCAAAACAGAGGAAAAATACAAACACACTTAAAAAGTTCATAGACACTGCAAGATCATTTGAGGGAGAGCATTTCTGATCAAAATATAAAATGCCAAATTTATTTCTCGTAAGAATATGAATATCTACTCTGGAAATTATGATATTATTATTAACATTGCTTTAAGACTATTACTTATAAAATGCTTTAATATCTTATTTTATTCTGGTTTGGTGAAGTGTTTCATTCTTTCTTAACTTTTGTAGCTTTTCAGCCACACCAGCAGTGCTCAGGGATTACTGCTGGTGGTGCTCTAGAGATGATTCATTGTCACAGATCAAACCTTTGTTTATTTCATAATCTGTTTGTGGGGGAGGGAAGGGGTGGTAATGAAATGCCCTGGAATTAGATGAAAATAGAAGTCTCAAATAAACTAAACAGAAACAACATAAGATCAGGGAGGGACTTCAGAGCATAAAAGCCAGCTATCCTTTGCAAAAGCTGGCTCCCTGTGTGTGACACCAGGCGGGGAAAATCCGCGAAAGTACACCGGCCCAGTGGGGCTCAGCTGTGAAAGACTGTGAGTGTGACCTGTCTATGTCTGTCTACTGTCCTCTTGCGTGAAACTCTTGCGAGTGGGGCAAAAAGAGCCTCCAGAAACCTCGCTCGCCCAGACGCCATTTTCAGGGAGGGACTTCAGAGCATAAAAACCGGCTATCCTTTGCAAAAGCTGACTCCCTGTGTGTGACACCAGGCGGGGAAAATCCGCGAAAGTACACCGGCCCAGTGGGGCTCAGCTGTGAAAGACTGTGAGTGTGACCTGTCTATGTCTGTCTACTGTCCTCTTGCGTGAAACTCTTGCGAGTGGGGCAAAAAGAGCCTCCAGAAACCTCGCTCGCCCAGACGCCATTTTCAGGGAGGGACTTCAGAGCATAAAAACCGGCTATCCTTTGCAAAAGCTGGCTCCCTGTGTGTGACACCAGGCGGGGAAAATCCGCGAAAGTACACCGGCCCAGTGGGGCTCAGCTGTGAAAGACTGTGAGTGTGACCTGTCTATATCTGTCTACTGTCCTCTTGCGTGAAACTCTTGCGAGTGGGGCAAAAAGAGCCTCCAGAAACCTCGCTCGCCCAGACGCCATTTTCAGGGAGGGACTTCAGAGCATAAAAGCCGGCTATCCTTTGCAAAAGCTGGCTCCCTGTGTGTGACACCAGGCGGGGAAAATCCGCGAAAGTACACCGGCCCAGTGGGGCTCAGCTGTGAAAGACTGTGAGTGTGACCTGTCTATGTCTGTCTACTGTCCTCTTGCGTGAAACTCTTGCGAGTGGGGCAAAAAGAGCCTCCAGAAACCTCGCTCGCCCAGACGCCATTTTCAGGGAGGGACTTCAGAGCATAAAAACCGGCTATCCTTTGCAAAAGCTGGCTCCCTGTGTGTGACACCAGGCGGGGAAAATCCGCGAAAGTACACCGGCCCAGTGGGGCTCAGCTGTGAAAGACTGTGAGTGTGACCTGTCTATGTCTGTCTACTGTCCTCTTGCGTGAAACTCTTGCGAGTGGGGCAAAAAGAGCCTCCAGAAACCTCGCTCGCCCAGACGCCATTTTCAGGGAGGGACTTCAGAGCATAAAAACCGGCTAACCTTTGCAAAAGCTGGCTCCTTGTGTGTGACACCAGGCGGGGAAAATCCGCAAAAGTACACCGGCCCAGTGGGGCTCAGCTGTGAAAGACTGTGAGTGTGACCTGTCTATGTCTGTCTACTGTCCTCTTGCGTGAAACTCTTGCGAGTGGGGCAAAAAGAGGCTCAGAGGAGCACAGCCGCTCCGCTTCGCTACGCGGCCGTGCACTCTTTCTAAGGAAAGAACTCCATTGCAACAAGAAGGAAAAATCACACTAAGAACGGCGTTATATCACAGAAGCAAACATTTCTCTCTGGACTGTCTTCTCTGTTACATGCTCGGGCCTAAGATTTGACCCAGTGTGAGGCTTCATCCACGGAGGACTCCCCTCCCTTAGAGGCAAGTCAGCCCATCCAGAAAGGGAGGAGCCAGAGGAGTGTGCTGCCTACATCATATAGACAATGAATACCACTACAACACGTAGAAAAACCCACAATACAAATGTGACAATGGGGAAACAGCGCAGGCCAGCATCAGACATAGAGAATGAAGATGACAATTCTGAGGACCAGATAATGACTGAACAACTAATCAACCTCTCAGATAAGGACTTTAGACTAGCAATATGGAAGGTGCTCAACAGACTCCAAGAAACCATGGATCGAGTTGAACAGAACACTAATAAGAACCAAGAAAATATGAAGGCAGAAATGACAAAACTCCAAACTGAAATAACATGTCAACTAACAGGACTGAAAAAGTCAGTAAACGAAGTGAATGACAAAATGGATAAGCTCTGGGACAGGGTATCAGAAGCTGAGAATAGACTTGGTGCTGTGGAAGATGAGATACATAACAATTCCATACAGCAGGAGAGATTGGACAAAAAACTTAAAGCAAATGAGCAGACAATGGAAAAATTAGTCAAAGAATGGGAACAGACGAAAATAGAAGTCTATGATAAGATCAACAGAAACAACTTAAGAATCATTGGAGTCCCAGAGACCCAGGAAGAAAATTTCCAGGAAGAATCAATGGTCAAGAACATCATTAAAGAGAAACTTCCAGAGCTAAAGAATATATGTGATCAAATCCTGCATGCCCGAAGAGTACCAACCAAAAGAGACCCCAGAAAAACCACCCCAAGACACATCCTAGTCACAATGACAAATCCCACAGATAGAGACAGAATTCTGAAAACAGCAAGATCAAAAGGGGAAATCATGTTCAAGCAAGCTTCCCTGAGATTTACAGCAGACCTGTCACCAGAAACGCTCAATGCCAGAAAGCAGTGGTGGGATATTGTGACAAGACTGAATGAAATGAATGCTTCACCCAGAATACTATACCCAGCAAAACTCACTTTCCGGTTTGATGGAAGAATACATGGTTTCACAGACAAAAAACAGCTCAGAAACTTCACAGACACAAAACCAGTCTTAAGAGAAAAACTGAAAGACCTAATCTAAGACAAGACTACCCAAAAGACACACCAAATTTTGAAATAAAGATGGCGTTAAATCCCAGGACAATTCTTTCTCTCAACGTCAATGGACTAAATGCACCAGTTAAGAGACACAGAGTGGCTAAATGGATCAAAAAACTCAATCCAACCTTCTGCTGCCTACAAGAAACGCACCTGAATAGTCAGAACAAACATAGACTCAAAATAAAAGGCTGGAGAAAAGTTATCCAAGCAAACAACACCCATAAAAAAGCTGGAGTGGCCATACTAATATCAGATAATGCAAACTTTATACTCAGGAAGGTTGTAAGGGACAAAGACGGACATTTTATATTAATCAAGGGGTACGTAGAGCAGGAAGAATTCACTCTCCTAAACATAAATGCACCGAATGAGGGGCCAGCAAAATATTTAATACAACTGCTGACAAATCTGAAAAATAATATCAACAACAACACAATAATTGTGGGGGACCTAAACACGGCTTTGTCAACACTGGACAGGTCAACCAGACTGAAACCCAACAAGAATATACTAGACCTGAGGAGAGAAATGGAAGAAAGAGGCCTAGTGGATATATATAGGACACTCCATCCCCAGAAACCTGGATACACATTCTTCTCCAATGTACATGGGACATTCTCCAGGATAGACTACATGCTGGCACATAAAACATACCTCCATAAGATCAAGAGGATAGAAATTTTGCAGACTACCTTCGCTGACCACAAGGCTCTGAAATTATTTGTGAACTCCAAAGGGACTCAGAAGAAACACTTTAACACCTGGAAGTTAAACAGCCTCATGCTCAATAACCAGTGGGTCCGAGATGAAATCAAGGAGGAAATCAAAAGGTTCCTGGAAACAAATGACAATAAAGACACAAACTCTCAGAACTTATGGGACACAGCAAAAGCAGTACTGAGAGGAAAATTTATAGCTTTGCAAGCACACATCAGGAAGGAAGAAGGAGCTTACCTGAGTAGCTTAATGACACAGCTAATAGAACTAGAAAATGCTCAATAAAAGGACCCAAGAACAGGAAGACAGAAGGAAATAACAAAGCTGAGAGCAGAAATCAACGAAGTGGAAACTCAAAAAACAATCCGAAAGATCAACGAAAGCAGAAGTTGGTTCTTTGAAAAAATAAACAAGATTGATAGACCACTGGCAAACCTAACAAAGAAAGAGAGAGAGAGAAACTTGATAACTCGTATCAGGAATGAAAAAGGAGAGATCACTACTGATATGACAGAGATTCAAAGGGTAATCAGAAACTACTTTGAAAAACTCTACGCCACTAAAAATGAGAACCTGGAAGAAATGGATAAATTCTTGGACTCTTATAATCTTCCACGGTTGAAGGAAGAGGATGTAGCATATCTAAACACCCCCATCACCATTGATGAAATTAAAACAGTAATCAAATGTCTGCCGAAAAACAAAAGCCCAGGTCCAGATGGATTCACTAATGAATTCTATCAAACTTTCCAAGAGGAACTACTGCCAATCTTGGCAAGACTCTTTCATGAAATTGAACAAACAGAAACACTTCCAAATAGCTTTTATGAAGCCAACATCACCTTGATACCTAAACCAGACAGAGACGCTACCAAAAAAGAAAATTACAGACCAATATCACTGATGAATGCAGATGCAAAGATCCTCAACAAAATCCTGGCAAATAGGATTCAATGCCTCATTAAGAAGATCATCCACTACGATCAAGTAGGTTTCATCCCAGGAATGCAAGGCTGGTTTAACATCCGTAAATCTATCAACATAATACACAACATCAATAACAAGAAAAATAAAAACCACATGATCATATCAATAGATGCAGAGAAAGCATTTGATAAGGTCCAACACCCATTCTTGATCAAAACTCTCAGCAAGATGGGAATGGAGGGAACCTTTCTCAATATAGTGAAGGCCATCTACCACAAGCCAGTGGCAAATATTATCCTCAATGGAGAAAAACTGAAAGCCTTCCCTCTAAATTCTGGCACAAGACAAGGCTGTCCTCTCTCACCACTCCTATTCAACATAGCACTGGAAGTACTTGCTATAGCGATTAGGCAAGAAAAGGATATCAAGGGAATCCAGATAGGAAAGGAAGAAGTCAAGCTCTCACTGTTTGCAGATGACATGATACTCTACTTAGAAAACCCTAAAGACTCTATCAAAAAGCTTCTAGAAACAATAGACTCATATAGCAAGGTGGCAGGCTACAAAATTAACACACAAAAATCAATGGCCTTTCTATACACCAACAGTAATAAAGAAGAAATGGACATTAAGAAAACAACCCCATTCACAATAGTACCACACAAACTCAAATATCTTGGAATCAACTTGACTAAATATGTGAAGGACCTATACAAAGAAAACTATAAAACTCTGCTCCAAGAAATAAGAGAGGACACACGGAAATGGAAACACATACCCTGCTCATGGATTGGCAGGATTAACATCATCAAAATGTCAATACTCCCCAAGGCATTATACAGATTTAATGCCATCCCTCTAAAGATACCCATGACATTCTTCAAAGAAGTGGATCAGACACTTTTGAAATTCATTTGGAACAATAAACACCCTCGAATAGCTAAAGCAATCATTGGGAAAAAGAATATGGGAGGAATTACTTTTCCCAACTTTAAACTGTACTACAAAGCAACAGTTATCAAAACAGCATGGTATTGGAATAAGGATAGGTCCTCAGATCAGTGGAATAGGCTTGAATACTCAGAAAATGTTCCCCAGAGATACAACCATCTAATTTTTGATAAAGGAGCAGGAAATCCTAAATGGAGCAGGGAAAGCCTCTTCAACAAGTGGTGTTGGCACAATTGGATAGCCACTTGCAAAAAATTAAACTTAGACCCCCAGCTAACATCATGTACAAAGGTAAAATCCAAATGGATTAAAGACCTCGATATCAGCCCCAAAACCATAAGATATATAGAACAGCACATAGGCAAAACACTCCAGGACATTACAGGCATCTTCAAGGAGGAAACTGCACTCTCCAAGCAAGTGAAAGCAGAGATTAACAGATGGGAATATATTAAGCTGAGAAGCTTCTGCACCTCAAAGGAAATAGTGCCCAGGATACAAGAGCCACCCACTGAGTGGGAGAAACTATTCACCCAATACCCATCAGATAAGGGGCTAATCTCCAAAATATACAAGGCACTGACAGAACTTTACAAGAAAAAAACATCTAACCCCATCAAAAAATGGGGAGAAGAAATGAACAGACACTTTGACAAAGAAGAAATACGCATGGCCAAAAGACACATGAAAAAATGTTCCACATCACTAATCATCAGGGAGATGCAAATCAAAACAACGATGAGATACCACCTCACACCCCAGAGAATGGCACACATCACAAAGAATGAGAATAAACAGTGTTGGCGGGGATGTGGAGAGAAAGGAACTCTTATCCACTGCTGGTGGGAATGCTGTCTAGTTCAACCTTTATGGAAAGCGATATGGAGATTCCTCCAAAAACTGGAAATCGAGCTCCCATACGATCCAGCTATACCACTCCTAGGAATATACCCTAGGAACACAAAAATACAATACAAAAACCCCTTCCTTACACCTATATTCATTGCAGCTCTATTTACCATAGCAAGACTCTGGAAACAACCAAGATGCCCTTCAACAGACGAATGGCTAAAGAAACTGTGGTACATATACACAATGGAATATTATGCAGCTGTCAGGAGAGATGAAGTCATGAAATTTTCCTATACATGGATGTACATGGAATCTATTATGCTGAGTGAAATAAGTCAGAGAGAGAGAGAAAAACGCAGAATGGTCTCACTCATCTATGGGTTTTAAGAAAAATGAAAGACACCCTTGTAATAATAATTTTCAGACACAAAAGAGAAAAGAGCTGGAAGTTCCAGCTCACCTCAGGAAGCTCACCACAAAGAGTGATGAGTTTAGTTAGAGAAATAACTACATTTTGAACTGTCCTAATATTGAGAATGTATGAGGGAAATGTAGAGCCTGTTTAGGGTACAGGCGGGGGTTGGGTGGGGAGGAGGGTGATTTGGGACTTGGGTGATGGGAATGTTGCACTGGTGATGGGTGGTGTTCCTTTTATGACTGAAACCCAAACACAATCATGTATGTAATCAAGGTGTTTAAATAAAAAAAAAAGAAAAAAAAAAAAAAAAGAAACAACATAAGAATCATTGGAGTCCCTGAAACCCAGGAAGAAAATCCCCATAAATAATCAACAGTCAAGGACATCATTACAGAGAATGTCCCAGAGCTAAAGACTGCATGCAAACAAAACCTGCATAGCTGAGAGTAAAAGCTAAAAGAGACCAGAAGAAAAGCACCCAAAGATACATACTACTCAAAATGATGATTCCCACAGAGAAAAATAGAATATTAAAAGCAGCAAGATCAAAAACGGAAATCACATTCAAAAGAGCATACTTAAGATATATAGCAGATCTGTCACAAGGAACACTCAAGGCACAAAAGCAATGCTGGGATATAGAGAAAAAACTCAATGAAATGGATGCTTCACTTAGAATACTGCACCCAGCCAGACTCACTTTCAGGTGTGAAGGAAACATGCGTATCTTCATGGATAAACAACAGCTCAGACACTTTACAGACTCAAAACCAGCCTTAAAAGAAAAACTGAAAGGTCTACTATACATATATATATATAACATAGACCTACAGACACACCAAACTTCTTCACAAAGATGACACTAAATCCCATGACAATATCTCTGTTAATGTCAATGGAATAAATGCACCACTTAAGAAACACAGAGTGGCAAAATGGATCAAAAGCTGAAAGTCATATTATGCTGCCTACAAGAAACACATCTGAATAGCAGAACAAAATTGACTCAAAATCAAACGCTGGAGGACAACTATGCAAGCAAATAACTCCCTTAAAAAAGCTGGAGTAGCCATGTTAATATCAGAAGACACAAACTTTAGACTTAGAAAAGTTATAAGGAGCAAAGATGGACATTTTGTAATAATTAAGGGATAAGTAAAACAGGAAGAAATCACACTCCGAAACATATACAAACCAAATGAGGGACCAGCAAAATGTTTTAAACAATTGTTGTCAAATCTGAAAGAAGAAATCAATAGCAACACAATAATAGTGGGAGGCCTCTACACTGCCCTGTCACCCCTTAATAGGACTGAAACCCAACAAGAATATACTTGCTTTGAAAGAAGAAATGGAAGAAAGTGGCGAGTAGAGATATATAGGGCACTCTAGACCCAGAGAACAGAATGCACATTCTTCTCCATTTCACATGGGTCATTCTCCAAGTTACTCCACATGTTGGCTCATAAGAATGCCTCCATAAAATCAAGAGGATAGAAATTGTACAGATACCTTCTCAGATCACAGTGCACTGAAATTTATGTGAACTACAAAGAGACACAGAAGAAAAGCTTTAATACCTGGAAATTAAACAGCTCACTACTAAAAAGCCAGTGGGTCAGAGAGGAAATCAAAACATTCCTGGAAACAAATGCCAATGAAGACACAAATTATAAGAATTTATGGGACACAGCAAAGGTGGTAAGAAGAGTTAAATTTATAACTTTGCAAGCACAAATCCGGAAGGAAGAAGGGGCCTACATAAAAAGCTTAGTGACACAGCTTATAAATTAGAAAATGAGCAACAAAAGGAATAAAAAATAAGTAGACAGAAGGAAAGAACAAAGCTTAGAGCAGAAATCAATGTAGTGGAAATCCAAAAAACAGTAAAAAAAGATCAATGAAAGCAAATGTTGGTTCTTTGAAAAAAATAAACAAGATTGATAAACCATTAACAAAACTCACAAAGAAAAGGGGAGAGAGAGATTTTTTAATAAGCCATGCAAAGATCCTCAACAAAATCATGGTAAATAGGATACAAAGCCTCATCAAGAAGGTCATACACCATGACACAATAGGTTTCACTTATAGAATACAGGGATAGTTTAACAAATGTAAATCAACTAACATAATATACCATATCAGCAAAAAGAAAAATGAAATACAATATGATCATATCAAGAGATGAAGAGAAAAAGAAGAGATGAAGAGAAAGCATTTGATAAGGTCAGACACCATTCATGATAAAAACTTTCATCAAGATGGGAATGGAAGGAACTTTTCTCAATATAGTCAAGGCTATCTACCACAAAACAATGGTAGATATTATTCTCAATGAAGATAAACCAAAAGCCTATCTTCTAAAATCTGTTACAAGACAAGCCATTCCCACTCCCACTCCTATTCAGTATAGTACTGGAAATTCTTGCCACAGCAATTAGGCAAGAAAATGATATCAAGTTCATCAAGAATAGAAAAGGAAGAAAACAAGCTCTCACTGTTTGCAGATGACATGCTATTTTCATATTTAGAAAACCCTAAAGACTCTGCCAAAAAGATTCTAGAAACAATAGGTTCATATAGCAAAGTGGCAGGCTACAAAATTAACACATAAAAATCAGTGGTGGTTATACACCCATAATGATAGAGAAGAAGTGGACATTTAAAAAACAACCCCACTCACATTAGTGCCACACAAACTCAGATACCTTGGAGTCAACTTAACTAAAAAAGTGAAGGACCTATACAAAAAAAACAACAAAACATTACTTCAAGAAATAAAAAAGAACATGAGGAAATGGAGACACATATCCTGTTCATGGATTGGGAGAATTAACATAATAAAGATGGCAATACTCCCCAAAGCAATGAATAGATTTAATGCAGATTGACCATGACATTCTTCAAAAAGTGGATCAAACACTCCTGATATTCATTTGGAAAAATAACACTCACAAATAGATAAAGCAGCTGTTAGGAAAAGGGATATTCTGGGAGGCATTACTTTCCCAAACTTTAAATTGTACTACAAAGTAATAGTCATTAAAACAGCATGGTATTAAGATAAAGACAGACCCTCAGATCAATATAATAGACTTGATTATTCAGATAATGTTTCCCAGACATATAATCAATTAATCTTTGGAAAAAGAGCAAGAAATGCAAAATGGAGCAAGGAAAGCCTCTTCAACAAGTGGTGGGTGCTGGAACAACTGGTCAGCCACATGCAGAAAAGTGAAATTGGACCTCCATCTAATACCATGTCCAAAGGTCAAATCAAAATGGATTAAGGACCTTGATAGCAGACCTGGAACCATAAGGTATATAGAAGAGCACATAGGTAAAACACTATAACAGGGCCCGGAAAGATAGCACAGTGGTGTTTGCCTTGCAAGCAACCAATCCAGGACCAAAGGTGGTTGGTTCGAATCCCGGTGTCCCATATGGTCCCCCGTGCCTGCCAGGAGCTATTTCTGAGCAGACAGCCAGGAGTAACCCCTGAGCAACGCCGGGTGTGGCCCAAAACTAAAACAAAAACAAAAACAAAAACAAAAAAACACAACACTATGACATTGAGATGAAAGGCATTTTTATTTTGCTTTATAGATTGGTTTTTGGACCACACCTCGTGGTGCTCAGGGTTACTCTTGGCTCTGTGCTCAGAAATTGCCCCTGACAGGCTGGGGGACCATGTGGGATGCCAAGCATGGATCTAGCCCCTCCCGGGTCAGCCACATGCAAGACAAATGCCCTACCTCTATGCTATCTCTTCAGCCTAATGAAAGGCATTTTCAAGGAGGAAACAATACTGTCCAAACAAGTGGAAGTGGAGATAGACAAATGGGACTAAATTAAGCTGAGAAGCTTCTGCACCTCAAAGGAAATAGTGACTAGGATACAAAGGCCACCCACTGAAGGGGAAAAACTGTTCACTTAATACCTATCAGCTACAGGCTTAATATCTAAGATACACAAGGTACTGATCTAATTTCACAAGACAAAAATATATAACCCATCAAAAAATGGGAAGAAGAAATACAAATAGCTAAAAGACATGAAAAAAAAAAAAAAGCTCCACATCACTACTCATCAGAAAGATGTAAATCAAACCAAAAATGAGGTACCATCTCACGCCACAGAGACTGGCACACATCATAAAGAGCAAGAACAATAAGTGCTGGCAGGGATGTTGGGAGAAAGGAACTCTCATTCACTGCTAGTGGGAATTCCATCTAGCCCAGCCTTTATGAAAAACAGTATGGAGATTCTTCAAAAAACTGGACATTGAACTCCCATATGATTCAGCTATACCACTCCTAGGGATATACCCTAGGAACACAAAAACACAATAAATAATTTGCCCTCTGCACACATGTATTCATTGGAGTGCTGTTTATGGTAGCCAAAATCTTCTGGAAACAATCCAGATTCCCGACAACAGATGAGTGGCTAAAGAAATTGTGGCACATATACACAATGGTATATTATGCTGCTATCAGGAGAGATGAAGTCATGAAATTTTGCTATACATGGATGGACATGGAAACTATTATGCTGAGTAGAATAATTCAGAGGGAAAGATATAGATACAGATAGTCTCACTCTGTGCTATTTAAGAAGAATAAAAGACATTATTGTAATAACACCCAGAGACAATAGAAATTAGGGCTGGAAGTACTGGCCCACATTATGAAGAGTGGTGACTTCAGTTAGAGAAATAACCTCACTAACAACTATCATGACAATGGTAGTGAATGAGAGAAATAGAATTTCAGTCTAGAATACAGGCAGGGGGTGGAGGAGGAGGAAGATGGGAGGGAGTATTGGTGGTGGGAATGTTGCACTGGTGAAGGTGGTGCTTTTTTTTTAATAACTAATCCAACTTCAAACATATTTGTAATCAGGTGCTTAAATAAAGATATAATCTTTTAAGTATGATTAGGATCGGAGAGATAACATAGCTGTAGGGTGTTTGCCTTGCATGCAGCCACCCCAGGGCAGACTTGGGTTCAATTCCCAGCATCCCATATGGTTCCCTGAACCTGCCAGGAGCGATTTCTGAGTGCCAAGCCAGAAGAAACCCGAGTGCCTCAGGGTTTGGCCCAGAAACCAAAAGAAAAAAAGTAAGACTATATGCCATATGAATTATATTTCAATTTTAAAAGGCTTGTATAAGATTTCCACATGTTGTCTAACTATTTCAATGAAGGCTTCTATTTCTTTCAACCCTTGTGTCAAAAAAAAATATGGAACGCTTCACGAATTTGCGTGTCATCCTTGTGCAGGGGCCATGCTAATCTTCTCTGTATCGTTCCAATTTTAGTATAAGTGCTGCCGAAGTGAGCACTATACTTACACTCTTATACTCTTATACTTCAGCTTGCAACTGAAATCCCAAAGGCTTTATTTTTCTTTTGTACCAATTTTTCTTTTGTACCCCATTTTTCTTTTGTACCAATTCACATGAGGCATATGATTTCGTGCTATGCATCCTCAGGGCCACCATAACCCATTTCCCTGTATTTGAGTGTCATTCCCATTTTTCTGATTGTAGCAAATCCGTGTTCCTATTCCCAATCCCCTTCATAGGTTTCTACTATTCTGGCCAGCACTTGCAGAGGTTTTTATTGTTTACGTAAACACAAATTCTTTGTGTCCATCATTTCATATAATTCATAGTAATTTACCTTTTCACCTCCCCCATTGACGTACCAGCCTATTTAGGGGAAGAACTTCTGTGCTGTTCTTCCATGGCTTTCCAGAACCTTAAGACCTCCTGGCACATACTACACACATGTGTTAATAATGAGAATTCAGCAATCATGATGATTGATAAAATAATGATGATAAATATTTAGTGTACTTTGTGTCAGATGTTACTTATATTCTTTATATTCAGTAATCTATTTGAATCATCATACTATTTAATACAATAACTCAAAGTTCAGAAGTACCAAAACTAACATTTGTATCCCCAGTCTCTGTTCCTAACCATGGTGTTAAATATTTTTATCAAAACATACATGTATTAACTTAATTTTTTTAATTTCTGGTCTTTAAGCCTGTGCTGTTTTTAAACTCTTGAGTACCTTTTTTTTTTTTTTGGCAGTTTATGGTTTTATTAAGACAATAACACGTGCCCAAAGACTGCCTACATGTTTTCTTCGCCATGAAGCCTGACATTGGGATTGGTGACTCTGATAACCAGCTGGGCCGCTCTTTACGCAATTGCTTCATGATTTTTGGAGGAGACATTGTGAGCGATCTCAGCACAGTAAGATTTGTTGCACATAAGCAGCACCTCAAGCTCCTTGACATTGTGGACAAGGAACTTCCGGAGGCCACTAGGCAGCATGTACTTTGTCTTCTTATTGCTCCTGTAATTAATGTTGGGCATCAAGATCTGGCCCTTGAATCTTCGGTGCACCCTGTTGTCAACACCTCTGGGCTTCCGCCAGTTTCGCTTAATCTTGATATAGCAGTCAGACTGGTGCCTGATGAACTTCTTGGTCCTCTTTTTGATGATCTTGGGCTTCGCAAGGGGTCTGAGAATTGTCAAGATGTCTAATAGGAGATAGCAGCCACCTCCATAGGCAGCACTGAGGAAGAGAAGGGGAAGGGGGCGCAAGAGCTGATGGGAGTTCTGGGTAGCTTTTTTTTTTTTTAAGGGAAGTTGTGTGTGTGCATTGTTTTATTTGTTTGGGTTGCCATTGATACATAGTTTTTGCCGTAGATATAGTTTTGATGTACTAGTCAAATAATTCCCTCTGGTATTTTCCCCTATTAAAGTGAGGACAGAGAGAATTCAACTATATAGCAAAGAAAATATACTTTGGAAATATAATGTGGAAAATGTGCTGAATAAGCCTCTCCTTCCAGAGTTCTTCCTTCTCTAGACAGTGATGAAGACCATGGTCCCATGTTATCAATTATGACAAATAGAGCATTACTCAGGAAATGTTGTGACCAGCTTCAAATCTTCCCTATGTTCACCTCATAAACATGGCCCATAGTTGTATAGCAGAACAAGTACGTTTCTGTTCAACAGCCAGGGAGCAATGCCAGCATTTCTTTCTGCCTTTCAGCTTGCCAGATATTATATTAAAAATCTAGGTCAAAGCATAAACCAATCTTAACCACAATTTTTAATAACTAAAAATACTTGGCTATACATTTTTTTAGTTTTAGGAATTACTTTTGCTGCAAACACAAGTTTTGTCTGTTAGTGCCCTAAATTTTTGATAAGAATAGAATTGGGGGGGGGGGCACTGGAGCAATCGTACAGAGGGTAGAGCACTTGTCTTACATGTAGCCAACCCAGGTTCTATTCCTAGTATCTCATATGGTCCCCCAAACCCTGCTAGGAATAATGCTTGAGCACAAACTAAGTCAGGAGTAAGCACTGAGCATACTGTGTATAATCAAAACACCCAGCAAGATAAAACAAAATAATCTTTAATGAGAGAGAAAATAAGTTTGATAATGTTCAAATAGTATATATAACAGGTAAGGGCTATGACTCAAAGGACTGGATCATGTGTCATGCATGTGTAAGCCCAGGACTCCTTCCCTACTATGGCCTCTAACCACCAGTAGGGGTCACCACTGAGCACAAATAGGTCATCACCTCAGCACAGCCAATGTGGACCCGAAAACAAAACAAGAAATAAACACCAAAACAGCAAAGACATCAGCTATTTTTGGTTTCTCTCAGTTTCACCTGAAGTAGGCTTGATTAAGCAGAACTCAGTTAGAGTGCTTACCACATTGATGAAATGATTCTCTAACCCAGTGAGCCTCTCTAGTTGACAGTTTTAATGGCACTATTAAAATTTCGTTTTGGTTTATTATAGCACATCCACACCAAGTTGTAGTGTAGCTTCATATCAAGGAATCTTGTAGACACTTTTTTTTGGGGGGGGACACCCCCGGCAGTGCTCAGGGGTTACTCCTGGCTCTGCGCTCAGAAATTCACCCCTGGCAGGCACAGAGGACCAAATGGGATGCTGGAATTCAAACCACCGTCTTCTGGATGTAAGGCAAATGCCCTACCTCCATGCTATCTCTCTGGCCCCAGAGACACTATTTTTAACAGACATTTTATATTCATTCTCTGAAAAAAAAAATAAGTAAAAAAAAATTCCACCAACATAAAAGAACTCCTTGGGCTGAATACACAGTTTTTTTTTAACCAAGTTTTCATATTGCCTGTGTTTCTTAGTAGACATTCTTGAATTCCCTCACCTTCATATTTCTCCTGTTCCTTTTCTGCACATGAAGCTCTTGCTTTCTCCCCCTTTTTTTGGGGGGGGGCACACCCAGTGATGCTCAGGGGTTACTCCTGGCTATGCAAAGCTCAGAAATCGCTCTTGGCTTGGAGGACCACATGGGATACCGGGGATCAAACCGAGGTCTGTACTGGGTCAGCCACGTACAAGTCAAACGCTCTACTGCTGTGCTATCGCTCTGGCCACTCGCCCTTTTTTAACAGGTTAGTAACTGATTGGTTTTGGAGCCACACCCAGCGATGCTCAGGGGTTACTCCTGGCTCTGTGCTTAGAAATCGCTCCTGGAGGGCCGGGCGGTGGCGCTGGAGGTAAGGTGCCTGCCTTGCCTGCGCTAGCCTAGGGCGGATCGCGGTTCGATCCCCCGCGTCCCATATGGTCCCCCAAGAAGCCAGGAGCAACTTCTGAGCGCATAGCCAGGAGTAACCCCTGAGCGTCACAGGGTGTGGCCCAAAAACAAAAACAAAAAAAAAAAAAAGAAATCGCTCCTGGCAAGCTCAGGGGACTGAATAGGATGCCAGGAATCAAACCAGGTTCATCCTGGGTCAACTGCATGCAAGGCAAATGCTTTACTGCTGTGTTATTTCTCTGGCCCCAGTTTTCCCTCTCTTTTGGGGTTTTCTTTTCTTTGTCCCTCATGGATACTGGGAGGCTATAGGGTTTGTGCCCAGAAACACCAAAAATGCCACACTGCCTCTAGTGGAGCCTCCATGATGCTGAGCACAGAGACCTGACATGGCACATTCTGGAAAGAATGGCAAGAGAGAAGACAATGTTTTACCATTTTCAGGAATCACTTCATCACAGTATGTGGAAAATGTGCGGCCACATGTACAGGGTATGGGTAACAGTGAAAGCCACATACCTGTGCATGTTCTAACCCTGTTATTCTAAGAGGAACTTGCTTTTTAGTTAATTTTGTTTTAAATTAGAAAAACTCTCATTTATTTTCACTTTCTCTTTCAGGACACCAGATGCTCCGGTGCCTAATGAAGAAGGTGAAAAAAGCATAGAATACAGTTCAGAGAGTGAATCTTCCTTTAGTGACTAAGTTTTGCTAAGAAGGACACATGGAATATTTTTTTAGATATATAGATACATATAGACAGACAGACAGATTCACTAAGAAAGCAAGCCTGAAAACCTGAGTTGGAACTTTCAGAATCACCAAGTGACCACTTTACTTCCACCAAAAATTCTCTATTAGAAAATAAAATATTTATAACCTCATAGTCTATCTTATTGCTAAATAATGCAGTAAGCACTACAAAGATGAAGATGAACCATAATACTCAGGGATACAGTGAACATGCTAATTGAAGTCAGTGTGTACCAAGAGGTAAAAGCTGAGAGGCTTAAAAGCACCTGCCTTGTCAGCACCTTTCTCAAGTTCGACTTTCTAGTCGAACTTTCAAGTTCTGCTCTTTGTCATCCTTGGTGACACAAGTAATTTACAACTGTACCACAGCACCATGGAAAATCATGTGAGCACCCTGGGGAGCACCCTGGCTGGGAATTGTAGCCCTGGGCAAACACCATACTGTACTATGTTTGCCTCAACTAAGTTTTGCCACAGTGAGTGCACAGCTAGAAGAGTCCAGGTGGCATGGATACAGCAGCGGAGGGAAGGCACTCACCTCACATGCAGTCACTTTGGCCTAGCCTTGTTTAATCCCAGGATAATACCTGATCTCTCTGAGCACCTCCAGGCCTCACTCCTGAGCATCACTTAGATGTGGCCTAAAAGCTCATCATTCACCTCCCAAACATAAAGGAGTTTTTGTTGAGCACAACAGCCAATGCTTAAACACCATACCTTATTGTGTGTTCTGATAAGCACTACAGCCTGGTATGTGTGCAAAACCCCAAAGCACTGCAGTCTCGGAGAAAGGGGAAAGGAAAGCCAAACATTTTAAAATAGGGGCCAGAGAGATGGCATGGAGATTAAGGCATTTGCCTTGCATGCGGAAGGATGGTGGTTCGAATCCGGGCATCCCATATGGTCCCCCATGCCTGCCAGGGGCGATTTCTGAGCGTAGAGCCAGGAGTAACCCCTGAGAGCTGCCAGGTATGACACAAAAACAAAAACAAAACAAAAAAAAACATTTTAAAATAAAAATGGAAGTTTTGTCATCAGGAATACTCAGTATCAGTTATTTCAATTTTTTGTATGTGTGAGTGTTTTAGAAAATATAAGAAATTTATTATGATATTGAACTAAATCTCAAAATGTCTCTGTTATTTTGTAATTCACAGTAATTTAATTAAAAAATTATAGCAGAAAAGTATTGAATTTGAAACTGTTGGTAGCAACTAGCACTTAACTTAATCATAGTTTTATGCAGGAAGTCTCACCTCTGAAGTTTAAGTATTATCTAAGTCAAGTATTAGAGGAATTGAAGATGATTTTAATGTGGTTTACAGTGAGCAAAGAATCACTGACATAATCATTTTAAAGAAAAATTTGGTTTGCACAGTGTAAAATGTTCTTCGTGAATAATTACTTGTATACTGAAATGCCTGTGATTGACAGTACTCAGAGAGAAACAGAAGGCAGATTCTGAGAAAAAGATTTGAATGCAAATGAATTTTGTTTGAAGTGATCCCAGGAAGTAGAAGTGAGAGGGTACGAAGAGTCTAAGGTTTGGCTGGGAGTATTGAGGTGTGAGGCCTGTGGTGTGGATAACAGTACCTTTCACAATTGTCGCTTCACAAAACTGGACCATCACCCAGTCTTATACTTCACTGATCACCTCCGGGAGCACTTCTGAATTTGTGAAGTGAATCAGGCTCCTCTGGCACTAAAAAAAACTTGGACCAGACTGAAATCCCACTACACTAGCAGCTAAAGCAGATGACAAAGGTGGGCAAGGGACTTTAATATAGAGGAAAGCGGATTTGCACTGGTCCAGTCCTTGTCTCTTCAGCACTCTTGATTCCCTGGCTCTATGATACTGGCTCTACTGTTTGTGATACTATATGATACTGGCTCTACTATTTGTGTTTTGTTTTTTTTATTTTTGAGTTCTTCCCTATTTGTGTTTCTTAATATCTGGTGACTTCATTTATAGTGCTTTACTTTGTCATATGGCACTCAACAAATGTGTAATAAAGTGTTGGCAATAACCATTTCTCCTTATGCATGTACCACATCCACGTGTACCACATGTGCTGGTCTATGTCAGTATCAATGTTAATAAAGACCATCCTGTCATGTCTTCATGGTTTACTAGCAGCACAGAAGGATTAGCGAGACAAACTACAGTTTTTGTTACTACAACTGAATCCAAGACCAAGAGCCACACATTTTCCTCTACAACCATTTTAGATGGTTCTTGCCCTCTGCCAGGAATAACAACTTGTCTAAAGTGATGGCCTGGTAGAGTGACTCAGAACTTCATCCCTCAGGGTCTTGATTACTTAACCCATTCCAGGCTATGGTTATCAGAGTTTGATGTCTATATCAGTCTTGAAATCACCAAGATTTAGTGCCAGTGGATCACCTGACTAGGCACATATACAATGTCATAGTTGTAATCATGATACTAGCACCTCGTGTTAGCCAACACGCCAATTTCTTGTGGGGCCTCATATTCTACAGACACAAGTGGCCCAAATGGGACTAGTAGAGGGCATTAAATTGAATTTGTAGATTCCTCTCTACTCCCTAGTGGAAGGGTGTTAACTCCTTATCATGAGTAGGAAAAATTCAGTGCAACAAAGCTAAAGTAGGTAGTTATAGAAAGTATAGAAATAAAATAATAGAAATAAAAATTTCTGAAGGGTCTCAGCCATCAGAATATGGTCCTCTATTGGGGCCAGAGCACAGCATATGGAGCATTTGCCTTGCACAAGATCAACCCAGGTTTGATCCTCAGCATCCCATTGATGCCTTGAGCCTCCCAGGAGTAATTTCTAAGTGCAGAGATAGGTGTGCCACTGAGTGTAGCCTCCCCCAAAAAGGGAATGGTCCCCTGAGCAAGGTTAGGAATAGCCCCTCAGCACTAGAGTACAGTCCAAAAATATTTAACATCTAATTCTGGAACTTATTCCTATACTAAATTTCTCCCTCAACAAAAATTTCTTTGCCTTTCCCTTCTATTCAGTAAACCTATTTCCAGAAAAATAAATAAATTCTTAATTTGTCATTAGGAATTCTTAATTCTGCCATTCTTGGTCATTAGGAATGGTGATTTAAAAGGATAAAGTTTAGATTTATTCTCCTGGCTCCTGAATTATTGAATTGTAGCAACTGGGCACGTGGCATGTTATACTGGCCACTGGAGTATTGCATATAACACACTCTGGAGATCAGAGCACTAATCCTGGAAGATGTTAGCTCTAAGATGGCACCTAAGAAGTTGACTACTGAATAATAATATTGAGTGCACCATAGGCCCAATGATTCTGCTTTTTGCTGAAAAAAAATTTTTGGTTTTATTTTATTGGGCCACACCCCGTGGCATTCAGGGGTTACTCCTGGCTATGCACTCAGCAATTGCTCCTGGCTCAGGGGACCATATGGGATACCAGGGTATCAAACCAAGGTCCATCCTAGATTTGGCCATGTGCCTACTGCTGTGCTATCGCTCTAGCCCCTGAAAATTAATTTTTGAACATAAAAAGTATAATGCAGGAAATTACGTTGGTAATGGGTATTCTGTCAGCTATACTGGCAGTTACTGCTAGAAGTGCAGGCAAGCCATATTACCAGTCCAGGGTTGAAGAAAATACTTAAAAGTTAACTAGCCAGTAGCTCATCTTCCAAAGGAATGGTGCCAAATTGTGTTCATTGTATATAGTCTGAGGATTCAGCCGTAACAGGAACTAGTTTCTGAGAGGAAAAAACCCCAAGAGGCTGGGCCCATGCAGGGCCTTTCTGTCATGATTTCTTCAAGCATGGACTCACTTATAAATCCAAAAATCTCAAGGTTGAAATTTATGGAATGATGATCTTATTTCCCAAAATGACACTAAAGCTGAGTACTCTTTTGGATGCACCCTGATACAAAAATTTGCACCCATTGTGTACATTCCCCAAATCTCATCCAAATGTCTCCTCATACCCCTCTACAAATGCCTTCATGCTGCTGACCAGCCAAGCCACTTGTCATTATCCATTGACAGTTCAAGACACTCCTTCCTTCATTGATCTAGATGACAGAGTGATGACTGAAGTTTTGCCCACCTGAAAGCTTTCTGCTTCCCCACCAATTTTTAGGCCCTTATGAGAAGAATTATAGTATAGAAGAAACCAAGCTGGGTTCATGTTAGCCATAAAAACAGTTTCTTCTACCCATGAACCAGAATCACTTCTTTTTCCCTCTCTGTCATTAGGTATGGGATAGTGCAAAAATAGCTTGAATTCTGCCTTTCTCTCTACTTCTATACACTCTGCCATAAAAGTTTGCACTGTGTCCTCACTCTCAGTCCAGGTCAATAACTTCAGGGCAATATCAGGACTGGCTAAAAGATGGATAGAAGTCATTTATTATAACCTGGTGCCCATAAACCCTCTAAAATGAAGATTTTAAGAAATTGCCTTATTTAAGCAGTGTGGTTATAAAATTGTTCATAGTTCGTTTTCAGTCATAGAATGTTCACCGCCTTTCTCCAGTGAACCTTTCCTACTATGGGTGTTCCCCAGTTCCCTCCCACTGCCCCTCCCCTGTCTATCTCTGAGGCAGGCATTTTGCTTCTTTCTCTTTTTTGACACTGTGGTTTGCACTATTGTTAATGAAGGGTGCCATGCAAGTCACTTTACCCCCTTTCAGCACCTACCTCTTGTCCAGAGTGATCAGTTCTATCTTTATCATAGTAGACCCTTCTCTACTTCTACTGCATCACCCTCTTTTTGGCAAACTTCCTACCATGAACTGGTCCTCTTGATCCTTATTTGTTGTCTTTTAATATTATTACCATACAATCTGTTATATTTCTTATATCCCACAGATGAGTGAAATTATTCTATGTCTATCCCTCTTCTTATGATTCATTTCACTGAACATAATCTCCATGTCCATCCATGTATAAGCAAACTTAATAATTTCATTTTTCCTAATGGCTGCATAGTATTCCATTGTGTACCTATACCAGTTTCTTTAGCCATCATCTGTTGTTGGGCACCTGGATTGTTTTCAGATTCTAGCTACTGTAAATAATGCTGCATTGAACATATGAGTTCAGCAGAGAACATTTTTGTATTGTGTTTTTGTGTTACTGGGGTATATCTCTAAAAGGAGTATGCTAAATCGTATGGAAGCAGAAATTCCTAGGTTTTTTTTGGGGGGGGGGAATATCTATATTATTTACCAGAATGGCTAGAGGGCATTCTCACAAACAGTAAATGAGAGTCCCTTTCTCACCACATCTTTACCAGCACTGATTGTACTTGGTTTTGTTTGTTTGTTTGTGATGTCTGCCAGTCTCTGCGGTGGAGATGATACTTTATTGTTTTGTTTTGGATCTCACTGATTAGTGATGTGTAGCCTTTTTTTTCACATATCTTTTGGCTAACTGTATTTCTTCTTTGAAGAAGTATTTGTTCATTTGTTCTCCCCATTTTTTGATAAGGTTAGAAGTTATTTTCTTGTTCCATTCTGTCAGCACCTTGTATATTTTAGATATTAACTTCTGATCATATGGGCAATGAGTAAGTAGTCTCTCCCAATCTTTTTGTATGATAGTTTCTTTTTTTTCTTTTCTTTCTTTTTTTTTTAAGATCCTTCACCAGTGCAACATTCCCATCATCAATATCACAAGTGTCCCTCCTCCCCACCCCACACTGGCCTGTACTCTAGACAGGCTTTCTACTTCCCTCATTCAGTCACATTTTGTTTTGATTGTTCTCAGTATAATTATTTCTGTGACTGCACCCATCACTCTCTGTGGTGAGCTTCATGAACTGAGCTGAACCTTCCAGTCCTCCTCTATTTTGTCTCTGAGAATCATTACACAAATGTCTTATATTTTTCTCAAAACCCATAGATGAGTGAGACCATTCTGTATTTATCTCTCTCCCTCTGACTTATTTCACTCAGCATAATAGATTCCATATACATCTATGTTTAGGAAAATTTCATGACTTCATCTCTTCTGACAGCTGCATAATAGTTTCTTTTGAAGTACAAATGCCTCTCAGTATAATATACTTCTGTTTATTTTTGCTTCTACTTGCATAGACAGCAGTGTTAAATCCTTGAAGATGGCTTTAGTTTTGATGCCTATGTTTTCCTCTATGTACCTTATGTTTTCAGGTATGATATCAAGGTCTTTAATCCATTTTGACTTAACTCTTGTGAATGTTTTTTTTTTAATTTTTATTTTGATCATAATGGCTTACATATCTTTCACAGTACTATTTTAGGTACATATCAACATTGAATCAGGGGAATACCCATCACCAAATTTGTCCTCCCCCATCTCAGTTCCCCTTCTGCAACCCATATACCCCACAACTACCCCCCAGTCTGCTAGAGTAGGTGGTCCCCTCTTTCTCCAGTTCACTATTAGTGATCATATATCTGTTTGGTCCTGGTACCCTCCCCTGACTCCCCCTCTGTTTAAGAAGCGGAGCTAGTTAAATCGACTTATGTGGCTTTGTTTGAAGGAAAGAAAAGCAATAGATTGGGGTACAAAATAAGAAAAAAAAAAAAGAAGTAAAATATGCTGAAAATAGGCGGAGTCCTTCCAGAGGTTGAGAAAGGATGTGAAAAAGGCAATTGAAACACCACCACAATACAGAAAGAAGTATCAAATTAAGTATCAGTGAGCACCACAGCAATAAAGACAAGCACTACACAAGAGTCTGGGTTCTGAAATCAACTCATGCCGAGTGCAAAAAGAAAGAGAAAGATAAGATAAAATAAAATAAAATAATATTGGAGACATCAACTTCAATCTCTACACTAATATAAAGACGTCAAAAAAAATCGATCAATCGATAAATAAATATGTGGAAAAATTATTGTTTTGTGTTTTTTTTCTTTTTCCCCTTGCATAGGCACAGTAACTATTGGGGGTATTATAGAGGGAATTCCCTTGGCCTAGGAGATACAGGGTTCCCCCCCCCCACTGAAGTGTACTGTCATGGGATTAACTATAGACTCCTTGCATAATCATTTACTCTCCCCTCGGTGTTTTCGTGGTGTATGGAAGACTTCTGCTTCGTCATGGATGGTAAAATCAGACCTCTGTATCTAGAGATTTTGGTGACTGTGCAGCTCAAGGAATGGAGCTTATGATGAAGTCTTTCTTTGTGGTTCTAGCAGTTCTGCTTCTTCAGTGTCATTTTAATCCATCTTCTGTAGTTGGTGGTCTTGGTCATTATGTTGCTCCTAGGATGGAGGCTGGGATAAAGTCTTTCGTTATGTTTCCAGAAGACCAGTTGCGGTTCTCAGTTGCGGTTCCAGTTGCAGTTCTCAGTCAGACCTCTGGAATTGGAGCTCTTGTTCGTTGAACAGATAGTAGACCAAAAGCTAGGCTAGAACTTTTTGTTGCTGTTGTTGTTGTTGGTCCAACTCTTATAAATGTTTAAAAGAGAGGTACAAGTTCACTATGTCAGTATAAGAATTGCAAGTCTGGGGCCGGAGAGATAGTGCAGTGGTGTTTGCCTTGCAAGAAGCCGATCCAGGACCTAAGGTGGTTGGTTCAAATCCCAGCGTCCCATATGGT
The DNA here is from genome assembly GCF_024139225.1 of Suncus etruscus. NCBI lineage: Eukaryota > Metazoa > Chordata > Mammalia > Eulipotyphla > Soricidae > Suncus > Suncus etruscus. Next base: position 57,991,867 of record NC_064858.1, on the reverse strand, counting down.
TCCCCATGCCTGCCAGGAGCTATTTCTGAGCAAATAGCCAGGAGTGACCCCTGAGCACTGCCAGGTGTGGCCCAAAAACCAAAACAAAAAACAAAAAACAAACAAACAAAGAATTGTGAGCCATCTCATAACTCTAATAGCCTATCTTTATTCCAATACTATGCTGTTTTAATGACTATTGCTTTATTTAAAGTTGAGGAAAGTGAAACTTCCCATCTTCTTTCTATTTAAAAGGATTGCTTTAGCTATTTGTGGGTGCTTATTATCCAAATGAATTTCAGGAATATTTGATGCATTTATTTGAAAAAATGGCATGGGTATCCTTAAAGGGATTGCAGAAAATCTGTACAATACTTTGGGAAGTATTGCCATCTTAATGGTGTAAATACTCCCAATCCATAAGCAGGCTTTATGAAGCCATTTTTTGTATCTTCTTTTATTTCTTGAAGCAGTGCTTTGCAATTTTCTTTGTATATATCTTTCATCTCCTTGGTTAATTTGGCTCCAAGTACATGATTTTCTGTTGCACAATTGTGAGTGGGATTTTTTAAAATGTTTCTTTCTTCTCCCTTATTATTTGTATATACAAATGGCATAATTATTTTTTCATTTAAAGAAAATGCATCACATAGTTGGCAATTGATCATAATACATTTGTTTCAAGATAAGGAAAAACAAAGTTATTAAAAAAATAAAAAAAAACTAAAAAATAAATGGAAGAGAAGGAAAAATAAAGAAGAAAAAGTTTAGTAGCAAATATTTGTTAAAATTATTGTATCTCCAATAAAAATTAATACAATAGCATAAGATCCATTAAGCTCATACTCTCTCTCTTATTTTTGGGGGTGGGGCACACCTGGCAATACTCAGAGGTTATTCCTAGCTATGTGCTCAGAAATTGCTCCTGGCTCGAGGACCATATGGAACGTTGGGGACTGAACCAAGGTCCATCTTGTTTTACCATGTGCAAGGCAAACGTTCTACCACTGTGCTATCTCTCTGTCCCTAAGCTCTCTCATTTTATAAAAAAGAAGAGATTAAAAATACAATAAAAATGGTATGTGTGGCAGTTGTTATTTTTTGCATCGGCACAGCAAAATATGGGGAAAATAGAAAGGAAAAACCTTTGTCTTAAAAACAGAGAGACCTTACCCATGAAATATCCTGACATAAGACCAACTACAGGATCCAGGCATACTAAGTTATCTAACCTCAAAGTCTCTCTCTGTGGTCCCAGTAGAAGCTCTTCACAATCATGGTTCTTGCTGTCAGGTTTCTGTGATTAGAGATCCTGGTGATTCAGAGCATCTCCTGGTTTCATCTCACCATTAGGTGTTAATGCAGAGAACCCTGTCCTGAAAGCAGGTTGTTGTTCTTACCAGTCACCAGGATGTCATATGAACCCACTCTGGAGTAAGTGATGCCAGGGCAACAGTAGGGCCTTCCCTGGTAGAAGTTCAACTCCTGGAAAAGTCATACTTTTTTTTCCTTTTGGTCTCTGGGTCACACTCTGTGGCACTCAGGCTTTTTCGTGGCTTGGTGCTCAAAAATTGCTCCTGGCAGGTTCAGGGAACCATAATAATTTTTATTCTAAGTAGTTCCTTGATATTTCAAATTTAAATACTGTTCTTCTTTCTTTTTCTTTCTTTCTTTCTCTCTCTTTCTTTCTCTTTTTCTTTCTTTCTCTCTCTCTCTTTCTTTCTTTCTCTTTCTTTTTCTTTCTTTCTTGCTTTCTTTCTTTCCTTTTTCTTTCTTTCTTTCTTTCTTCTTTCTTTTTCTTTCTTTCTTTCTCTTTCTTTCTTTCTTTCTTTCTTTCTTTCTTTCTTTCTTTCTTTCTTTCTTTCTTTCTTTCTTTCTTTCTTTCTTTCTTTCTTTCCACACCTGGCATCTCTCAGGGGTTACTCCTGGCTCTGCACTCATAAATAACTCCTGGCAGTCTCAGGGGATTGAACCCAGGTTCATCCCAGATGCCCACCTTACAACATATTGCTATTTTTACTATTCCTAAGCAAAGTTTTCTTTTCTTTTTTTGGTCCCTTGGAAATGGAGCGCCAAAGCCCCCTAGCAGGAGTAAAAATACTACTTACTGCTTGGGGCTGGAGGGATGGCATTGAGATAGGGCATTTGCCTTGCATGCAGAAGGACGGTGGTTCAAACTCCAGGATCCCATGTGGTCCCCTGAGCCTGTCAGGAGTGATTTCTGGATGTAGAATCAGGAATAACCCCTGAGCGCTGCTGGGTGTGACCCAATCCCCCCAAAGAAAGAACTGCTGCTTGCAAACTGTCCACCACTTACTTGAATTGGCTCCTTCAACTGGGGTCCTAGCTCAAGGATCTGGCTTTTTTGACCTACAGGGGACCATTAACTTTCTGACTGCCCTTTGGCTATAGATTATGTCATCAGCTAAAATCCTTAGGATCTGACCTACCTGCAACTTGATTGGCAGTGGAGAACTTGGATACTCTTATTAATTTCTACTCCCTCCAAATTTTTTTTACAGAAAAGGGAGGAGATATAAGGAAACAGAGACTATATGGCCCCTATTCAGCAATAAGAATATTACAGTCCCTTTAAGGGTAAAGATCAGTTACCAGAAGCCTGTCTCTTGTAACTGTTGCAAAATAACAGTTGGCCTGGGGACACATAAAAGCCCTGGGCTGAAGTGTTAAGGGGTCATAGGAGACTGTATCTACCACTACCAACTGCTGGTTTGCTCCTGCTGGGCATTGCTTCCTGATTGCTGGAGAAACTGCCAGACTCATGGCTCCTACATTCTTTTGTCCATTTCATACTGCTCCAGGCTTAAGAGTAACATATAGCCATATTGGTTCACAATTTGCCATTTTATTCAACTGGTTTTCTAAATAAAACCATAAGAAATCAGAAAATTCTAAGATGCCTGCAGCTACTTTTTATGTCACTATAAACAGCAAAATTAAAAGCCCACAAGAGTAAAATCTCTGGGACTGGAGTAATAGCACAGAGGTAGGCCATTTGCCTTGTATGCAGCTGACCTAGGATGGACCTCGATTAAATCCCTGGTGTAGCATATGATCTCCCAAGCCAGGAACAATTTCTGAGAGCACAGCCTGGAGTAACCCCTGAGTGTCACCCAGTGTGGGCCCCCCGCCTGGAGTAACCCCTGAGTGTGGGCCCCCCACCCCCCCCCCAAAAAAAGTAAAATCTCTGGCAAAATTTCTTGAAAAAAAATAAAATTATCAAAATTCACTCAAAAAAATCTAGATCAAGGGCTGGCAATAAAATGTAGTGGAAAGGGATGCTGCCTGGCACAGAGCAGACCTAGTTCAATTTCTGGCACACTATATGATGCCTGAAGCCCTGCCAGGAGTGATGCCTGAGCACAGAACCAGAAGTAAGTCCTAAGCACTGAGAACTCTGACCTCCCCCCCAAAACAAACAAAAACAAAACCCTAAATCATATGAAAAGCATTGTATCTACAAAAGAAATTGAGTTTATAGTTACAAACAATTCCATAAAGAAAATGGAATATCATATGGCTTTATTATTGATGAAATCTAGCAAACATTTAAGGTATAAATGATGCCAATTCTATTTTTGTTTGTTTTGGGGCCACCAATGGTGGCACTCAGGAGTAGTTTGGGCTCTGCACTCAGAAATCACTCCTGGCAGTCTCAGAGACCAGATGGAATGATGGGGATGGAATCCAGGTTGACCATGAACAAAGCAAATGCCCTACAAACTGTCCTAGTACTTCATCCACACGATGCCAATTCTTCACAACTCTGTGGAAAACTACTTTGTAATTTATTTACTTAATAAGGCCAACCTTAATCAGACAGGTGTTATAATAAAACAATACATCCATCTGAAAACAAAAGTAATTTAGTCTTAACTCTTTCTTACTAGGCGCTGGAAAGATTCTGCAGTGAGTTAGAATGCAGCTCAACATTAGGGTGCTCTGGATTCTTCTATTTCTAGCACCAAGTGCTACCCTCAAATATTGCTTGTTGGCAGTATCTTCTTAGCTCCACTGATTGTATTCCCAAAGAAAAAAAATTTAATATATTTTGAAATACTTATCAGGGGCCGGAGCAATAGCACAGCAGTAGGGCGTTTGCCTTTCACATAGCCGATCCAGGATGAATCTTGGTTCGATCCCCAGTATCCCATATGGCTGTCCAAGCCAGGAGCGATTTCTGAGTGCATAGCCAGGAGTAAAACCTGAGCATCACAGGGTGTGACCCAAAAATTATCAATGAGATTGATATGAATTTAATACTATCAAAGAAAATATTAATGACTGGTAAAGATGAAAATGTATTCATTACTTAATTTTATTAATACAATAAAAATTAAAATTATAATGAGGTTACTGCCACATCCTATTGAAATTATTAAAATCCCCATACTGATAGTAATAAATTTTTAGAAAGGTAAGAAATGCTCATTCACACTAATCAGGATGTAAAACAGTACAAAATGACTTTGACAATGTTTGGCAGATGTCTTACAAAGTTAAAAAGAATTTGTACCATAGAACAACCATGTTCCTAAGTTTCTCATTGAGTTAAAAGTTGATGTTCAGGGGCGAGAGACATAGTACAGTGGGTAGGGCATTTGTCTTGACACAGCTGACCTGGGTTTCATCCCCAGCATCCCATAAGGTCCCCCAAACCTACCAGGAGTGATTACTGAGCATAGAGCCAGGAGTAATCCATGAGCATGCCAGATATGATAAAAAAAATTGATGTTGACCCACATATTTGGGACATTTGACAATATGGGGGATGCCTGGGCTCGAACACATAAAGCAGGTGCTGTTCTTTATAACACCCATTTCTAGGTCTGAATCTGAATCTTAAAGAAAGTGCTAAAAAATATCAGTAGGGTGGATAAAGGAGGAGAGGAAAGAGTTAGCAGCAGAAATAGCCTGTGCAAAGAACTCATCAGGTTTGATGAAATAATAGTTTGAAATAATAATTCTGGGGGATAGAGAATATAGAGATTAAAGTGCTGGCTTGCATGCTGCCATCTCAGGTACAATCCCTTGGCATCACAGAATCCCCCAAGTCCCTCTATAAGTGATCCCTGAGTACAGCCAGTGTGGACAAACAAACATAACATAAAAAGTAATCCTGCCTGGAGCTGGAGAGATAGCATGGAGGTAAGGTGTTTGCCTCACATGCAGAGGACGGTGGTTTGAATCCCGTGTCCCATATGGTCCCCTGAGCTGCCAGGAGCAATTTCTGAACATAGAGCCAGGAGTAACCCCTGAGTGATGCCAGGTGTGACCCCCCAAAAAAACAACAAGAAACAAAAACAAAAAAACAAACAAAACGTAATCCTGCCTATTCAGGATCTCCACTAAGTCCACTAAGTTCAAGTAAAGACACAAACTGCAATTTCTGATTTTTCTGGGGCATCAAATCCAAAATTTTCCAGTTAAATGATATAACAAGAGTAGAAATGTTTATAGTCATACATATAGTCATACAATTCATACAAATAGAAATGTATAGCAAATTTCTCGTATAGAGTGGCTTGATAAAACCTACCCATTTCTTGAAGCAATGCTTTTCTTCACTCTTTTCTCTTTAGATATTTGAAACTTAAGTTATAAAAAGGGGGAGGTTTCATGAGCATTTACTGAAGTTACTTTAAGACAATTCTGTTGTATAAAACTTGACAGAATGTATGTCAGTCACATCTCAGTAAAGCAATGGCAAGAGTCAGGCCTGTGTCTGGGCAGAAACAGGAAGGCTCCTGTCCTAATCTCTCCACCAAGCTCAAAAGGGGCCTCCTTTCCAGCTTTTCCTCAGCCTCCTTCTGGTTTCCAATGCCATTACTGAAACCCTCTTCCTTCCCATCAGTCTTGCTTTTCCCAAATTTATATCATAGACTTTCTGACAGATTAGACCTAGCATTTTATTCTCTAAGAAAATATACAGCTCAAAGACCAGCTGAACAAATCAATAAACTAATATGCAATATTTTATCATACTTAGACAACCTAAGTATGATAGTTTAGAAAAATAACCTCTAAGAAGATATATTTCATACAAACAATTCAATAGTGCAGTTTCTTAAACACCCTGATACTCTAGCACTCCAATTCACTAAGTGCAAAGATCAATGGGGAAACTAAAGACATCTACTGTGAAAAATATGGAAGGAAATCCTGGCAAAAAGCCCACTCACAAGCCTGATCCTTCTAGATGTGGGTCTGAAATCAACACTTAATGGTTTAGCAATGGAAATCAAGGAGTCATTAGCCTGTGAAATTAAGAAATCTTAGATAAACAATTCAACCAACTCAAAGAGGAACTCTTTCAGAAGATGAGAGAATCCATACAAATGTAACTAGAGGAATGAAAAAACATGCTAGCAAGAAGATGGGAGAATCCATACAAATGGAACTAAAGGAACAAAAAACATGCTAGCAAGTCATAATAATATAATTACACAGGTGAAGAATCTCATAGACTAACTTGACAAATTACAAGCCAGCAGTGAAAAAGACGTCAAAAAATAAAGGAGAGACAAACCCTGGAAGAAAAAGAAAATGTAAGGTACTTACTGAACAAAAACAAGATAAATAATCTCTAAATTATAGGAATTCCAGAAGAGGAAGAAAATGGGAAAGGGGAAGAACAAGTAGTGAGTGCGATAATAGCAGAGAACTTCCCCACCCTTGGGAAAGAGGTTTCTCTACAATTCCAAGAGGCAAAAAAAAAGTGTGCCAAACAAAATAGATCCTAACAGAACAACACCAAGACATTTAGTAAGCCAAATGGCAAAAAGAGAGAAAGAGAGAGAGAGAGAGAGAGAGAGAATGATTGACTCTTTAAAGCAGTAAGGGAGAAAAATACCTCAAGTATAAAGGAAACAACATAAGAACCATTTGAAACAATATAGGCAAGAAAGAAGTGGAATGACATATTCAAACTACTGAATAAAAGAAACTTTCAATCTAGAGTCCACTACCCAGGGAAACTCTTATTAACATGGGAGAGAGGGAGGGTTAAAAACTTTCTCAGACAAAAAAGAACTCAATATTTGCACTAATCAAACCGACCCTAAATGAACTACTCAAAAGTAATTATACAAACCAAATCTTTAATTATAATAACCCTACACAATATAATGGCACAATAGCCTTTTCTGTCAATAGTTTCCTTTAATGTCAATGAATTCATACATCAAGAATGAATACAGCTGTTTGGATGGAACAAGTGTCCAATCAATTGCTCTTTATAAATGTCTATAATAATGTTCTAATGCTTTTATCCACAGAAATGGATGTTGAATGAGTTTGGAAGCCATGGACTCTCACTATAGTGGTTGCTATAAGTAGTTTTAATGTCTTAATTTTATTATCTCTATAATAATACCTTGATCTTTTTGCCCACAATGGTACTTAGAGATATAGGTGGGTCACTCAAGTACCACATTGCAATACTATATTAGACTCAGAAAACAGGGTTCATTATGATGATGTCATGACAATAATTCTGGATTATTGTCTGGATTATGCCTGCTAATATAATCTAATATTTATGTATTCAGATAACAATGGAATATGCAATTGCATAACAAAAACTCCTGCTACAGAGCTCATTCTTTGAGTATGTTATCTTAATTTGTTTTCAATTTCCATTATTTTACGATTATACCGTAATACTCATGATTTTAGATTGCTTTTATGAAAGGAACTTGGATGCTCAAGACCTGCTAGATGATATTTCATGGTGTTGACTCTTCTTACAGTGTAAGCACATTGCTTAGTTTTCTGGGCTTGAAAATTATGATTGTTTTTAAGTATGCTCTATACATAATCTAACCCATAAAGCCTTTCTTCAGTAAAGTTTACCCTCACCAATAATGATTGGCCTAGAAAACGGTAAACCTTTACATCCAACTTGCCAGCTTTATATCTTTTAAGCGTTCTGTCCCATTTTCACCTGGGTCAGCATTTCAATAGTAACCTATGGACCAATCTTCAGTGTCTGTCTATATGTGTACCTGAGTATATGTGTTGGCTACCTCAATGTCTGTCTAATGCCCATCTGTAATATACATAATGTCTGTCTATGTTGTATATTGTCCTTCCCTCTGTTATAGATAACCCCTCTTTCCATCCTTCACTTACCAACTTACAAATTCTTTTCTAGCCTTCTGTCTCTCATTTAACCCCTTTTACCCTCCATTTAACCCTTTGTACCCTCAGTTCTTAACTACTCAGGAAGTGGAACATTCTCCCCACCCCAGCAAGCTGCCAACCAGCTCCCAACATGAAAAGATAGATTTTCAGCTTGAGAAAAAGCTGCCACTCATGCTACTGCTTATTTGCCCCTTTCCCCCCACCTCCCTTCACTGTGGACTGTTGTTCTCTACCAGATTGATTTTCTTAGAAGTCCCCAGATCAAGGACATTTCCTGATATTTGACTGCTGGGAGCCATTTTTTAGACTCCACAAGACCAAATCACAGGCTGAAGCTGTGCTCCAAATTTTATCCTCTACCTAGACTATTTCAAAAGACTTAATGGGGACATGTATATCTCCATTAAATATTTCTTTAGATATATATTCTTTATTTTTAATAAAATCTTTATTTAAGCACCAGAATTACAAGCATGATTGTAGTTGGGTTTCAGTCATAAACAAAACTCCCCCTTCACCAATGCAACATTCCTACCACAGATGCCCATGGTCTCCCTCCTCCCCCACCCCTGCCTATATTTGAGACGGGCATTTTACTTCTCTCATTCATTAACTTTGTCATGCTTGTTGTTATTGTAGTTATTTCCCTGAGCATATACCACTTTTTGTGGTGAGCTTTATATTGTGAACTCGTTCTTCCAGTCCTTCCGTCTATTGTCTCTGGAATTATTACAATAATGTCTTTACTTTTTAAGAAAAAAAATAAAACTGTAGATGAGTGAGACTATTCTGTGTCTTTCTCCCTCTGATTTATTTCACTTAGCATAATTGATTTCATGTACATCGATGTATAGAAAATTTTCATGACTTCATCTCATCTGATGGCTGCATAATATTTCATATGTGTATATGTACCATAGTTTCTTAAGCCATTCCTCTGCTGAAGGGCATCTTGGTTGTTTCCAGAGTCTGGCTATTGTAAATAGTGCTGCAATAAATACAGGTGTGAGGAAGAGATTTTTAAATTGTATTTTTGTATTCCTATGGTATATCACTAGAAGTGGTATAGCTGGATCGAATGAAAGCTCAATTTCCAGTTTTTGGAGGAATCTCCATATTGTTTTCCATAAAGGCTGGACTAGATGGCATTCCCACCAGCAGTGAATAAGAGTTCCTTTCTCGGGGCCGGGCGGTGGTGCTAGAGATAAGGTGCCTGCCTTGCCTGCGCTAGCCTAGGACAGACCGCGGTTGGATCCCCCGGCGTCCCATATGGTCCCCCAAGCCAGGAGCGACTTCTGAGCGCATAGCCAGGAGTAACCCCTGAGCGTCACTGGGTGTGACCCAAAAACCAAAAAAAAAAAAAAAAGAGTTCCTTTCTCTCCACATCTCCGCCAGCATTGCTTGTTCTCATTCTTTGTGATGTCCACCAATCTCTGTGGTGTGAGATGGTACCTCATCATTGTTTTGATTTGCATCTCCCTGATGATTAGTGATGTGGAGCAATTTTTCATGTGTCTTTTGGCCATTTGTATTACTTCTTTGACAAGGTCTCTGTTCATTTCTTCTCCCCATTTTTTTGATGGGATTAAATGTTTTTTTCTTGTAAAGTTCAGTCAGTGCCTTGTATATTTTGGAGATTAGCCCATTATCTGATGGGTATTAGGTGAATAATATTTCTCATTCAGTGGCTGGCTCTTGTATATTAGGCACTATTTCCATTGAGGTGCAGAAGCTTCTCAGCTTAATAAATCCCATCTTTTTTTATCTCTGCTTCCACTTGTTTGGAGAGTGCTGTTTCCTCCATGAAGATGCCTTTAGTCTCAATGTTGTGTGGTGTTTTGCCTACGTGTTGTTCTATATACCTTATGGTTTCAGGTCTGATATCAAGGTCTTTAATCCATTTGGATTTTACCTTCATAATGTTGTTAGCTGGGTCTGAGTTCACTATTTTTGCAAGTGGCTAACAGTTGTACCAAAATCACTTGTTGAAGAGGCTTTCCTTGCTCCATTTTGTATTTCTTTTCTTTTCTTTTCTTTTCTTTTTTTTTTTTTTTTTTTTTTTTTTTTTTTGGCTTTTGGGTCACACCCGGTGGTGCTCAGGGGTTACTCCTGGCTACCTGCTCAGAAATAGCTCCTGGCAGGCACGAGGGACCATATGGGACACCGGGATTTGAACCAACCACCTTTGGTCCTGGATTGGCTGCTTGCAAGGCAAACTCCACTGTGCTATCTCTCCAGGCCCCATTTTGTATTTGTATTTCTTGCCCCTTTATCTAAAATTAAATGCTTGTTTACTTCAGTGATCTGAGGATCTGTCTTTATTCCAAAACCATACTGTTTTGATAACTATTACTTAGTAATACAATTTAAAATTAGTGAAAGTAATGCCTCCCACATTTCTTTCCCAAGGATTACTTTAGCTATTCGTGAGTGTTTATTGTTCCAAATAAATTTTAGGAGTGTTTGATCCACTTCTTTGAAGACTGTCATGGGTATCGTTAGAGGGATTGCAGTAAATCTGTACAAAGCTTTGGGGAGTATTGCCATTTTAATGATGTACTCTTGCTAATCCATAAGCAAGGTATGTGTTTCCATTTCCACGTGTCCTCTCTTATTTCTTGAAGCAGGGTTTTGTAGTTTTCTTTGTATAGGCCCTTCATATCTTTAGTTAAGTTGACTCCAAAATATTTGAGCTTAATGTGAACGGGGTTAGTTTTTAATGTCCATTTCTTCTCTATTATTATTGGTATACAAGAAAGCCATTGATTTTTGTGTGTTAATTTTGTACCCTGACAGTTTACTATATGAACCTATTGTTTCTAGAAGCTTTTTGGTAGAGTCTTTAGGGTTTTCTAGATATAGTATCATGTCAGCTGCAAACAGAAAGAGCTAAACGTCTTTCTTTCCTATCTGGATGTCCTTGATATCTTTTTCTTGCCTAATCGCTATAGGCAGTATTTCCAGTACTATGTTGAAAAGGAGTGGTGATCAAGAGCCTTGTCTTGTACCAGATTTTAGAGGAAAGGCTTTTAGTTTTTTCCATTGAGGATAATATTTGCCATTGGTTTGTATTAAATGGCCTTAACTATATTGAGAAAAGTTTCTTTCATCTCCATCTTAATGAGAGTTTTATCAAGAATGGGCATTGGACCTTATCAAATGCATTCTCTGCATCTATTGATATGATCATATGGTTTTTATTTTTCTTGTTGATATTGTGTATTATATTGATTGATTTATGGATATTAAACCATCCTTGTATTCCTGGGATAAAAACTACATGATCGTGGTGAATGGCCTTCTTGATGAGGCATTGGATCCTATTTGCCAGAATTTTATTGTGGATTTTTGCATCTGTGTTCATCAGGGATATTGGTCTGTAATATTCTTTCTTTGCAGCATCTCTGTCTGGATTTGGTATCAAGGTGATGTTGACTTCATAAAAACTGTTTGGAAATGTTCTCATTTTTTTCAATTTTATAAAAGAGCCTCACAAGTATTAGTAGTAGTTCTTGAAAAGTTTCAAAGAATTCATTACTGAATCCGTCCTGGCCTTGGCTTTTGTTTGGGGGCAGACATTTGATTGCCATTTTTATTCCCTCAATAGTAATGAGGGTGTTTATATATGCTACATCCTACTTATTCAACTCTGGAAGGTTATAAGAGTCCAAAAACTTACCCATTTCTTTCAGGTTCTCATGTTTTGTGTCATAGTCTCTGATTAACCTTTGAATCTCTGCAATATCTGTAGTGATATGCCCCTTTTCATTTCTAATCCATATTGTCGTTTCTCTCCTCCCTTTCTTTGTGAGTTTTGCCAGTGGTCTATCAATCTTGTTTGTTTTTCAAAGAACCAACTTTTGCTTTCGCTGATCTTTATGATTGTTTTTTGGGTTTCCTCTTCTTTGATTTATGCTTTAAGATTTGTTATTTTCTTCTGTCTACCTATTTTTGGTTCCATTTGTTGGTCATTTTCTATTTTATAAGCTGTGTCATTAAGCTATTTATGTAGGCCCCTTCTTCCTTTCTGATGTGTGCTAGCAAAGCTATAAATTTTCCTATCAGTACCATTTTTGCTGTGTCCCATAGATTCTGATAGTTTGTGTCTTCATTGTCATTTGTTTCTAGAAAAGTCTTCTTTTTGGGGAGGGTGGGACACACCCCGCAGCACTCAGAGGTTATTTTGGGTATACTTTCAAAAATCCCCGCTGGCAGGCTCGGGAGACCATATGGGATGCCGGGATTCGAACCACTGTCCTTCTGCATGCAAGGCAAATGCCCTACCTCCATGATATCTCTTAAGCCTCTGTTTTTAGAAAAGTTTTTATTTCATCTCTGATCTACTGGTTGTTCCGTAGTAGGCTGTTTAATTTCCAGATGTTAAAGTTTTTCTTCTGTGTCCCTTTGTAGTTCACATCTAATTTCAGAGCCTTGTGATCAGTGAAAGTAGTCTGCAAAATTTCTGTCCTCTTGATTTTATAGAGGCATGTTTTATGTGCCAGCATGTATTCTATCCTGGAGAATTACCCACATACATTGGAGAACAATGTGTATCCAGGTTTTCGGGATATAGTGCTATATATACATATATATGTATATATATGTACATACATATGTAAGAATATACGTATATATAGCCTCTTTCTTCCATTCTCTTTTCAGAGCTAGTATATTTTTGTTGGGCTTCAGTCTGGTTGACCTATCAAGTTGTGACAGGGCTGTGTTGAGATATCCCACAATTATTGTGTTACTATTTCTTCTTTCAAATTTGTCAATAAGGGTATTAGATATTTTGCTGGTCTCTCATTGGGTGTGTATATGTTTAGTAGTGTGATTTCTTCCAGTTTCACATATCCCTTGATTAGTACATGTCCATCTTTGTCCCTTGCAAATTTTATGAGTCTAAAGTTTGTGTCACCTAATATTAATATGGCAACTCCAGTTTTTTCAGGGTGTTGGTTGCTTGGATGATTTTCCTCCAGCCTTTGATTTTGAGTCTGTTTGTTCTGACTATTCAGGTGTGTTTCCTGTAGGCATCCAAATATAGGATTTATCTTTTTGATCCATTTGGCCACTCTGTCTCTTAACTGGTGCATTTAGTTCATTGACTTGAGGGAGATGACTGTCATGGGTTTTAATGTCATTTTTGTGTATGTTTGGTGGTCTGTCTTGTCTTAAAATAGACCTTTCAGTTTTACTTTTAAGGCTGGCTTTGCATCTGTAAAGTTTCTGAGCTGTTGCTTATCTGTGAAGCTATTTATCCTTCATTCAATCCTGAACGTGAGTCAGTCTGGGTGCAATATTCTAGGTGAAGCATCTATTTCATTCAGTTTTGTCACAATATCCCATCACTATCTTCTGGCCTTGAGGGCTTCTTGTTACAGATCTGCTGTAAATCTTAAAGATTTTCCCTTGAATATAATTTTCCTTTTTGATCTTGTAACAAGAAACCATATATATACATATATATATGTATATGTATATATATGGCACTCCATCCCCAGAAAATTAGATACACATTCTTCTCCAATGAACATGGGTCATTATCCAGAATAACCCACATGCATGCCCATAAAACATATCTCCATAAAGTCAAGAAGATAGATATTGTACAGATTACCCTCTCAGATCACAGGCACTAAAATTATAAGTAAACTACAAAGAATCACAGAAGAAAAACTTTAACTTGAAAATTAAACAGCACAGTGCTGAACAACCAATGGGTCAGAGATGAAATCATAGAGGAAATCAAAACATTTCTGGAAATAAATAATACTGAAGATACAAACTATCAGAATTTATGGGATACAGCAAAAGCAGTACTAAGAGGAAAATTTATAGCTTTACAAGCACACATCAGAAAGGAAGAAGGGTCCTACATAAATAGCTTAATGACACAGCTTTTAAAATTAAAAAATGATCAACAAAAAATACCAAAAATGGTATTCGGAAGGAAATAATAAAGCTTAGAGCAGAATCAATGAAATGGAAATAAAAAAAATTCAATAGATCAACTAAAGCAAAAGTTGGTTCTTTGAAAAAATAAACAAGATTGATAAATCTCTAGCAGAACTCACAAAGAAATGGAGAGAGAGAAACTTAATAGGATTAGAAATGAAAAGGGTGAGATCACTACAGATAGTACAAAGATTCAAAAGGTAATTAGAGACTTTGAGAAACTCTTTGCCATGAAACACTAGAACCTGGAAGAAATGGATAAATTCTTGAACTCCCACAATCTTCCTTGGTTAAACCAGAATGATCTAGCACGTCTAAATAGACCCATCACTACTGAGGAAATTAAAAGAATAATCAAAAGCCTTCCCAAAAACAAAAAGCCCAGGCCCAGGTGGATTAGCTAAAGAATTCTTTCATACCTTTCTAGAGTAATTACTACCAACATTTTTCAGGCTTTTTTCTGAAATTGAAAAAATGAGAACACTTCCAAATAGTTTTTATGAAGCTAACATCACCCTAATACCAAAATCAGAAAGAGATGTTGCAAGAAAGGAAAACTACAGACCAATATCCCTGATGAATACAAATGCAAAGATCCTCAACAAAATTTTGGCAAATATGATTCAATGCCTCATCAAAAGGTCATACACCACGACCATGTAGGATTTATTTCAGAAATGCAAGCATGGTTTAACACATGTAATTCAATCAATATAATACACCATATTAACAAAAAGAAAAAGAAAAACTATATGTTCATATCAATAAATACAGAGAAAGCATTCAAAAAGGTCCAACGCCCTTCTTAATAAAATCTCTTATCAAGATGAGAATGGAAGGAACTTTTCTCAATATAGTTAAGGCCTTCTACCACAAACCAATGCCAAATATTATTCTCAATGGAGATAAACTAAAAGCATTTCCTCCAAAATCTGGTACAAGGCTGCCCTCTCTCACCACTCCTATTCAACATAGTACTGGAAGTTCTTGCCATAGCAATTAGGCAAGAAAAGATACCAAAGGCATCCAGATAGGAAAGCAAGAAATCAAGCTCTCACTGTTTGCAGATGACATGATAATATATCTAGAAAACCCTAAAGACTCTACCAAAAAGCTTATAGAAACAATAGATTGTAATGGCAAGACTAGCAAAAGCAACTGAGGCTCCATACTGCTGAACCTAGTAATTATACTGATGAAATAATTAATGAAAGAACTTTGACATGGCTCAAATGGTTGGAAACATATATTGCATGTCTAAAGCCCTGGTTTAATCCCAAGCAGTACACAGTCCTCTGAACAGCATTTGGTATTACCTCCCCCCCCCATTGTTGCCCCACAAAATAGTGTCCAAAAAAACAAGAGTGTAGTCAAGCCAAAATCTATATATCTAATTGCTAAAGAAGAGTTTTTTTGTTTGATTTTTTTTACAGGTGAAGAAGGGGCTAAAACATTCTGACCATAGGAAATTATAGGTGGAAAGAAGCTGGAAAAATGGGGACAGTAGGATTGACTTTGTTTGATTTACTTTTCCATTCTTTTATTAGCACTAATAATCTTTTTTAAAATATCTTTATTTAAACACCTTGATACAGACACGATTGTAGTTGTGTTTAAGTCATATAAAGAACACCCACCTTCACCAGTAGCACTAATAATCTGACGAATTATTAGCAGAGCTTTTCAATGTGAGCTGTCATTACTAAGCCAAGGGAGTTTAGTCAACATAAGGTTGCAACATTCAGTATGCAGAAAAACAAGACAAATCAAAGTCAAAATAAGTTTCTCCTCCTGGAGCTATTAGAGCAGTGGGAACAGATTGTTCACTAATTGCCCAGATGAAATCATTTTTGTTGTACCAATATTAAAGTCTCAACATGAGAATCTTTCAATTCGATCTTGCTCTGCTATATAACGTCAGTAACAGGTATTTAAGAACTGCCTGTTCTGTTCAAAAGGTTCACCATCTACTGACTGCTATCAGCCTGTTTCTCTCAATAGTTAAACTGTTCCAGCAATTTGAAACACAGCAGACCCCCTGTGTGGTAGGCATGTCTGGGGTTGTAATTCTCCCCTTTGGATTTCATAGGCATCATTTAACTTGTGATTCTTTTGCTTTCCTTCTTCATTTACATTTCAAAGACAGTAAGTTTTACTTTATACATATATATATATAGATATATAAAAGAGGCCACTTTATTTAAAAAAAAAAAACTCATTAGCTTCCTAAATGCAAAGAACCTCTCAAAACATAGTAAAATACTTTACATAGTGTTTCATCCTTGCCTGAGTTTATTTTTATTGTATAATCAGTTCCATTTGGTGGCTGATCCTGAGGCAATTTCACATTCTGCTAAATGCTAACACACACTGAATTTGTCAAATCTGAAGGGGTTGTTGGTGTGAAGCAGAAAGGTTCTTCATAATTAGGGCAAATTAAGCTAAAGGTCAGGATTATGATCAAACGTTTCAATTTCCACTAGTCCCTAAGTGTGTGTGTGTGTGGGGGGAATACTGGAAGCCTTACTGTTGAATCCAGGAATGCCCTTTCTGAATAGTTCACCAATGTGTAAGCAAAATGATCTTCAAGTTCTCTGGTTTGGAGAATTTGCCATGCTTATTTGATGTTCTAATAGAGATATTGGCCCCAGGCTCCAAGCAGGAGTAGAATGTTTGTGCATGTAATGACCTCTTCTTTAGAAAAGTTGGGCCTATTTAAACATGCCAGGCTACAATTTGTGTGGGTATAAAGTTGTTAATGTGATCTCTCCTGCTCATCTCTCTTAAATTTTGACTCTTCCCAATAACAAATCTTTTCATATTTTCACTTCAATAATTGCAATAGGGCTTAAAAATGTGACTCTGTAGTACAGCATTTGCCCTGTATGTATGGGGCTTTGGGTTTGATCTCTGGCACCACAAAAAATTAAGTAAAAATAGTTAAATAATTGTTAAAATACACAAACTTTATAGAACATCAGAGTCATTGAGACAAGCCCAAGGAAGGGGAACATGACTCAGGGGTAAAGTCCTACCTGGAAACTGAGAGTCTCTGGGTTCAATCCCCCATATTTCAATTCATTAGCTAACTAATAAAATTAGTAAAACAAGCCTGCTAGTGCATTAATCTCCATGGCAACACTGAAGGGTAGATGAACCACTTTGAAACAACAAACAAGACTGCATTAATGTTGATCACAGTTTGAATTTCTTTCTAGTGTGCATGTTGACCTCCCAACAAGATAAAAGAATCAGAAGAATCAGAATGAGGGACAGGAGGTGGCTCAAAAAGTAGAGCACATTCTCATGAGTATCAGGGCCTGTGTGCAGCCCCCAGGCACTGCCTCATGTAGCCCTAAACCAAACAAAACAGAAAAACAACAGAGAAAGTAGGACTTTACTATTTTTAACATATTTTTAAAAAAAACTTATTGAATCACCATGAATTATAATGTTATTCATAATGGGCTAGAGCAATTATTATCATTATTATTATTATTAATGTAGAGCAATAATTGGCTAGAGTATTGCCTTGCAATATGGCGAACCTGATTTAAGTTCCTGTATCCATATGGTCCCCCAAGCACTGTCATGCAGAGTCAGGAATAATCCTTGTGTTTCACTGGGTGTAGTCCCAAACCCAAAATAAAATTATTTATAATTGAGTATAAGTGTCACATTTACCTTGAACTTTCTGAATTTTTTAGACCAAAATCAACACTGAATTTTCTATCTCATTTTTGTTTTTTTGGGTCATGCCCATCAGTACTCATGGGTTATTCCTGGCTCTGCACTCAAGAATCATTCCTGGTAGGCTTAGGGCACTCTCCACACATATGCCAGTTTTTTCTAACACCTTGTTTTAACAAGTTTTTCTTAACAGTCATTTTAGGCATTAAATATTCAAACACTGACTTTCCCTTCACCAATGTCACCAAATTCTCACCCATCACCCTAGCCTGCCTCCATACAGGCACAAATAAATCTACTTTATATTTTTTGTCCAACATGAAGGCAAATGGAATTATCAAAGCTTAGCTCAACAGGGTTAATTTGAAATAATTGTTATCTCTCTGTATAGTGTTATTAAAGTCAGTGTCTATGGATTTACTACACTGTGGTTGGTGCTAGCTGAACCCTCTGTGTTACTGTTCCCCATCAACTTTCCTATAATGCTACTATAAAAATTTGAGGTGTCATGTGGCCACTCCAGGATCTATAGATCTGAAACAAATTTGGAGGCTTGGCAGTTTGATAAGATTAAGTCACGGAGCTAGGCCATTTTTTTGTTTGAGGGTGTAAGGGGTGGCTGTGGGCTTCTGTGACTTCACTCAGAAAGAGGGGGAGGCCTTGGTGGTAGGAATGTTGCACTGATGAAGGGGGTGTTCTGTTTATGACTGAAACCCAACTACATTCATGCTTGTATATTAAAAAATTTTTTTAAAAAGGAAAAAAGAGGATTCTGTCCCAACCCTTCTAAGAATGCTACAGAGATATCAGGATAGACCAGACTATCTAGGAAATATCAGCAGCCATTATTTTCTTTTGGAGCTTGGTGGAGGGCACCCCTTTTTTTTTTTTTCTTTTTTTTTGCTGGGAAGGTGTTGGGGTCTCTACAGCATTCTCATTCAATAAAACTATACTAAGAACTATCTAAATGACTTCAAGTATTCTTCTGAACTTAACTTTTGAAGTTAGTTTTAAAGTTTTGTTTATTTTAGAATTTCATTTTATTTAACCAGAAAATGGTTGCAATTTCATCCTATCACTAATAAACATTAAAAATGTTAATGAGATGTTTTATCTTTTATTTACACCAAAACCTGGTTTCTTTATCATACTAACAATAATTTTTAATGTGAAGCAATCACATTTCAGATACTTCCATTCCACACGGGACTTGCTGCACAGAGCAAATCCACATGGCAGATGGACTTTCACACACACACAGACACACAGACACACACACACACACACACACACACACCCACACACACACACACAAGAAACAGGGTCTCCTGCTGAGGAGACTTCGTCCATACAAAAAGGCTTTCTCTTTTTGTTTGTTTGTTTGTTTGTTTGCTTGTTTTTGGGTCACACCCAGTGACACTCAGGGGCTACTCCTGGCTACGCTCTCAGAAATTGCTCCTGGCTTGGGAGACTATATGGAACACTGGTGATCAAATTGAGTTCCGTCCTGGGACAGCCATATGCAAGGCAAATGCCTACCACTGCACTATCTCTCTGGCCCCCCAAAAGACTTTCTTGCCCTATTTTACTTCCTTTAATTTGTTTGCCACATCGAGTGGTGCACAAGACTTATTATTCCTGGCTGTGTGTTCAGGGATCAGTCCTGCTAGGGCTCAGGGAACCATGTGGTGCAAGGCATAGTGCATGTGAGGGGAGGCAAGTACCTTAACCCTTATAATCTCTTGCCAGTCCCTTTCTGCCATAAAATCTCTTCTGAATTCAGCAAAAAGAGGAAGACATAGAATCACTCCATTGTAGCTTTATTTATTTATTTATTTTTTATTTTTGGGTCACACCCGACAGCGCTCAGGGGTTACTCCTGGCTCTATGCTCAGAAATTGCTCCTGGCAGGCTTGGGGGGGGCGGGGGACCATATGGGATGCCGGGATTTGAACCACCGTCCTTCTGCATGTAAGGCAAATGCCTTTACTTCCATGCTATTTCTCAGGCCCCTCCACTGTAGCTTTTTTTTTTTTTTTTTTTGGTTTTTCAGGCCACACTCGTTTGATGCTCAGGGGTTACTCCTGGCTAAGCGCTCAGAAATTGCCCCTGGCTTGGGGGGACCATATGGGACGCCGG
The DNA here is from genome assembly GCF_024139225.1 of Suncus etruscus. Lineage (NCBI taxonomy): Eukaryota > Metazoa > Chordata > Mammalia > Eulipotyphla > Soricidae > Suncus > Suncus etruscus. The sequence continues at coordinate 57,971,935 of NC_064858.1, read as the reverse complement.
GGCCGCGATCTTTCCTCCATTGTAGCTTTTTAAAAACATGTCAGCCTCAATTATTATTATTATTATTATTATTATCATCATCATCATCATCATCATCATCATCATCATCAATCTTGACCATTATTATTACGTTATCCTCCTTCTCACAACCCCCCTCTACCACTTCCATTTTAGTTGTGGTGATGATCAGGGGTTGTATATGCTTGGATTTTGTTCTTCCATGCTCTTTATTTTATTTTATTTATTTATTTATTTATTTATTTATTTATTTATTTATTTATTTATTTATTTATTTATTGGTTTTTGGGCCACACCCGGTGGTGCTCAGGGGTTACTCCTGGCTGTCTACTCAGAAATAGCTCCTGACAGGCACGGGGGACCATATGGGACACCGGGATGATGGTGATGATCAGGGGTTGTATATGCTTGGATTTTGTTCTTTCATGCTCTTTATTTATTTTATTTTATTTTGTTTTGTTTTATTTTGGTTTTTGGGCGACACCCAGCAGTGCTCAGGGGTTACTCCTGGCTGTCTACTCAGAAATAGCTCCTGACAGGCACGGGGGACATATGGGACACGGGGATGATGGTGATGATCAGGGGTTGTATATGCTTGGATTTTGTTCTTTCATGCTCTTTATTTATTTTATTTTATTTTGGTTTTTGGTCCACACCCAGCGGTGCTCAGGGGTTACTCCTGGCAGTCTGCTCAGAAATAGCTCCTGGCAGGCACGGGGGACCATATGGGACACTGGGATTCGAACCAACCACCTTTGGTCCTGGATCGGCTGCTTGCAAGGCAAACACCGCTGTGCTATCTCTACGGGCCCTCTTTATTTTATTTTTAATTTTTATTTATTTATTTATTTTGGTTTGGGTGCCACACCCTGTGGTATTTAGAGGCTTCTTCTGGCTTTGTGCTAAGCAGTCACTCTCAATGGTTTTCAGGGAATCAGAGATAAAACTAGGGCTCCTATATACACATTGCTATGGCTAAAAAAGAGATTATGGATAGAAATTTGGATGCCAAAGCACATCTTATGAGGAACATTTGTGTAGATTCAACTATTTTTATTTAGTCTTACAGAATAATTACTCACTTTTAAATCTAACTTTGCTCTTAATCTATGTGCAGCCATAGTAAGAGTTAACATTTCAGGCCCCAGTTCAGTGTGCATAAAGCCATCCTTGGTAATGGCAGCTGGGATCCCAAACAGCAGTGCCACCAGGATTACTCTCAGCACATGTGGGAAATTGCCAAGGACAGGATTCAAGCCTCATGCCTGCAGTTCTAAACCAAGCCATGGAGATATCCCTGAAGCAGCATTTTTGCAAATTTGCTCTTGGACTTTGGTGGGTTTTTTGTCTGTTTGTTTATTTTTTGTTTTAATGAAGTAAATAGATTTATTGATGTGAATGTAAAGGGGTGTGTGTGTAAGAGAGAAAGAAAGGGGGGGGAGTGTTCCAAAGAGAACACAGGCTTCCTCCCTTCATTCCATAGACCTACTGCATTCTTGCATATTAAGATTATGCTTTAAGATGCTCTGAGCATTATAATAAAATCAGTGCCCAGACACGGGTGCCTTTGTGCTTCTTTGTCTCTTCTATATCCTGTGTCCCAGGTTAAAGATGAATCTTGACTTGTGACAGCAGCATTAACCAAGCACCTCCAGCCTCCTCACCTAAAACAGAATAAATTCATCCAATGTTGCTCTCAGCCTCAGTAATCAATCACTCAGTACACATTTAGCATCTGAACAAGGCAAAGCACTCTCTGGGTTCCAAATTTCACTTGCATAGGGTTTTATTTATTCTTGGTAACATCACCTAGGCTAGTAGAGACTGCCCTATTTCCATTGCATCCTCCATAGATCTACTTACACTTTGATTAAAACCCTTTGGTTGATCTTTTTTCCCCACTCTCACCCTCTGAGTGGAATTCCTTGCTACTGAAGTTTCCAGGCATAGGACACATCCCACCTAGCCAGTACAGGCCCTCTATTACACCTCTATCAGGCTCCCCAGTTCCATGGCATCTCCCCACTCTCATGTACTCCAGCTCCTGGCTTCTTGCTCTCCCCTCACTATGCAATAAGAATGTTCCGTGCCAGGTTTACAAACATGAAATGAACAGACACTTTGATAAAGAAGAAATACAAATGACCAAAAGACATATGAAAAAATGCTTCACATCACTAATCATCAGGGAGATGCAAATCAAAACAACTCTGAGGTATCATTTCACGTCACAGAGATTGGTGCACATACAAAGAATGAGAACAAGCAGTGCTGACAGAAATGTGGAGAGAAAGGAACTCTTATCCACTGCTGGTGGGAATACCATCTAGTCCAACCTTTATGAAGAGTGATATGGAGATTCCTCCAAAACCTGGAAATTGAGCTCCCATACGATCCAGCTATACCACTCCTAGGAATATACCCTAGAAACAAAAAAATACAATACAAAAATCCCTTCCTCAACCTATACTTATTGCAGCACTATTTTACAATAGCCAGACTCTGGAAATAACCAAGATGCCCTTCAACAGATGAATGGCTAAAGAAACTATGGTATATATACACAATGGAATATTATGCAGCTGTCAGGAGAGATGAAGTCATGAAATTTTCTATACATGGATGTACATGGAATCTATTACGCTGAGTGAAATAAGTCAGAGGGAAAGAGATAGACATAGAATAGTTTCACTCATCTATGGGTTTTAAGAAAAATAAAATACATTTTTGCAATAATCCTCAGAGACAAAGAGAGGAGGACTGGAAGGTCCAGCTCACAACATGAAGCTCACCACAAAGAGTGGTGAGTGCAGTTAGAGAAATAACTACTTTGAGAACTATCATAACAGTGTGAATGAATGAGGTAAGAGAAAAGCCTATCTAGAGTATAAGTGGGGGTGGGGTGGGGAGGAGGGAGATTTGGGACATTGGTGGTGGGAATGTTGCACTGGTGAAGGGGGGTGTTCTTTACATGACTGAAACCTAGCTACAATCATATTTGTAATCAAGGTGTTTAAATAAAGATATTAATTTAAAAAACCTCCTTGGAGTTGAATCCAGGGTATCATTCTTTGTTAACAATCATTTGCCAAGTCTTCAACTCTAATGACAATTTACCTCTCTCCCAGTCTCATTGCCAACATCCTTGCTCAGACCCACATTTGCATTCCTACCACCACCACCAGACCAGATCCTTGGGATCTGTCCCCATCTCTGCTTTCCATCAACATTTCAGTTCCAATATTTACCATGACTACCAAAACTCAAATCTAGGCTCTTCATCTTCCAGCTCAGAAATCCTCCATTCCTTCTGTCACCTAATAAATTCCAAAATCTTTCACCTGATACTCGGGCCCACTTTTGCTCTTATCCCAAAATAATACTATAGTGTACTCTCCTCCTTACTCCTCTCCATGTGCTCCAGCAAAATGGCCTCTTCATCTCCCAACACACCTACTCATTCTAAATTTTGCCTCATTTTACACCCCACCTTAATTTTGTCTGCTTGAAATATGATCCCATCTTTTAAGCTCCAATCATAATGGCTACTTCTCTGTAAGGAAATTCTTCTGGATTTTTCCAGCAAGAAGAAAAAGATCTTTGGGCCCTTGACTGTACTTCTCTTGAGAGCTCTGACCACAAGCTACAAGGTATGCTTTTCTTATGTGCTATGTGTCAATATCTTCTCTCTACTGGTAAAAAAAAAAACTTCACAGATTTAACAAACATTTATTAGGCATCTGGTATGTACAATACAGAAAACAGAGTTATCCAGACACTGAGCAGACTTCAAAGAGCAATCCTACAGCACATGGCATGGATCTTGGACTTTGTAATCATACAACCCTTACTTGTTAAATGTGTCACTAAATTGAAAACTTATCTAAAAGAAAAACTATTCCTTTCTTTTCTCAGAGAAAAAAAAAAAAGAAGAAAATGTCAATCAGGGCCAGGGAGATGACTTAAAGAACTGGAGTGCAGGCCTTACATGTGGGAGGCTTGTGTTCTTTCCCCATTACTATATGTATCCCCTTTCTTACTTCTCATCCCGGAGTATTGCTGTGTAGAGCTCCAAAACAAAATAAAACAAACACAGAGGAAGTACATGCAAGGGCAGGGATGGTGATTGAGCATTGCCTCTGAGATCAAGGTCTGAGTTTGCTCTCTAGAATGCCCTTGCCCCTCAAAAATGTTTAGAGCAGCCAGAGTAGTTCAAAGTGTGTGTACTTGTATTTTGAACGCTTGAGCCTCAGAGACCTGGGCAAAAATTCCTGTGGAGTCCTTGCTCTCAATGCAGGCACACAGCCCTAACAAAAACAATTAAGAAAGCAACCATCTTGCACCTGAGCATTTCAATTCCAAACTCGTTTCAGATGAGGGTAGCAAATTAAGAGCAGGGCATCAAAATGACCTTAGTGAGCCTCAGTGAGCTGGTGAGTTAGTTCACCAGCAAGGGAGGACACCAAGAAGCTAAAAACAAAAACAAAACCCAAACAAAATAACAATAAAAGCACAGAAATCTGCAGTCATTTAGAATCAGGACAAACAGTTCTGCATACTTCTACTTTGGAAGGGCCTGAGGCCTTCTTGGTGTTATCGCATAATAGTGCTTTTAATGACAAGGCGAGCTTGGTTGTGTTTGCCATGTGCTGGATTATTAAGGCAGAAAGGAATATATTGGAAATGTTTCCGTCCAAAATCATTAAGACTCATATAAAAGGACAAATTCTCAGTCATCTATTAAACTCATTTATCCAGAACGACCCCCACCTCCTTGCAGACTTGGGAGCCAGGGCTTTATTATACTTCCTTGCATTACTTGATTCATTCTTTGGCTCTCCATATCCAGTTCAATTTTCATTCAGTAAGTTTTATTCCCATTTCATTTGCACAACACTCTACAAAGGCCGATGAAGGACATGGGAGATTTAATAAAAGTAGATCCTAGGTTGTCTTAGAGATGTTCAAGGTCTATTTAATGGAGAGAAAACCTAGAGCATTCGAAGTTAGTAGGAGACATAAGGGGGCAACAAGGAAGAGAGAGAGAGAGAGAGAGAGAGAGAGAGAGAGAGAGAGAGAGAGAGAGAGAGAGAGAGAGAGAGAGAGAGAGAGAGAGAGAGAGAGAGAGAGAATGCTACTATCCTCTTCCTGCTTGACTGAGATCCATCTGCTGTCCAGGTTGCCCAGGTTCATTGTTGACTCTCACAGAAAAGAATTTCAGGAGATGAATAGTGAAGCAGAATTTTTAATAAAAGGAGGGAGAAATGATCACATGTTTAAGATGTGCAGGGGAGCCTGGTTTCTAGACCTGTTTTGTATGGGGAAGCCTGATTCCCATTTCCACTTTTGTTCATGATATCACCCTCCCATCCTGTGTATTATACAATCCTGACATGTTTGTGTCCTATATTTTTCCTGTCCTGTGTAATCCACCTTGCTTTTTGCCTCAGCTGCAAGTTTCCAGTTCAGACCATTCCCTAAATACACCCTAGAAAAATGTAACTTGAACCCTGGGTCAGGGGTTTAGCCTCTAGAGGTGACTCTTCTGACTGCAATGCTAAATAAAATCACTGGTTTCTTTTTTTTCTTATTCCACTCAGTGCATGCCTTTGTCTCTTTCCATTGTTGGGTTATTCTAAAACAAAGAGGACACAGCCTTCTCTAAAAAGGAGATGGGATAGGGTTGTATATGGATTTCCTATAAATTGTCTTGGCCTAAAATTTCCTGAAAACTTAAAGGGTTGCCAGGGTGTGGTCATAAAGGAAGAACTTTGAACTCTTGGTGGTCTTTTATGTCCTTTACACATCCTTTTGTTCTTGCTCATCTTCTCTGGATGGGCCCTGGCACCAGTTAGTTTTACCAGATATCAATTCCTGTTTCCACAAAGGGCTCCAGCCTTCACACTTTAGTGCTTCTTCAGAGCTAGGAGCAGAGTAATTTCTTTAGTTAAAATTTTGGTTTTATGACTTCCCAAAGATCATTATCAGCCACCCACATATGTTCCTACCTCAAAACTAAAAAACTGACTTTCCTTTTCTAAGTTCATTTTACAAAGAAAAATTCTAAGAAAAGTATTGTTCTCCTTTTAGCTGGAAGCTCTGAAGGACTCTTCTAGAAGACATGACAGAGGACTATAGAAGCATCTGGAGTGGAGCTTTGGCCGAGAACTAACCCATTCATTCAGATCTGGGTATGAATACAGTGACTTTCTTCCTATAGAGTTTCAGTTTATGAAAATGAGGTTCTTAAAACTTTGCTTTTTCCTTTCTCACTACACTGTGACTATACACTTTAAACTTATTTCTCCACAGTGTCTAACTCAATACTTACCAGAGCAATGGGACTTTGTATCAAATAAACAACTGCATATATATTTGAATGCAAGAAATATCCTTGAGTTTTCTCTTTTCAAAATTAATGTTATTTTCAATTAATTTTATCATAGTTTAGGTATGATAGTTAAAATAGTGTTAAAGTCTATGTCATTGATGCACAAAGTTACAGCAACCCACCACCGCCAAAGTTCTAACAATGTACTTTATTAATAGCTGACTAAGAGAAATCATATAGTTCTCAAAATCAACTTAACCTGAATTGCCTGAGTTTCTTATAATAGGTGGATCATGCCTTTTTAACAAATAAAAGCAAACTACAGACATCAGTCTTGAAAATATTTTTTTCATAGAATTCTTCATTGTAAATCCAATTCACATTCTATTGAATTGGCTGTTTTGTGTAAGTGAGAGCCAATTTCAATGTTCACATGACAATGAAAATCTCAAGCTTAAATTTATTAATATGCTGTCTTGGCAGAACACCAAGCCTCTTAATAACAAAATACTGAGAAGGAGGATATGAGTCTCCAAAGACTAGAGCATGATTTTGAAGATAAACTGATGCTGTTCTTACAAAGATCATTCATCAGAGACAACACTGTAGGTTATTGGGCTATAAAGTAATTTAAATAAAAAATAATAATCCTAACAACAAATGCTCAAATACATTTCTTATTTTATGCTTACCTGCAATACCTGAGTGTCAAAACAGTCAAAGTGTTTTAGGTCCCAACTGAGAAATCTCAGTGCTGAATGGTTACTAAAAGTTATCCACCATAACTCCTAATCTACATATGTTTAACAGAGGACTTGCCAATGCTCCAGGACTTGAAAGAGAAGACTGCATTTTCAACCAGATAGATCCCCAAAGGAAAAGACATAATTTCTAATAGCCATGCTACTGTTAACTAAGTATGTACTGGGTATCTAGCCAGCTCTATGTCAAGTTTTCTATAGATGTAGCTAATCCTTAATCCCTGCTCTCAGACCAAGCAAAGAAGGAAGCTAGGGTTTTGAAATAGTTTAAGAAAATGACTCAAAATCAACACTTTGGGGGCTGGTGAGGTGGCGCTAGAGGTAAGGAGTCTGCCTTGCAAGCGCTAGCCAAGGAAGGACCGTGGTTCGATCCCCCTGCGTCCCATATGGTCCTCCCAAGCCAGGGACAATTTCTGAGCACTTAGCCAGGAGTAACCCCTGAGCATCAAACTGGTGTGGCCAAAAAAAAAACAATCAACACTTTGAAAGACACTGGCAGTATAGCAAATAGGGTGCTTATCTTCACCACAGCCAAGCATAGACAACCCAGATTCGATTCCTGCCATCTCATATGGTCCCCTGAGCCTTGTCAGGCATGATCCTGAAACTCAGAGCCAGGAGTAAATTTACACTGCTGGATGTGGCCCCCAAACAAAAACAAAAGGGACAGGCAATGTGTAAGCCCCAACTTGTTCCAATCCAAAGGTTTTGCTATTGACCACCCCATTTTATCCCACTTTTCTTCAAAGGTGCTACTTGAACTGATAGCACCTATTTATCACTGGAAATTTGTTAGATATTAAAATCCTTAACCCCACCCTAACCTACTGAATTCAAGTCCCTGCCTGTAGATTCTATATTAACTAGATTTTAGGGCATATTAAAATTGAATACTTACATCTCTATTCTGCTCTCTTTTGGTAGCCAAATATATCTCAGTTTGCTGGTACAGTCAGACAAAAAGCCAGACAAGTGGTATCACATCTGTTTCTTTGAGCCATGCAAGCAATAGTCACCATGCTAACAGTTCCAATTTCTACAAATAGAACATATAAAATCAGCCCCAAGGAAAATGATGCAATGGTATTATTAGCTATTAAATATGAACAAATGTTAGGGTGGTTGAAATTCATTTAAGACATGATTCCATCATTTTTAAGACATATTGATTTGAGAAGAATCAGGAACTGGAGAGGTAATATAACAGCAGGGCCTCGGCCTTGCAAGTGGCCAACCAGGGCTTGACTCCCTGTACCCCATATGGTCAGTTCCTGAGCTTTGCTAGGAGTGATCCTTGAGCACAGAACCAGAGGTAAGTCCTGAAAACCACTGAATATGGACCAAAACTAATAATTATATACAAAGGAATAGCACAGGGGTTAGAGGGCCTGCCTAGCAAGTGTGTGATCAGAAGTTTAAAACCCAGTAACCAATTTGTTCTGGCAGTTCTACAGTTTGAGCCTGGAAGTCCCATTGGCAGCATCATAAGCAATTTTGGGCTGCACTACGATCAGATGTCTGTGAGTATCACAAAATGGGATGTGACCCTTGGTGAGCATCACATTTATAAGGTGCATGAGAGCCATGAAATACAGCTCCTAATAAGTAATTAGTGAGCACCAAAATAATTTGAGTACCTTGACTTCACTTCTGTGAGCACTTGGGCTAGTGACACAACTAAAGGAATGCAAACCTTGGTGAGCACCATGGCGAACCAAGTGTGTGAGCAACAAATCCTGACTTGGAATTTTTGGCAAATCTATCGCTAAAAGTGTACATACCACAGTGAAGTAAGTGTGTAATACTGGATCAAACAGGAATGGGAAGGGAATAAAAGAAAATAGACAAGGGTGGTGGTACAATTGATAGGGTATTTTCTTAAATGTGGGCTAACTTGGGTTCAGTCCCCAAAATCCACATGGTACCCCAGGAATGATCCCTGAGCATAAAGCCAGGAGTAACCCTTGAGCACTGCTGGGTGTGGCCCCAAAATCAAAACAAAAACATAAGATAAGGAGCAATTAGATGATATCTTAACTGGCTTTGCATGTGGAGGCAGGCTGAGGGTCAATCTTTGGTACTGTATGGTCTCTTGAACTCTGCTAGGAAAAAACTTTTGATCACTGAACCAGGAGTAGCCCTTGAGCACTGTTAGGTATGGCCTAAATGGGCTGAACATATATGAAATATGCAGAATTGATCCCCAGCACTTGCAAGATCACCTGAGAAACCTGGGAGTTCCTCTCCTCCTGCCCCTCAAGCACTGAACCAGGTAGCTTCTGAGCATTGCCAGGTGCAGCCCAAAAATAATAAATAAAAACTCCAAATAAATAGATACTCAAATCAGTAGTCACTTATCTCATTTTAAGCTTTAACAGACAAAACAGATAAAAATAAAATTTTAATATAAGAATTAAAGTAAGTATTGCCAAGAGAGGAAGTGTGCTATGACAAAGCTGAAATATAACATATAAAAATGATCATCAGAATTCAAATCTATTGCTCGGACTGGTTATCTGGCCAAATCATGACATGGATTGACAATAATGCTGAGCTGTCATTGGCACGCAAGACAGTGATATCTTCTAAGCAAAGTTACTGGACATCATTCAAACATTTGTGTGATCAGTGAAGTGGAAACTTTCTCTTTCAAAAATATTTTTTTGTTCCAAACTCCTTGATGAGAAAATATTTGGAATAAAGTCCAATAGATTTATATACAGACTTATATGGTTGAGATTGATTTTTATTTCCCTGGGAATTTAAGAATCTTTTTAATAGTTGAGAGCTGGTATACAGCTGCAAGACACTGGCTGAATTCAAAGCCAATAATTATGCTTTTTGATAGAACATATAAGAGTCATGCCTCTGCTTTTTGTCTGACTTATGTTGAAAGTCTGGCAACACTGGGAAATAGAACTTGCTTCTTTACAATATTTCTACATTGCTGTCCACTGTCTTCTATTTTATCTCAAAGTGGCTTTATTTATAATATTATTAAATCTCAAAGAAACTCATATGGTAGAAGAAGATGGAGAAATTTTGTTACTTTATTGTTTTATTCTTCTTTAATAGAATTTATGTGAAATTGAGAATTGTTAAAATCTGTTTCTTATTCTTAAGGAGTGTGTCTGTGTCTTGCAACAAGCATAAGCAGATGGGTAAATTATATTGCACAAAAAATTTTATGACTGTCATAGAGCTTTGTGGAAATCATCCTCTTTCTAACAGGTGTGTGAACATTTATCTAGATCCTTGTTATTTCACATTTAAATAAAGCAAACCCAACTTTGTGAACATATAAGTTTTTGTCCAAATACAGATCCAGCATCATCACTACTTAGAGTCCCTTATCTTAATAATTGCTATGTTCTTTCTGGTCTTACTATGTCTGCTTACCATATGCCTGCTGTATAGAAGATGACTGAGATTCAGTATATATGCTGATCTTGAACCTTGACATCTGTGTATAGATGCAATATTCAGATAGATGGTAAGTCCTCAAACATTAAATAAGTTGTTGGGTTTTTTTGTTTTGTTTTGTTGGTTGGTGTTTGGTTGTTGTTGTTGTTGTTGTTGTTTTGCTTTTTGGGCCACACACGACAGCGCTCAGTGGTTACTCCTGGCTCTGCACTCAGAAATAATTTCTGGGGGCCCGGAGAGATAGCACAGTGGCGTTTGCCTTGCAAGCAGCCGATGCAGGACCAAAGGTGGTTGGTTCGAATCCCGGTGTCCCATATGGTCCCCCGTGCCTGCCAGGAGCTGTTTCTGAGCAGACAGCCAGGAGTAACCCCTGAGCACCACCGGTTGTGGCCCAAAAACAAAAAAAAAAAAAAGAAATAATTTCTGGCAGGCTTAGGAGATGCCAGGGATCAAACCCAGGTCAATCTGGGTCTGAAGCATGCAAGGCAAATGCCCTACTGCTGTGCTATTACTATAGCCCCTAAATAATATATTTTGCATACATTTACTTTCTTGACAGTTTCCCAGTGACAAGACCCTTGGTGTATCTTTTCACTCCACTTCATCTTATTACCTTAATTGTAAGAATGGTTTAGATCAAAGGATCCTTTTGCAACTTTGAATCTTTGCAATTTTAAATATTGCATCCTGTATCTTTGTTCCTGAATGGTTGAATACTTTTATAACTTTATCCATGATGTCTCTAACATTTGTCTCTCTCCTTTTCTCTCTCTTTCTCACATATACACAGAGAAGAATCAGAAATGCCTAGTATGATATTTTTCATACAATGTAAGTTTTTTTCCTTTCTGTTATATGAAATAGAATCGATTTCTCTTACCAGTCCACTATATAGGTGCCAGCTTGAGGGTTTTGCATATAGAGCTACAATTTACTTAGATTAGAAATAACTATTCTGGGGCCTGAGAGATAGCACGGAGGTAAAGCACTTGCCTTGCATGCAGAGGGATGGTGGTTCGAATCCTGGCATCCCATATGGTCCCCTGAGCCTGCCAGGAGCGATTTCTGAGTGTAAAGCCAGGAGTAATCCCTGAGCGCTGCTGGGTGTAACCCAAAAACCAAAAAGAAGAAGAAGAAGAAGAAGAAGAAGAAGAAGAAGAAGAAGAAGAAGAAGAAGAAGAAGAAGAAGAAGAAGAAGAAGAAGAAGAAGAAGAAGAAGAAGAAGAAATAACTATTCTAAGAAGAAAATACTGATTAAGAGAAATCCATGAACTGCTTTATCCCTAATAGACCAATATGACTGTTGCAAGTCAGCCTCTGAAGAGGTTGACTGATGGAGGGATGGAGGATGAGGTCTTTCCCCTCCAGCTCGAAGCACACGTCTGCCACCCTGTTCAGCCGGCGGTTCTGAGGTGAATCGGTGGGTAAACAGCTCGCAGACAGTCAGGCTTGTGGAAATATTAGCTTTATTTGGTGGACAAGACTGAAATCCAAAGCCTCAGCATCAGTTCCAGCCAAAAGCCCCCCCCCCCCCCCCCGCCTTCCACAGACCCTTGTTTTTATCCCCCAGAATCAGGTACCACCCTAGGGTGGGGGCAGAATGCCAGGTCACACCCTAGAGTAGGGCACAATCACCGATTAGGGTAGGGTCAGTAACATAATAATCCTATAAAATGTTTACATACCCAACATATGACTTTCTCCTCCATACTCATCAAATTTTTCTTATTTATGCCCATTGCTTCTCATTTCTTTTTTTCATTATTCATATTGTAAAGTGTTTTTGTTTGTTTGCTTCTCATTTCTTATATAACCAAGCTGGTATGTATGTTTGTGTATAATGTGTGCATGTGTTGCTCTGTCTCCTTTTATAAGAACTACTAATTAAGGAACACCTAAATTTTCTCATAGAATGAGATGAAAATTTGTAATTTGTAATTTGTAATTCTTTCAATAATCCTCAAAGTCCAAATTTAAACTACTAATTAAGGAAACCTAAATTTTCTCATAGAATGAGATGAAAATTTGTAATTTGTGATTTGTAATTTGTAATTCTTTCAATAATCCTCAAAGTCCAAATTTAAATTCTTAAGCAAGAACTGAAATTAAGCCATAATCTTTGAGTTAGAATCTGAATTCATATCTAGTTTTACCAAAATCAATGTCCTTTCTACAATACACTGTCCTTCCAAATTTCCTCTGAAAGCAGATGGTTTTAATGCTGATTTGAACTCCTCCCACCCCTACACACACTATTGTAAACCTAGTAGATGCCCAATAAAAGCATGTCATCTGACATAGTCTAATAGCTATTATCTGGACACCAGGATGACGCAGAGTCAAGTGTTCATTGCAAGCTGAAATAAATAAGACATGACCTCTGCTTATAAGAATTCTGCCCTAAAAACGAAATTACAACCAACTCTATTAGAAGAATGAAATAGAAGTCTTTAGTAAGACACTTTCATCTGTAATGTGTCTACCCTAAAATTAACTCCTCAGACCAAGGCCTGATAACCCAACTTTGTGTGTGTGGCCTTTAGTACCTGTTCAGTACATGAGAGGTATGATATAAGTATCCTAAAGATCCACAAAGCAAAAGAACAGCTAACCCATGACCTGGAATTGTTCTAAGTTATATGCTGTCCAACTCAGCCAAATGCTGTTTTCATAGTAGTTGCTTTGAATAGCGCTCCTTTGAGTTGTGTGGCACACAACCTGCACATCTATAGGTGGCTGCCCTAGGACAAGAAGCAACAAAAAATACAGCCCAGGAAACATCCATGGAAACTGATGTAGGCTTTGAGGTCTACAAAGTATTTCCAGAAAGAAAGCAATGCCATTCTGAAATTGAAGTAAAGCTCAGGCAGAAGCCTAGAGATCTGGAATGGCAGTTGGGATATGGGGAAGCAGAGGGTTTTACTGAGATGGAACAATACTAGAAGAAAAATGAAGGTGTTGCTTTGCCACTCAATAGTGAAGGGTTGTGATGACCATGCTGAGGACCTCGAATGCTGCAGGCATCTCAATGACTCTAATGGGGAAAAAAAATCCTTCACAAGAGGAAAGTGGTTTAAACACGAAGCAGCTGAGCAGAATATGAAATAATGAAACCACACTAAATAAGTTGTATGGAGGCCCACATCTTCAGTAGATGTGAGTCGATTTTACTCTCCCATGTTGGTAATAATATAGATAGCCAACCCAGTGTCAGACATGAGAAAAATTTCTGAGTTGACAGAAGGCAGGAGTCATAAGACAGAAAACAATGATGGCAAAGTTCTGCTAAATAAAGATATCAAAACTAGCCAGTATTGGTGAAAAGAACCTGAGTTAGTAAGGAGAAAGTAGCATGATAAGGAAAAGGGGTGTTTGCATCTTAGCTGGCCCTAGCTTTTGAGGTGCTGATTGATTTATTTGGCCAGAGGGGAAACTCTTTGTAGACTTTTGGTGCTGAAAATTTCCCTGAGCAGAGTCATTGACTGAGGTCGTATTTTGACCTGTAATTTTTACAAGGGAGAGAATGTGCCAAATAATAGGAAATTGTAATGTCACTATCATGTCATGAATTTCAGAAATATTGCCAGTAATCCATGTAGGGGATATAATTAACGTCCACCAATGGGCCTGCTGGCTAAAATATTTTTTGGGGATTTATCAGCTTACTGCTCTCGGAAAATCCATAGATACATCTGGAGGTGCCTTATGTCACAGCGTGGCACTTGAAGACTGGGGAAAACCACTGAGTTGCTACTGCTATGAGTAGGGGACAAAAATAAGGTGAGTTAATGCTTGAATAATGAATAGTTCTCTGACTCCTGAGTATCACTGAGTATCAAAATCCAACCAAAACAAGAATAGAATGTAAGGTACTCAAAGGGCTGTAATTTAAGGTGGTGGAAGGTTAAGGTGGAGGCTTTCCTGGCAACTCGAAAGCAAGAACTTTAGATCATGGAAGTAATGGTAAGGGTAAATTTCTCTAAGGAAGAGTATGAAGTTCCCATGTTCCTTCAATGCATCATTTACCCCAAATTTCCATGATCCCACCAACATGCAAATTCCTGGGAAATGCACTTATCTAAAGGGTAAATGTGGGGCAGGATAAGATTGTTCTGGTTTAACTATTACCAAGTAACAACTACTTTATCCCCAAAACAAAATAGTTTACCCTAAGAATTGCTTTTGTTTGTGTCTTAGTGAGCCAGGAATTTGGGGAGAACCAGATAGGTGGTATCAGTAATAGTGACTGGGCCTTGACAATTAATTTTTGAGAAGGATCTGAGTGTCTCTGTGCCCAGTACATAGGGCCTTAGCCCACTGGTTTGGGTTTCTCTTACCTGAAGGGTTCAGGGTAGCTAACTACACTTTGACTAAGAGACTAAGTTAAAGCTGTTAAGTCAATAAAGACAGCTAGTCTAAGCAAGTCTGTATTATACACTGAGTATATGATTGCAATAGAATGTAAGTTTTAGTGAAACCAAGGATCTAAGTGGTATGCAATGGTTTCCACTGGGCTCTGTCAAAGTGAATCATAATGCCAGCCCA
Source organism: Suncus etruscus (assembly GCF_024139225.1). Classification (NCBI taxonomy): domain Eukaryota; kingdom Metazoa; phylum Chordata; class Mammalia; order Eulipotyphla; family Soricidae; genus Suncus; species Suncus etruscus. Next base: position 57,956,857 of record NC_064858.1, on the reverse strand, counting down.
GATTAAAAAGAGGGTAGAAAGTCAATCAATAAGAGGAGGTTCTAGGACATATTTGCAAAGGACACAGACACACGTAGGCCCAAGGAATTATGGCCATCCCTGCAATAATTCTATTGCACAAAGTCTGTGAAGGACTCAAGACTGGGATTCCAGAGGACCAAATTTCCATTGAGTCAGCTGCAGGCTCAGGCTCCCCTCACAGGAGTCAGTCTCAATGGGCCACAGACCCTCAGTTTGGAATTTTATATTAATATTCAAAATGCCGTGTTCTTTTCTTGTTTGCATTCAACCAATGTTTACTTTCTTGAAATATTTTTTAACAAGACTTGAAAATACTCTGTTTTCTAATGTGGTATTACTTGAGGCTAGCATAAGGGAAAACATCTGCTTTCACTTCATTCCCCTGACAGGGATTCTAAATATTTGTAATTTACGTGAAAAAAATTACAACAGTCATGCTGGGTTGCTTTCAAATGTGAAGAAAGAGTAAAGGTTTTGCAAAGGAGAAGGCCAGAAGCCTCCTTAGCTGTAAAATAATGGCAACATGGGTTTTGCTGAGAATGGCTCAGCAAAGAGCCCTAGTTTTTGCTTTTGTTGGGAACTGACAGATAAAAGAAATGAGAATTGAGGGAAAAAATTCTCCACAGAATGCTAGAAACAGATTTTGAAACTGGATTGGCTTTATGCTTATCAGTCCTTTTCCTGAAGAATCTCAGAGGGGAGTGGAGCGGTCCCGGATGTTAGGATGTTCGTGGATCAGTCATTGGAGAGATCCTCCCACTCAGCCCCCAAAGGGGACTTTCCTGGTGAAAACAGTTTACACAGCTGGCCCTGCATCCTGAGGCTCTACATTTTTGTAATCTGGTCTCCATGCTACATTGGGATTCCTCAGAATATGAGAACCAATTCAATTCCCCTTCCCATATATCATTTATCAGCTCCCAATTTTCAAACCTAGAACCTTTGCCTTCAAAATCAGTGAAATGTTGCTTCTTTCTGGAGCTTACACACACACACACACACACACACACACACACACACACACACACACACACACACACACACACTTCGGCTTTTGCCTTTCAAGCAGCCGATCCAGGACCAAAAGTGGTTGGTTTGAATCCTGGTGTCCCATATGGTCCCCCCATACCTGCCAGGAGCTATTTTTGAGCAGACAGCCAGGACTTACCCCTGAGCACTGCCGGGTGTGGCCCAAAAACCAAAATAAATAAATAAATAATATAAATGGACCCAGAATTTTGAAATGGAAAACTTTAGAAGGAATTCATTTTAACTTTTGTGATATTTCTATAACTATTTATATTTCTATAAATATAATGTCTGTATAACATGATGAGGAGAGCACAATAATGGGAACTTTGTTCAATTTTGGGTTTTTAGAGCTCTTTGTACTAATCTCTCTTCTAAAATCATTTTGCACTCACTGTGTTTCTGTAGGCTCTGGTATATAGTTGATAATTGGTCATATGCTGAGTATAACTTAGTGGACATGAGGATCCTGAAGTCAGAATGTTGTGTTGGAATCTTGGCTCTGATACTAACTCTGTAACTTCAGGGAGAATTGTGGTAGAACATTTCCAGTCATTCCTGGCCTCAAGTCCTTCCTCTCTGCCTCTCCCTCATTTATATGTGAAACTTATTTCTCCTTCTTCTAAAAGTTACTGGGTTTGTGGACTGCTTTGACCAAACCAATGGTGACAAAAGTAATAACCTGAGACACCTGAACTCAGGTTTCAAGAGAACTGGGAGCTTCCATATCTTTCTCTTGGAATAATTCTCAGGAGTTCAGCTGGCCCCCAAGAGAGGCATAATAGGAGTGTGAAATCTCAGCTGTGCCTCCAGTCAATATCAAAAGCCAATCAGATATATGTGAATGTGCCATCTTGGATGTACCAGCCCAGACAAGACTCAGCTAAACACAGTCCTGAGCAATATCCTATGGAGCAGAGAAAGTGTCTGTCAGGCTAGATCTAATCAAAGAATCATGAGCAATAATAAAATGATGTTGTTGCAAGCCAGTATGCTTTCATGTAGTTTGTTGTATGACAATAGATAATTAAAATCTCATTTAGATTTACATTCTTCCCCTTATAAAATGGTGTCAACTAAAAGTCAATAATAGAACTTATTCATAGAATTGACTTGAGAATCAAATAAGAAGAAATGTATGAAAGGTGCTGAGAACTGTAACTCTTATGTCATGTTATGCTGGTTGTCATTATTTATTATTGTGTTAAATTTGGGGGGAAAACTTTTGTTACTGGTTAAAAGAAGTTCAAGAACAAAATGCAGGTGATAGAGGTAAGGGAGAAATGAAGATTGTGAAACTAAATGAAATGGGACTGGGAATATGGTTCAGTGGCAAAACACATGCCTTGTATGCATAAAACCTGTTTTTAATTCCCCCAGCACAAAAACAAACAAAACAAATGGAAAAGAAATGAAGCTGAAGTTTATTTGGGGCCCTCTCTGTCAGGCATCATGTTAGGTCACTTGTTCATCTTCAAAAATCTTGTTGGCATATGTTTTACTCATCACTGTTGAGCAGAGGTTCAGAAATGTCAAGAGCTTTACCCACAGAATCACAGCAGGAGGACATCATCCCAGGGCTGTATGGCTGCAAAGGCCACTCTTCTTTTGCCCTCCCACATAGTAGCACAGAGGGGCCTCCTGTGGTCTCCCAGCCTATTCTTTTTTTCAAGTGAGAAATTTACTAGTCAGACAGAGTCCCCTGCCTCTGACAGAAACACCATGAAAATTTAAGTGTCCCCAGATCCTCTAAGTCCTTGACTTCTTACAAAAATTATTACTAAACTATTACTTTGGTAATTCTTTCATAAAAGAAAGTATTGGTTACTCTTGTCACTTTTGTGAGGCACAGTTTCCCAGCAGGTACAGCTGTGTTTCCTTTGATTGTATTTTTGTTTGAAGAGTCTCCTGCACTCACTTAGGGAAAGAAACCCCTTATGCCTGTTGACATTCAATGGATTCTAAGCAAGGCCTGAGCCTTTCCTTCCTCTTAAGAGCCAGCTTACTAATTAGGGTCAGCACAAAACTGATAAGAAAAAACTGGACTTCTCAGGCAGGGTTTTGGAAAGTTTGCCTAAAAATTCAGCATAGTCTGCATCTAACCCTAAAACCTTCCTTGAATCTGGGAGTACTCAGCTCAATTCTGCCTCCTCAATCCTTTAAGTGCCTCCTTCCCAAGCACTTTTTTCCTTTCCCTGCCTCCTCAATCCTTTAAGTGCCTCCTTCCCAGGCACTTTTTTCCTTTCCCTGGTCTCTTGCAAAAGCTTGTTCCAAAATGTCAGTCAACCATCAGCTAATGGGATCAGAAGTTGCCTCACCATCAAAAACCCTCCTGGTCTCTGGCCCAAGGGCCCCCCATGACATCCAATGTCCCAAGATGACCTCCCAGCCTGCATGACGTAAGAGACATTTCAGAGCAACTTTATAAATGGAGAAACTCATTCGTTATTTTTCCAAGGGACCAAGAGAAGGAAATGTTATGAACAAGAAATTGTTGGTGGGTCATTGGCCAGAACACTGAAACTTGAACCCTGGACAATTAATTTGAGGATAATATAAACAGGTTTCAAGATACAGGTTTTAGGAACATGATATGAGTAGTCTGTTGTTTTGAATTCTAGAATGTTCTGCCTCCTCCCACCCCCATTTCCACCCCCCAGCGTTCTTACTATGACTTGGCATGCTTCCCACTTACTACTCTCCCCACTGCTGGCTGTGTGCTCCCTCTTTACCCACTGCTGGAGGATAGACAAACTCTTAATGATTGGCTTCATGTGGTTGCCTTGCCTACATTTATTCTGGTTTCTTATTGTTGCCGACTCACATTTTTAAGAGTTCCATTATGTTCACATTTTCTTTTTTTTTTTTTCACCGCTTCAGAAAAATGGACTTTAAAGGAATATTTAACAACAACAACAAAAAAAAAAAACTTGTTGTTGTTTAAAGAAATAAGGTTCCTTCTGGTTCTTTGTCCTCTTTCACAATCAAGGCCATGTCCCCCAGAAGGAACCAATTAATGTGTACAAGACTTTGAAGCTTCTAGCTGTGTGTGTGTGTGTGTGTGTATGTTTGTGTGTGTGTGTGTGTATGCGTGTGTGTGTGTGCGCGCGCTCGCGCAATTTTTTTTTCTTTCTCTCAGCATCTGGCCACTGCCAACTGCTGATTTAGGAATGTTTAGAGGTAAATGCCAGCTCAATAATCAAAATCATTTTAGTACTGGGAACCCAACCACAGTCTCTGTAGACCAGTGGAATTTATTGCTTGCTCCAGTTCACTAAGTAATAGGACCAACAACATTTTGAGTAAAGAAAGGTCTGATAAGATATGATGGAATGTGAGGATAATTCATTCTGATCAGAAAACAATGCTGGCTTTGAATGTGAAGTCTGAGAAGCACACATAGCCCAATGTCTCCAGCTTGCTTCCCTTGACCTGGGGAGGAAGATATCATAGCTCACTTAAGGAAAGAGACTTAGCACACCACTGCTACATACACGTATATACATATACCTCTCTTTTCATTACACAATCTGTATTATATTCTACAATTGGCCTTCATGCTGACCAACTGAGGGTCAAGGTCAGGCTCATGTGAACCCCAGTGTCCAACATGGTAAATCCTGCTCCTGCCACATGGTACTTTCTGGAACAAAGTGATCTGATTTGTGTTATGTAGACTCCAGGCAGCTAGGACATGCAAAGCACTTGCAGGATCCTGGTTTTGTGAGTCTGTAAATCAAAACAAGTAGGGTCCTTCCACTAGAGCAATTTCTGGGGTGCATCTGTTGAGCAAATTGTGTATGCATCTCTGTCAAGATGCCCAGGGTACTTAGATGTTCTGTGGTCTATCTATGGGGAAGTTTCTCAAAAAAATCTACTCCAGTCCACTGCCAGTCACTGATGAGGAGGGTGGGGGCTACTAGGGCTGACAGCATCATTCCTGATCACAGTGCTGGTATGAGAACTCAAGATTGCTGTACATAAGCAGTTCTCAGGCCTGTTGGTGTGAAACCAAATACCAGATGCCACCACACCTTCAGACTCTGAAATACAAAGCTGATGAAACTCCTATTGTAGGTAGCAGATAGAGAAATTCTTCCTAACTCAGGTACTTGCTTCTGTCTTGGGAGCAATGTCCAAACTGCTGAAGCCTCAGTCACTCTCCAGACACAGAAACAACCCCTTGTCCATCACCACAGACTATATCTGACAAGCACTTCACTAGGAATGACCCCAGAAAAAGGGAAACATCATGAAAGGGGATCTGATTTTTGTTTGTCTGAGTTTGGACCACACCCAGTGATATTCAGAGCTTACTCCTGGCTCTATTGTCAGGGGTCACTCCTGGCAGTGTTCAATGCCAAGGATCCAATCGGTCGTGTGTAAGGAAAGCACAGACGATATTATCTCTCTAGCCTAGTAACTAATTTTGTAGAGAATCAGACTCACACTACATCTACAGACATGTACTCTTTTGAGAAAAGGAAAAATACATAATGGATTTAGAGAGATGGCTCAGAGGACTTGAGCTCATGCTTTGTAAAAGGGAGCCAGGAGTTTAAAAGAAAAAAAGGGGGGGGGGAGGCCTGCGCAGTGGCGCTAGAGGTAAGGTGCCTGCCTTGCCAGCACTAGCCTAGGACGGACCGTGGTTCGATCCCCCAGCGTCCCATACGGTCCCCCAAGCCAGGAGTGACTTCTGAGCTCATAGCCAGGAGTAACCCCTGAGTGTTACCAGGTGTGGCCCAAAAGAAAAAAAGGAAAAAAAAAAAAAAACAAAGGAAAGAAAGAAAGAAAGAAAGAAAGAAAGAAAGAAAGAAAGAAAGAAAGAAAGAAAGAAAGAAAGAAAGAAAGAAAGAAAGAAAGAAAGAAAGAAAGAAAGAAAGAAAGAAAGAAAGAAAGAAAGAAAGAAAGAAAGAAAGAAAGAAAGAAGAAAGAAAGAGGAAGGAGAGAGAAAGAAAGAAAGAGACAGACGGACAAATGAAAGAAAGGAAGGAAGAAAGAAAGGAAGGAAGGAAGGAAAGAGGGAAGGAAGAAAAGAAGGAAGAAAAGAAAGAAGGGAGGAAGGAAGGAAATGTTGGGAGGGAGGAAGAAGGGAGGGAACAAGGGAGGGATGAAGAAAGGAAGGGAGGGTGGGAGGAAGGGAAGAAAGAAGGAGAGGAGGAAGGAATAAAGAAAGAAAGGAATGGTGGAAGGGAGAAAAGGAGGAAAAAATGAAGGGAGGGAGGAAGGGAGGAGGGAAGGGAGGCAGGATGGAAGGAAGAAAAGGAGGAAGGGAGGAAGGGAGGGTGGAAGGAAGCAATGAAGGAAGGGAGGAAGGGAGGGTGGAAGGAAGCAAGGAAGGAAGGGAGGAAGGGAGGGAGGGAGGAAGAGAGGAAGAGAGGAAGGAAAGGAGGAAGGGAGGAAAGAAAGGGAGGGTGGAAGGAAGCAAGGGAGGGAGGGAGGAAGGAAGGAAGAAGGAAGAAAGGAAGGAAGGAAGGAAGGGAGGAAGGGAAGGAGGAAGGGAGGGAGCATGGGAGGAAGTAGTAAGGAAGGACAGGAAGAAAAAGAAGGGAGAGGGGCTGGGCTGTGGCGCTAAAGGTAAGGTGCCTGCCTTGCCTGCGCTAGCCTTGGACGGACTGCGGTTCGATCCCCCCGTGTCCCATATGGTCCCCCAAGCCAGGAGCAACTTCTGAGCACATAGCCAGGAGTAACCCCTGAGCGTTACGGGGTGTGGCCCAAAAACCAAAAAAAAAAAAAAAAAAAAAAGAGGGAGGAAGGAAAAGAAGGAAGAAAGAGAAGGGAGATAGTAAGAGTAAGGAGGAAGGAAGGGAAAGGAAAGAAAAATGTAAAGGAGCGATGAAAGGAATACAAGAAAAAAAAAGTAAAAATGAAAAAAAAAAGCATTTGACAAGGTAAGTTTTTTTTCTATACCACAACTCTATACCATAATTGATGCTTTAAAGTGATTAAACACCCTGAAGTTAGTGTGACCCTTGGCTCCTTGGAGTGAGAAGACAAATCTTCAAGAACCCTCAGCTTGGATTAACACACAGGGCCGGGAAGAAGAGGTGCTGGTGTAGGACCTTTCTTCTTGGGGTGTGAGTGCAAGCACCAGCGGGGTGTGGTTTGCTTTTATTCCACACATCAAGACAATACATCCTCATAGCCTAGAGAAAACCTTTTCTCCTTCGCCTTTCTCTTCCTTTTCCCCTTTGTCTTTTTTCTCCCCTTCTCTTTTTTTCTCTTTTCTCCTTTCTTCTCTTTCCTTGTGAGGTAGTTCTACATAGCAGTGCTCAAGGCCACTCCAGCTGATGCTCAAGGGACCCTGTGTTTTCAGGAGTCAGATCTAGGGCTCCCACATACAAAGCCTGCTCTCTAGCATTCTGAGCCAATTCTCTGTGTACATTTCTCACCTCATTTTCCCAGAAGGGCTCACTTTTATAATTGAGCATATGTCCTGCTCACAGGGGTTCCAGTTTTTGTCAAAGATTTTTAGAACAAGATCACCCTGAAGGAGGGGAAGAGAGGGCTACTAGTCTGGACCATATAGCCTCCATTTGTAAACAAGGAGATGGTAAAAGCTTGGATTTACTTTGGATGCTGATCTTCTCTTGGGGTAGGAATGTGAGCAACTATTCAGTCCTGCACATCAACGACTTTTTATGTGCTTTTTTTCTTTCTTCTGGGCCACACCTAGCTCTATTCAGGGATTACTCCTGGCTCTGAGCTCAGGAATTACTGCTGGCTTTCCCAGAGGCAGCTCTGCCAATAAAGAGGTCTCCCTCTTGTCTCCCTGACTATGGCTTTGAATGTGAAGTCTCACAAAGGTAGTGAGTGAGAAAAATAGAATACCTGTCTCAACGATTGAAGGCATTGATGGTGAGAAGGTTGCACTGGTGAAAGAGGTGCTCTTTTTTTATAACTGAAATCCAACTACAAACATATTTGTAATCATGGTGCTTAAATGAAGATGTTATTAAAAAATAATGTGAAGTCTAAGAAGCACAGATAGCCCAATGCCCCTAGTTTTCTTCCCTTGACCTGGGAAGGCAGACCATATGATGCCGGGGGTCAAATCCCGATCAAATTTTGGAGGTGGTTTGGTTTGGGCCACACCAATAGCGCTCAGGACTTACTTTTAGCACTGTGCTCAAGAGATCAGATGCAGTGCTGGAAATCAAACTGAGGTAAGTCTCATGCAAAGCAAGCACCTCAACTTCTGTACTATTGTCTGACCCCAGGAATTATTATGTAGTTTTTTTAATTCAATATTTAAAAAAATGTAGTTTATAGAATCAGTGCAGGAACAAGTGAGGGAGCTTCCATGCACCCTTCCGTCTATGTTTCATCTTCAGATCAACATTCATGAAAAGTTTTTTTCGTACTGGGCATCAGGAAAACAAAGAAGCCTCAGAGAGAACCCTGGTCCCAGCTCCTCATGATTTCCTACTGAAGAAGGACCCCAACAGACTCGGAGGCATCAATTCATACGCAGGTCATAGTTTGCACAGGGTCTGCCAAGTGGCTGTGTCTGGAAAGCAGGGCACAGAGAAGCAGTCAGGCAGAGGATCGGGAGGAGAAGAGAGTGGTGTGTGCTAGGAGCCTGTCAAGTAATTCAGCATGGATGGGAACAAAAATTAAAGGAGTGGAGTTCAGAGCATCTTGGGAATAGGAAGAAAATGTGGTGTGATCCTGCCCTCCCACATTCTATGTTGGGGAAATGAGAACCAGATAGCAAGTAGACTGCCAAGCATGACCCAAGTGTGGCTTTCAGCAAAGCATGGGAGATTCTTGTTCTGGTCGAAGGAGCCCAGAAGCATCCTCACTTCCGACCCTGCCTGGAATCTGGCCCACTTCCCCCCATGACCTTCACCCAAGGCTAAGGGCAGAATATCTCTCTCACATCCTTCCTTCTCTGCACAGGAGCAGCAAACAGAAGCCCATTCTCTCACCTGGGACTGCCCAGCCACATGGGTTCTGGCTAAAGCTGGGTCTTCTATTTATTTTCTTCATGGGGTGGAGAGTGTCTGCACTGCTTCCCAGGGCCAAGGAAATGGTAGATAATGCCATTCATGGTGCTATAGGAAAATTCAGCTGAGGGCAGTCCAAAGGGAAATTGTCAGGGCCCCTCACCCCAGAGCTGTAAACCAAAGGGAAGTCCTAGCCATACATTGAAGGAATTTCCAGAAAACAGGGGTATGGTGAAGGAAATTGGAGGTTTCTCGAACTTGACTCAGCTGAGAAACAGTAGATCGGGAATGTTCTAGTCCCAGGTGTTTGCAGAAGGTGCTGGTAGAATGAAGTGTCCGTGTAGAAGGGGGCATCATTTCCTCGAGATGGGATCTGAGCTCTCACCTGCCCGCCTCTGCAGTAACACAGTAAATAAAGCCAGTACAACTTAGTAACCTATAAGTCTGAGAAGCCTATTCTCAGATATTTGGGGCTGGGTTTTAGGCCACACTCACTCAGTAATGCTTGGGGATCATTTCTAGCCAGGCTCAGGGTGTGGTCATAGAGATTGAAGCAGGGTCAGTCATATGCAAGGTGAGACTCTTAACCACTCTACTGTATTTTTAGCTGTTAAGTTGTTTTGTGCTGTATTTTTATTTATTGTTGGCTTTTGGCTTTGGGAACACACCCAGCAGTGTTCAGGGGCTATTTCTGACTTTGTGCTTTTGGCAGTGCTCAGGATTTATGTGGTGCCAGAGATATGTGGTGTCAGGGATTTAAACTGGGGTTGAGGTCTAAGCAACTAAAGCAGCTGTATATTTGGCAAGAGCCTTTACCCCTGCACTACTGTGTTGGACTCTCAGGTATGATTTCTAATATGGAAAGAAGGGTCTCTAATGAGACCCCAACATCTCTGACTCAAGACAATGATTAACCTCTTCTTTGCATTAGGGATACTGAGGGCAGGCTATGGCTTTGTAGCAAGTTCTGTAAGAAAAATTTACTCTTCCTCATGTGTCTCTCTTTTATTCTCATACTACAACCTACTCCCAATATTTAATTTTTTGGGGTTTTTGATTTTTGGGTCACACCTGGCAGCGCTCAGGGGTTCCTCCTGGCTCGACGCTCAGAAATCACCCCTGGCAGGCAAAGGGGACCATATGGAATGCTGGGATTTGAACCACCATCCTTCTGCATGAAAGGCAAATGCCTTACCTCCATGCTATTTCTCTGGCCCCTACTCCCAATATTTCAAAAATAATTTCATTAGTGATGTATCAGTTTATCTTCTAAAATTTTAAGGGCACAGCTTCCCACCAGGTATATATTCACCAGACCCACCTGTGAAAATCCAGAACCATTCAACTACCTAAACCCCTCCACATTCTGCCCATACACCCCTTTTCCCTTTGGTAACCACTATAGTTTCACCAAGTCTAACAGTTTTGCTTTTTTTCTTCAAGTCCATACGTTAACAATTTATATTCCATATAGGATGGAAGCCTCAACATTCATCTTGTCACTTATTTCACTTAGCTTAAGCACCTTAATGTCCATCTTTGTGCCAAATGATACCATATCCTGGTTTTCAGAGGCAAAGGAGTATTAGCTGAGTAGATTGATCAGGTTTCCTATCCAAGCCTGGGAGACAGCATAGTCACCTCCATCTTTGGCTGGCTCACAACACTTTTGGTTTGTATACTTTGGTGTTTATTTTCTTTCACTTATTTATTTGGTTTGTGGACTATACCCAGTGGAGCTCAGGGGTTACTCTTGGTCTTATACTCAGAAATTACTCCTGGAAGGCTTGGGAGACCATATGAGATACCAGGGATTAAATCCAGGTCAGCCACATGGAAGGCGAACCACCTTACCCACTATGGCCCCAGTATTTTTTTTCTTACATCAAACACTTTTGCAATACTAGCTGCATGTTCAACATTTTTTAACAATGTTTACATTTACCTGCAAATAGCTTGATAAGCAAAAGGCTCAGTATAAGACATCATAGGCTCACGAGCTAATGACCAAACAGCAACAGATCCAGTGTATCCATCATTCCCTCCTCAAGTTCCATGAGTTTGATTTAGAGAATCACAGAACTTGAGAAAACTGTGCACTTTACTCTGTACCTGAATATTACAAAGGAATGGGATAGAGGACCAAGAGGATCATTGTGATCGGAGAGGTGAGTAGGATAAGGGCTGCAAAGGGTCTGGAACATCTTTCCATTGCTTATTCAGGCAAATCCTTTTCCGCACCTCCACATGTTCACCAACTCAAAAGCTTTCCAAACCCTCAGCTGCTAGGATTTGGTTTGGTTTGTTTTGAGTCCACACCCAGAAGTGCCCAAGGCTTACTCCTATCTCTGTGCTCAAGCATCATTAGCATACTCTGGTGTCTCTTCAAATCATATAAATCTTTCACCTTTTACTAAAGATTTCTGTGGAGAGGAACAATTCTGAGCTTATGACCAATGTTTTAAGTTCTTGATCTGCAGGGCTTAAAAAAAAAAAAAGAATCATTAGCAGTGCTTGGAAAATCATATGTGGTGCCAGGGTTCAGACCTGGGTCAACCAAGTATGTGTAAGACAACTAGCATACCCTCTAATATCTCTCCGGCCCACTGCTGTGATTTTTATGAAGGCATTGTCACATATGCATGATTGATCATGAATTCAATTTTCAGCCCCCCTCACCATCAGGGGAGTAAAAGTGAGACCTAAAATCCTAAGTTACTATTTAAGATTTAGTCTTTCTGAGGATCAGTTCACCATGGCACCTCATTGGGTGGGTGGGGAATGACAGTTTGGAGGCTGGTGAGAGATAGTACAGCAGGCAGGGCAGTTGCCTTGCAAGCAGCTAACCCAGGTTAGTTCCCTGGTACCACATATGATACCCCAATCACCCCAGAAGTGATCTCTTCACGGAGACCAGGAGTAAGCTCTCAATACCAATAGGTTTGTTCACCCAAAACCTGAACAAAATAACAAAGATAATTCTATCTCCCAGTAAACTGCAGAGTAAAAAGGGGCTCTATATCTGGAACAAGAATCACTCATTTGAATATTTGAAGTAAAAACTTTCTTGATGATTTCATCTCTGAGGGAGTTATGAGGGTTTTAGGGTTCAGTTCTAGAGTGTTAAGAACTAGAGCCACAGATGAATATATTTTTATGCTATATCATCTCCGACCATGTGACCATATCTTTTCAGGAATCAGATGAAATGAAACTGACCTAGGACATGCCAGTGAAAAAAAATGAAGAAGCACATGGACATATAGGTTGTTAAATTCTGGTAGTGCTCTGTTACACACTGGGGAGTACTCTCTTACACAGTGGATTGGGGGTAGGGAGTGCTCTGTTACATAATGAAAACTATCTTGGACACACTGTTGGAGTCTAATTTCATCAGGAAGGGAGGGATATTTTTGAATAATCTAATGATAACCTCAATATTAAGCCTGTAGATGTTCCATCATTTTAGGTGACCACTTTCTTATTTTTCAAATTTCTCTGTGCCATGATGTGTTACATCAAGTTTTTTTTAGTTAGGTGTCATTGACCCATGTTTCTGACATGATTTACAAATAAAATTCTGGTCCCAATGGGGGGTGGGGGAGAGAGAGAGAGAGAGAGAGAGAGAGTAGAGGCTGGTGAGAAATATGCACTGATGAAGGGATAGAACACCATGTTGGAACATTGTATGACTGAAATTGAATCATGAACAGTTTTGTAACTGTATGTCGAGGTGATTTGGTTTTTAAAAAATTTAATAAAATTAAATTAAAAATAGGCCATACGTTATATCTTAGAGCCTTAGAGCATCATAAGGGGAGTCACCTACATTCATACAAAACAGACTATGGTCTCTGCCTATCAAGGACCACGATGCACTCCTTGCTACTATCATGAATTTAGCACGTGCTTATATGTCTATGAATAGCCACCTTAAGCATCTTTGTGAGTATTTTTTGTTCTGATGGTTTTTGTTATGACCACTGTAATACAGTTAAAGTTTAAGCCACTTGGGGCAGGAGACATAGGATAGCAGGTAAGGCTCTTATATACTGCTAATCCAAGTTCAATTTAGTTATCCCATATGGTCCCTTGAGTACTACCAAGGGTAATCCCTGAGCACAGAGTTAGTAGTAAACCCTGGGCATAGCCAAGTGTCCCCCCAAAATTAGAATAAAAAATTTAAGGGCCCAGAGAGATAACACAGCGGTGTTTGCCTTGCAAGCAGCCAATCCAGGACCAAAGGTGGTTGGTTTGAATCCCGGTGTCCCATATGGTCCCCCATGCCTGCCAGGAGCTATTTCTGAGCAGACAGCCAGGAGTAACCCTGAGCACCACCGGGTGTGGCCCAAAAACAAAAACAAAAACAAAAAAATTTAGCCTCTTAATTAACATATTATGAATCACAATAATTCTACATATTCAAATGTCTTCTTGAAGATACAAATTTGTTCATTTCAGAGTGACTTGGGGGCGGGCAGGAGGGCTCAGGGCTTACTCCTGGCTCTGCACTCAGGAATCACTACTGGCAGACTCAAGGAACCATTGGAATGCCAGTGATCGAACTTGGGTCGGCTGTGTGCAAGGCAAGCAACTTAAGAGCTGGACTATCTTTCCAGCCCCTCAAAGTGGCTTTTAAATGCAGCTCTGCTCATTGAATGGGGGGCAAGGTGCTTATTTAAGTTCCAATTTCTTTGTAAATCAGGATTGAGATTTACTCATATTATTTACAATAAAAACTTACATAAAACTCAGTGTATGCTTGATAATATTTCTTTCCTCTCCCATAGTAGGTTCAAATCAGCTTCAGTGTAAACCAGGACAAAATGGGAGCAATTTAGTACTGGATATTTTTGTTTATTTGTGGGGGGGCACACCTAGTAATGCTTAGGGGTTACTCCAGGTCTGAGCTCAGGAATCACTCTTGGCAGACTCAGGGAACCATATAGATGCTGGGATCAAACCTGAGTCATCCATGTGCAAACCAAACACTTCCTGTTGTACTATTGCTCTGGCCTCCACTATCAGATAATGTTTGTTGTTGTTGTCGTAGATTTTGTTTTTGGGTTACACCTGGTGATACTCATGGGTTACTTCTGGTGGTGCTTAGAAGATCATCTGGGGTGCTGGAGATCAAATCTTACCTCTATATTATCTCTCCAGCCACAGTACCAGATACTTGCACCAACTTCCTTTTCCCCTTGGGGGTGGCTTGAGCCCAGCGGGGGCTTGTGAAAGTGGGGGACTCAATGTCAGAGCCACTCCTCCCTTTTAGGGGGAGTACAGAAGCAAGTTGCAGGCTTGTTGCAGGCCTGGAAGTTGCAGGACCTTGAAGCGCTGCATGGATAGCTGGTTCAGTTTTGTGTCCTCAGTGATAACAGCCATTGTCACCTCTCACCAATTGAGGCAGACCCAGCACCACACTCTGCCATTGTCAGGGAGGAAAAAGGGAAAGCTCTTTATTGAAAGAGCTGCCTCTGGGAAAGCTTGAGCATGGCATGCAGAAAGCAGGGAGGTGAAGGGAGGTAGCCTGGACAAGGGGAAGTTTGTTTATTGCAAAATGTGCTTCCCAGGGGACAGAGCAGATACATCCAAAGACAAACAGTGTAACCATGAGAAGGATGACAGCAATGTCAAAAGTCTAAGAAATCAGATATGGGAGAACTGGATCATAAGCTGGCATATTTTTTTCATAACCAAAAGAGCAGTGACAACACTTTTATTGAGTTAGAAAAGGAATTCAGAACCAGGCTGTGGAAGCACGTCAAGCACGGATGGATGGACACAGTGGCTACACAACTCACCCCCATCACTTGGCCACGTTTCTCTTTCATTTCTTGTTTGTTTTTATTGTTTTGTCATAGCTCACCTTCAGAGCAGACCCCAGGCTGCCCTCTTGACTCCTTTTTAGGCTGTTCTCAAGCTTTCAGCCTGGAATTCTCCCCAGCAGGAACAAACCTGTTTCCTTAGCCTGTTTTAGACTTGACTTTGTGCTGGATGCACCAGCCCACAGAGAACAGAAAGATGCAGAGAGGGGGTCAACTGCCATTCTTATTTCCAATCCTAAACTTCCTTTAGTTTTTTTTTTTTATTCTTTCATTTCTTCTCAGGATATGGGGATGTCTCCCAAGCTGTACTAGGAGGTCTAGGAAACTCACTGGTGAGCCTCAGCCACCTAGGCTGGAGTTCAATGCAAGGGCCCAACAACGTAATGCTGCTCAGGCCAAGCAGTGCTGGGGAGATTCGGATCAGCCTGGCAGTACAGGAGTCTCCAGACAGCACCTGGTTGTGCTTATAGGAGACCATGTGGTGCCAGGAATTAAAATACAGTCACCCGGCCCCTTCACAGCCTATTGTTTGATAAAGAGTCACTTACAGAGACTAGAATGGATAGGTTGCTTATCTTGCATATGGCCTACCCAAGTTTGATCCCAGCACCCGGATTTGATCCTCAGCAACTCAAATGCTCACTCCACAGGTCAGAAAGGTAGCACAGCAAATAGGGTGCTTGCTTTGCATGCAGCCAATCTGAGTTTGATCCCTGGCATCCCATATGGTCTCCAGAGCCTACCGGGAGTTAATCTTGAATACAGAGTCAAGAGTAATCCCTGAACACTGTCAGGTATGGCCCCCAAACCAAATCAAACCAAATGATGACTCCAAACCCTGCTACCAGTGATCCCTAAGCACAGAGCTAGAAGAAAGCCCTGAGCACTGCCAGGAGTGGCTCAAAGACCAAAAGAATTTAAAAATATTCAAAAATTTTAAAGTTTCATTTGGCTCAAAGTCTGCTCCTGAGTTGACAACTGTTCTGGTTATGGTGGATAGGTCTGGAACCCACATCATTGTGGCTTGCTACCAGATAATCTTTGCTGGAAAAATCAGCTGAACCCAAAATACCAAGTTCTTTTAAAACATATGGACTCTTTTTCAATCAACCTGTCCCTTCCACCCCATGTTCTAGTGACACCATGGGCCAAATACCTGTATCTGGGCAAGAAGACATGGCATTGTCCCTAGCTTGCACATCAGAAAACAGTGTTTGCCTGGACAGCAGCTGAGGTGTAAAGAGTCACCTTGGCTGAAGGTGTCTCTGCAGGGACCAGAAAAAAAGGACAGGGGTTATGGCATAATTGGTGTGTTTGCCAACCCCACTTCAAATCCCTGGCACTGCCAGGAATCTCTCCTGAGCACAAAGCCAGGAACAGGCCCCTGAGAACAACTGGGTATATTTTCCTACATCCCCAGTAAAAGAAGTCTGAGCCAAGACTGAACTGGAAGGCACTCCAGACTTGGGAGGTCCCCTACTCCCAGGCTATACCCATATCCTCAAGTGGGCAGAGGAATGGAGGCCCTAAGAGGGCAGATCAGAAAAGGGGTAGGTTCTTCTTGCTTGGATTTGTTGCTGGACAAGAAACGGCAAAACTCTTTTACTCTTCTAAGTTGATCTGGAGTCCTTACAGCTGTCATCAGTTCAGTGTAAAATGTACCTTCTCCCTTGGAGTCCACTTAAAGCCTGGGGATGTTTAAGTGAGTTAAAAGCATGTGCCTTGCAAACCAGAGGCCCCAAGTTTGACCCCCACCCAGTGATATCTACATGTACGGTATATTAGCAGAGTTGAAGAGTCTCTGAGGCAGTGACAAAGACTGAGAACTCTGACATAAGCCATGTGTGAGTGTATGTATGTGAATGCATAAATGTGATTTTGTTTTTTTAATATATAAAATCTTTATTTAAGCACCATGATTACAAGCAAGATTGTAGTTGGGTTTCAATCATAAACAGAACACCCTTCTTCACCAGTGCAACATTCCTGCCACCAATGCCCCCCTCCCTACTTCCCAATCCCTGCCTGTATTCGAGACAGGCATTCTACTTCTCTCATTCCCTAAGATTATCATGATAGTTGTTAGTGTAGTTATTTCCCTAACTGCACTCACCACTCTGTGTTGAGCTTCATGTTGTGAGCTGGTCCTTCCGGCTCTCACCTCTATTGTCTCGGGTCATTATTACAATAATGTCCCTAATTCTTTTTAAAACTCATAGATGAATGAGACTCTTCTGTGTCTAACTCTCTCCCTCTGACTTATTTCACTCAGCATAATAGATTCATATGTGTGAATTTGTGTGTATATGTGTCTGAGTGTGCATATGTGTAAGAGTTTATGTGTGTATGTGAGTGTGTGCAAGCGTGTATATGTAAGCATGTGTGAGTTTGTGTGTATATGTGTGTGCTGTGGACTGTTTTATCCTAATGGAATAAAAAGTCCCTAAGCATGACCTTAGTGAGTTCATTTTCCCACTGAGAGTCAAGCGGGAGCACGAAGAGGCAAATATGAAATATGAATTATGAAATATAAAATGAATGAGACCACACAGAATACATGGGGACTTGCATCTAGAAAGACGAAGACAAATTAATTTTTTGAGCTGGGTAGCTTTTAAGGGTTGAGCGTTGGAATGTGGGGTGTAATTTTGGACATCAAAGAAAGTGGGAGATGGTTAGGGAAAAAGAATGAAAGGCCATGGCTAAAATTTGCATATTAAAGAACCAATACTGAAGGTGAAAAGAAATTTTGTTTTGGGTTAGCTTTGTTTTAGGTAAGTAGGAGAAACCAGGTAATTTTCAGGGAAGTGGGAAGAGAGAGAAATATTTTAGAGTTTTGGGGGAAAACTGAAAATTGCTTTACTATGAGCTAAGTTTTGGAAAAAACATGATCTTGGCGCCAAGGTAGCAAAGATCACAAGAGCTGGTCAGTGGGAGACTTTTGGCGGGATTTGTACTGTCCTCCTTTGTTAGAAAGAATTACTAAGGCCTGATTTCTAATAATGGTCAAAAATAAAGAGAGAGATAGTTACAACTATGTTTTAGAATTATGGCCAAACACTCCACGCAAAGGGTCAACTGATTTTGACTGCTCTAAGTGGGCCTTTTTGGCAAATAATTCTTTTTCAGGAGTGCAACACTTTTTTGATGTGTGCCCTTCCTGAGTGGGGTGTAACATGTGTGAGTGTGTGCAAGCATGTATATGTAAGCATGTGTGAGTTTGTGTGTGTATGTGTGTGAGTGAATTTGAGAGTGTGTTTATATGTGTACTGCCGTCAGGATCTGGGCCCCCCCAGGAAGCACATACATTCATGCCACTGAGCACAACAAGTAGAATGTTTGCAAGCACAACTTAAATCAGTAACCCCTTCCAGCAAGCGCATAGCTGAGAGTGCCAACACCCCCAAACATACACATTGTGAGCCTTGGTCATTGTTACACAGAAACAAAATATGAAAGAGGGAAACTGAACCCAGCTTAAAGTGCCCAAGTGCAAATTTTGCAATCGATTTGGTTCCCAACATGGTAAGGTTCTCCCAGCACCACCAGGTATGACTCCAGAACAAAACAAATGATTAAATAATAAGAAGGCCAGAGAGATAGTACAGCAGGTCGGACACTTGCCATGCATAAAGCCAACCTGGGTTTGATGCCTGATACCACAATTGGTTCTTGTGAGCCCTGCCAGGAGTGATCTCTGAGTTCAGAGCCAAGAGAAACCCCTGAGAACCGCAGGGTGTGACTTGAACTTCCCACCCACACCCAAATTAAAAAATAAAAAATAATAATTGTCATAAGATAGCAGGGCCCTCATTTAAACAAATGTTTCAACTTTGGCTAAGAAGCAATAATTCTTCTTGAAAGAGAAAAGTCCAGATGCTTCTCCTGGGTTCAATAGGCTGTTGACTAAATCCACAACCTGGTCTGCAGCCTGAGGGATGACAAAACTTCACAGACTGGGAGAGAACTTTATGTTGAAAATGTCTGCTTCTGAGTGTTCCCTCTAATTTCCCTCATGCCGATTAACAGAAACAGATGTGCACTCCCCAGTAAACAGTCAAGGTCAGTCTCGCTCCTCTCGTCAATCTAGCCTGGCGCTTCAGTGTGAGTTGAGGCCTATGAAGCCCAGTGGAACTTATCTATAACACTGGTGTTGAGTAACAGCTGTGCCTGGGGTGCACAGTTAGCTCAAGTATCTATAGATTTGTGGTCTTTTTTTTTCTGATTTACGAGGCATGGTTTGAGGGATAGGAAGTCTCCAAAAATGGAATCTATTGGTATCCTTCCCAAAGGAATGAGAGAGCTCACTATTGCATGAGACCGAATTGGAATCCTGCTTTTAGTGTTGCCCTTCTAAGGAACCTTAGGCAAGTCTTTTAACTTGTTTTTATCAAAACCACAGAACTTCTAGGAATATGTCTCTTTGACCCTAAATGTATAAAAGCATGGGGAAAAAAGGAGCCAAATTGATAGTACAGCAAGAAGGGCATCTGCCTTGTATACGGCCAACCCAGGTTCAATTCCCAGCATCCTATATAGTCTCTGAGCCTACCAGGAATGATTTCTGAGTGCAGAGCCAGTAGTAACTCCTGAGTGCTGCCAAATGTGGCCAAAAAGCAAAAACAAAAACAAAAGCATATAAATCTGTGAGCTCATTTCAGGATTTTTCCATTGTGTCAGTCAAATCCAAGAAATCAGAGAATGTCAGAGGATCCAAGAAACCTGGAGATCTAAATGTGCCCTTTTGAAGGCAGGGTTGGCTTTTGGTTTTTGAGCCACACCTGGCAGTGGCATGCAGGGCTTATTCCTAGCTCTGCACTCAGAAATCGCTTCTGGCAGGCTCAGGGGAACATATGGGATGCTGGGGATTGAACCCGATTTGGCCACTTGCAAGGCAAATGTCCTACCTGCTGTTCTATTGCTTTGGCCCCTACATGTATCTTTATTGCTGTACTCACTAAGCATTTATTGAGAATCTACAGTGCATCACACTCAGAAATGAAGATGACAGAAATAACACAGGCATCTCTGGGGATGTGAGTCAGTGGTAGGGATTTTGTGTTGGCTCAAAATTGAATTGTTTGGATTGCATTGAATGCTTGATACCTGGTGCCATGTGGTAGCATGTAGCATCACTGGTTGTGACCCTCAAACACTATTTCAGGAGCATTCCTGAGCATTGTGGTCCCAAAACACAACACAGGCCAGAGAGATAATACAGATGTTAAGGCACTTGCCTTGCATAAAGCCAACTCTGGATTGCTCCTGGCATCATATATGGTTTCCTGAACACTGCCAGGAGTGATCCCTAACCACAGAGTTCCAGGAGTAAGCCCTGAACATAGCCAGGTGCAGCCCCAAAACAAAGAAAATAAATCTTATTTTTCTAAAGCCTAACAGCTCAGATGCAAATAGGCCTTGTTTTATTTTTCTACATAAAATATTAATCCCAACCATCATCAGCAAAATAGGTGTAGAAGAAACCTTCTTCCGGATAGTAACAGTTATCTATAAAAAAAGAAAAGCCCACAGCCAACATTATTATTTGTTTTGGTTTGGTTTTTTGGGCCACACCCATTTGATGCTCAGGGGTTACTCCTGGCTAAGCGCTCAGAAATTGCCCCTGGCTTGGGGGGACCATATGGGATGCCAGGGGATCGAACCATCGCTTGCAAGGCAGACACCTTACCTCTAGCACCACCTCACCGGCCCCAGACAACATTATTTTTAATGGCGAAAAACTGAAAGCATTTCCACTAAGGTCAGGCACAAGACTAGGATGTCCACTGTCTCCGTTCTTATTCAACATAGTATTAGAAGTCCTAGCAATAGCAATTAGACAAGGGAAGAAAAACAAAGGAATCAAAATCGGAAAAGAGGAAGTCAAATCATCTCTATTTGCAGATGACATGATGATACACATCAAAGACCCTAAAGAGTCCACAAAATGTTCCTAGAAAAAATACATTTATTTTTATAATTTGCAAATGTTTTCAGGATATGATTACATAACGAAATATTTATTTTACAAGTAAAATGAAAATGTTACCTTTCAATAAACTCATTATGTATT
Source organism: Suncus etruscus (assembly GCF_024139225.1). NCBI lineage: Eukaryota > Metazoa > Chordata > Mammalia > Eulipotyphla > Soricidae > Suncus > Suncus etruscus. The sequence continues at coordinate 57,935,957 of NC_064858.1, read as the reverse complement.
AATGTAATCAAAACAATACTTTATTCTAACAAATAATTTATAATTTCTAATAAACATAATAAATAATAAAAAAGAATGTTAGTCCCAAAGACCAGAGAGATAGTTAGGCCCCCAAGTGCTTTCCTTTCTCTGAGAGTCCTTGGTTTGAATCCCAAGCACTGTGTATGTTCCCCCTGAATACCACTGGAAGCACTCTGGAGCACAGAGCCAGGAATAGCTTTTTAGCATTGCTGGGTGTGACCCAAATACAAAACACACACACACACACACAATGTTATCTTTCTGTTATACTAAATGACATGTCAGATGGAAAAGACAAAAACAATCAGTCTACTTATATATGACACATAAAGAGACAAAGCAAAGCAAGAAACAAAATCAAGCTCAGATCTAGAGGAAAGACTGCTGATAACACAGAGGGTAAAAGGTGCAGAGGAAAATAATATAAAGGGACCAAAATAGTCTTCCAGAGATCATCATGTTGGAAAATTATCTTCTTTGGTTGGGTTTTTTTTTGTTTGGTTTGGTTTGGTTTTTGAAGAGGACTTATTGGGAAGGGGGGAATTCATTTTGATTTTTTGGTATTTAGGCCTCATCCACTAGTTCTCAGGGATCACCTTTGTCAGGGATTGGAAACTATATGTGGTACTGGAAAAGGAACCCAGGTCTGCTTGGATGCAAAACAAGTACCCAGCCTGCTGTAATATCTCCCTGGTCCTGAGTATATTTTTAATTATATCATGATATGAGGTCAAATTATAGCTACATTTCTGATGCATATTAACCAATGATGGCTTAATATAAATTTATCTTTGAAAATGTCAGTATTCTAACAGTATAATTCTTGCTAACATAAAACAAAAAGAGATAATCCTATACCAGGGACATTATAGCTCAGCACCACAGGATTTGCCTCTAGTGTATAATGTCACGAATTTGTTTCTGCACATCCCCTCCCAAAAATGTTAGCACTAGAACATACTGCTGGTCTGGTATACCAGGAATACTCCACACCAGAGATACTTAGGACTTACTCCTGGATGTTAGATAAAGAATCTCTTATGGAGATACACAGATCATATTCTATGCCAAGAATTAAAACTGGAGATGAGCATGTGCATGGAAAGCACATTAACCTCTATGTTCCTAGAATATACTGACTATGAAATTAATTTGTTAGAAAATAGTATGTACATTGTGCCAAAGGCCTTTTTAACCAGGCCTAGGGTCGGGGTGTGGGACTTGGGTCACCCCAGCACCCCTCTACCTCTTTCCTCCGGAGCTCCAGGGCTTCCCCTGGGCCACATGCCTGGGCAAGCCAGCAAGGTGGGTCCCTTGGAGGACCTTATGGGGTACCCTAGGCTTTCCCCACTCCCAAGCTGGCTCCAGAGGGAGGCTTAGGGTGCGGGCTTTGAACTTCCGACCTTCCGGCTTGGGAAGGATCTCCTTCCTTCCTGGGAGCCAGGAGTCTCTGCCAGCATGGGTTTCGGCAGACCTCCGTTGTGCCAAAGGCCCTTTTTACACTTGGAGGAGCTTAACTGGGGTGGCTGATAGTTGCTCGGCAGTCACTGGTAATTTCATACCAGTCTACATGTTCCACGCACACAATATATATTAATAGTACTCCATATCCTTAAGATATGTTTTTATGTATGCAGAATGTCCATTTTATATTCTGCTCTTTATCACACCCCTACAAAACTCATTTTTACTCTTCAACTCTCTCACCCCGAACCATCATTACCCCACATTTACCCTTTTTAACTTCAGTACTGCACCATCCAAAATCACAGATCAACATGGTGCACTGAAGTTAACGCCCACCCAACTATTTCAAAAGCATAAAACAGACAAGCATGCCCTTTGGATGTTTAATATCTATTTTCTTTGACAGCTATATCTCTTACTAAATATTCTCTTATATAGTGACAATTTCCCCTACTTTTTTTCTTTTCTTCTCTTTGTGAACTGATCAATAAGGAATTTGGTGAAAGATTCCATTTATCGCTTCTGTATGAACCAAGTCATGGGGATTATTGGACCTGTTATTGCAGCCCCCATATGTACCAATGATGCCACGTGGCATTATTCCTTGTTTGCATACGCACATTAAAATGGTGAAATTCTGTACATACAAATAAGTTCTTATTTAATAGAGATGGGAACACACAAAACTTGTAGTGAAATTGGACCTTACACTCTGAACATTGACATAATGACCTGGCGCAGGCCTCAGAAGAATGGGCATTCTCCATTCACCCCTGAACTAGGGAAGCCACCTACAAAACATCCAACATTGTCTATAACATCACCTGGAAGCAATCCTCTACCAGGAAAGACCCTACTGCTGCTCTGACATCGACCTACTCAAAAGAGACTTCCCTTAACACTGAGAAGACTTAACAACAATGATGTCCTGATTACAGGACAGGGTTCTCTGCATTGCCCTTTAATTGTGAGGTGAAACTAGAGGATGCTCGAGACCAGCCTGACTTCAATGTAGGATATGCAGATTTCAGGATCTTTTGCCAACAACAGAGACTGTTTGGAAAATAAAACTGTACTGGCACTACAGACAAGAACTTGGATTAGACAAACTATTTTGCTGGAGCCTAGAGCTAGTCTTATGCCAGGAAACTTCAGGGGTGGGTCTCCTTGTATTTAGGCCAAGGCTTTTCCTTTCCATGTCATCCATATTTTGGTGGGCCTATGCAAACAATAATTGCCACTCTAACACTGTTTTTACTTTGCTCCTTTGACTCTAAACCTTAAATTAAAAAAAAAACAGCCTAAAAAAAGAAAATAGTATGTAAAACATAGTGCATATAAGATATGTTTTTACTTTCTTAAACAAGTAACCAGAGGGACAGGAAAGATAATTATGGTCAGAAACACATGAGTTGCATGTGTAAGAATCCAAAGTTTTCTTAAGACTTTTTTTCCTCATCTTTTGTTGTTTTCTAGAGGCTTCCTGCAAACTAATCTTGGAGAGTCTAGATCTTTTTCTCAGATATTTTTATTCTGCTGCTGAGACCTTCTATTGAGTTTTCATATCATATACCATACTTGTCATTTTTTATTATAGTTTTCTCATTACAGCTCTCATACTTCTGCTTTGCTAACTGCTCACTCCCTGTGTCATTGTTACTTTGAGATCATCAAACATTGTCACCATAGTGTCACTAAAATCATTTTTTGAGAATTCATAGAACTGGTTGATGTGGTTGAGCCTTCTGAGTTACTGTTTTTACCCATTGAATTTTGGTGGATCTTCTCCATGGGTTTTGCTGTTTTTACACAGTGATGAAAGTGAGACATTATAGTTAGCACTCTGCAAGTCTCTGGGAGATTAGACTAGGTGCTGTTATTTTTTTCTTCTTGACCATAATTGCCCAATTATAGAAAGTGTAACTGTGAACAGTGTGATATTGATGACTTGAGCATCTTGTGGTCAAGATGCAGCTATGTGGTTCAGGAGATGCAGAACTGGGCCTGTTAATGCAGAAGAAATTGGATTTAGAGGTTGCTGGAATCCAGCAAAAAGGGAGGAATTCTGTCGGTTCCTAAAAGGCTATGAAGATGTCAATTGAAAGATGAATCTTATCACACATGGGATGGTGTGTGTGGGGGGTGGAAAGTCAGGAGATATGGAGCTGGGCCTGTTCTAAAATATACTTTTTAAAAGGGGTACTGGCTCAGCTCAGGAGAAAGTGGGGGGGGGAATATCTGGGGCCATTTTAATTGCAAATCAGGTAAAGTGCTCTGATTCTGAATGAGGTTTCTGACTATTTTTTATTTTGTTTAGTTTTAGGTTTGGGGGGCCCTGACTGGTACTCAGTTTCTGCTACTGGGCTCTGAGCTCAAAAATCACTTCTGAAGGTGCAATGTATGTGTCTTATATTTGTCATTATTTAAAGAGAAACAACTGGGAAACAGATCTGGGAACCAAGTCTGGGAAACAGCCAATAGCCATTTCCATGTTCCTGGGGACAAAGCCAATATTACCTCCCTTTTGAGGGGGATTTTTGTGAGACCCTGGAAAGAACTCATTCCTTAGTGACTGTGGAAGACACATTCAAATGTGACTGTAGAATTCCATTATTTAGACAGCTCTGAAAAGAGCACAGGGAAACATCTTTTACACGCAGGGCATGGAGTGAGCATCCATGTAGCACACAATAGCAAGTGAAAACAGTCCTGGTTGTGAACAGTAGACTCAGATCTAGTTCAAAATCTCACTTGAAGGCTGAACTACTACTAATTTGCTTACCCCCTCAGATCCTCACCCCTCCCATGGTAACAAATCATAGCAAGCTGAACTCTGAGAATGTTTGTGAAGTTGAGGGGGAAAAGTTCATAATATGGGAGGTGTCCAATAAATATTCATTCATCCTTTTCTCAGAATACTTTCCTCTTCTGTGACACTGTGATTCAGCACTTCCTGGAATTTGGAGGCATCAGAAACTTTCCAAAGGGCTGAAAGGATTTGATTCTCAGTTTCTACTCTGATAGGTGAGTTGTAGACCAGAGGTCTAGGTCTTGGCTTGCTGGTTTAATGCACTGCTTCTATCCTCCTTGCCTCACTATTTGTATTGGGACCAGAATGGGATTGTGAAAAACAAGGTTTCCCCCCACAGGATAGGCTGTGGCTGCTTGGCACTATGCTGCACACAGCAATGAATCCCTAAAATCTAAAAGTCTGGAGTTATTGTTGAGCAGGAGGCAATGGGATGGTCAAGGACCAGAAGCCCCAGCAACAATGAGGTTGTTAACTCCAGTGCCCCCAGCCCCTACTTAGGTACACAATAGGAGGATGACAAAATGAGGTCAACATAGATGATATCCCAGCTCCAAGTTTCTCTGAGCCAGGAAGGCAGAGAATTTTTTAAGAAGTGACTTTTCTGGTCTTTGTGGGTTTCTGTGGACTATCTTCTGAATCTGCTTGGTCTTAAAGAAGAAGGGGGTTGGGAGGGGAGTCTTCTCACTCTCTTCCCTTCTCTTTTCTCCCTCTATCCCTCTTTCTTTTCATTTTCTGTCATTCTCTTTTGTTTCTTTTCTTTGCTTTCCTTTCTTTCTCCTTCTTTCTTCATCCTTTTTCTTTCTCTTCACTCTCACCCTTTCTTTCATTTCTCTTACCTTTCTTGTTCATTCTCTTCTTGTCTTTTTTCTCTTCTTTCTGTCTTTCTTTCTTTCTTTTTTTACTTTTCTCTCATTCTTCTGTCTTATCTCTTATTTTTCCTCTCCATTTTTCCTTCCCTCCTCTTCTTACTTAGGGGCCACCAGGGCCACACCCAGGGGCTTATTCCAGTCTCTTGGTTCTGTCTTGGAGAGGGATAGCTGTTTTCCTTGTTCTAGTTAACAGGAAATGACAAAGAGGTGATATGTAAGGAAGTGATCTATTTCCCCCAGGTTTTTTTGGTTTTTTGGAGGAGAGAGTACCACATAATTTAAAAGTCCAGGCTGAGGCTACATAGTTCCATGGTTAAAGCACAGGCCTGGCATGCACTGGGCTCCATCTCCAGCATAGCAAAAACAAAAACAAAAATGCAGAGTGTATAGAAAAAATTATATTACGAAGAATTTATATTCTAACAAAGTCTTCAGCTATTTTTTTTAATTTTCAGGGAGTTAAAGGCAAGAATTCTATTTTTTTTTTCACTCATAAGTTTATACTGAGTCCATTTCTACTACCACAAGCAGCTATTCTGACATGAACAAAACTAGGATAAATAGTTCAATAAATTGCTTTAGAGGATTTTTCTCGTATAAAGGAAAGGAGCAAACATGTATTCATTCTTTATTTTAATTTAATCCCATTTGTTTTCTCCAAAGGAGAAAGGTGGAGAGGGTAGAGACACAGAGAGAGAGAAAGAGACAGACAGAGACAGAGAGAGAGAGACAGAGACAGAGAGAGAGACAGAGAGAGAGACAGAGAGAGACAGAGAGACAGAGAGAGACAGAGAGAGAGACAGAGAGAGATGGGCTGGCTTCTCAGTAGCTTTCCACTGCGGGGCGAGGAAGGAATTGTTCTTGCTACAACTTACTCTGTTCTTTCCTTCCTTTCTTTATCGCCCTTTCTGTGGTCCACTAATGCCCTCTATTGTTCATTTTGGGAAATTCCTGGGACTATAGGGTGTTGAATTTTCTGACACACAAATCTTACAAATCTCAAATTGTGATTCCATCTTTGCTTCACTGAAGGGTAGTTTATAGTCAGGTTACATAATTAGTTTACAGACGTCAAGAATTTTAGGTATGTAGGGGCCGGGCGGTGGCGCTAGAGGTAAGGTGCCTGCCTTACCTGCGCTAGCCTAGGAGACGGACCGCAGTTCGATCCCCCGGCGTCCCATAGGGTCCCCCAAGCCAGGAGCGACTTCTGAGCGCATAGCCAGGAGTAACCCCTGAGCGTCACCGGGTGTGGCCCAAAAAACCAAAAAAAAAAAAAAAAAAAAAAAAAGAATTTTAGGTATGTAAGAAAGAATCTTTTTTCACTTAAATGTGGATTATTAGTCCTAGAGACTCACTGTCATTAGGTGAAACCAAAGGAGGGTCAGGAGTTGCTGGGTTACATAAGTTTTGAGTTGTGAACATTAAATAAGCAAGTTCTGTCTTGCTGGCCTTTTCCAAGGCATTTAAGAGATGTTGTGTCCCCAGAGATATACAATTTCCCAGTAGCTCTTCACAGTAAAACCACTTTTTATCCAAATGTCTTGTAGGTCAAGTAATCCAGGGGACACGCTTGAGAAATGCTATTTGAGTCCAAATGAATTGCTCTTACAATTATGAAACTGAACTCCAAGTGACTGGGTGTTGTTAATGCTGCTGTGAGGACCAAGGCCCCCCAGACACCAGACCTTGGACTTCACCAGGCAGCCCCTGCCTTCAGCCTCGCTGATTGGTTGTTTTTATGTTTCCATAAAGCATGTTTATTTGCAGAATGGGAAACAGCACTACTGTTAGCCAAGAATATTAGAAAATAAAATGTGCCCCCTTTCAAGTACGTTCCAGCTTTTTTGGGAAGAGAATTGGCTTCTGGTATTTTCAATTTAATTTATCTCTGTCTTCAGAGAAGAACTTGTTTCATAACATGTTCAATAAATATTATGGACACAATTCTGCTAATTGGACAGTCCAAAGGATGAACTGATAGATCACACTGGGCAAGTGTAAAGGTTTGAAGATCAAGTTTTGTGTATAGTTAAACAGGTTATCATTTTTTAAGGCTCCATTTACAGAATCAATCTAAGTGATAGGTGAATGGATAAAGAAACTGATACATACATGAATGAATACATACATTTAAAATAACATGGATAAACCTGAAAGGCTTTGTGCTCGATGACACAGAGAAAGCAGCTGCACAATCTCACATGTAGAACCCTAAAAGAAAAAGTAGTAAAAGCAAAGTGGAGCAGTGGTTACCAGGGAAGCAGAAAAATGTGCAAGCATCGATCTAAAGGCTGAAGCTATGGACAAGGAGATCAAATGTACAGTGTGAAGACTAATTCATAGTCCTGTAGAGGAGACTGGGGATTTGTCAAGAGTATATTTTCAGTGCTCTCATCACACACACACAAACACACACACACACACACACACACACTGAGAGGAGCTATCTTAAATAATATTGTCATTTTACTATGGGTGATCTTGGGCCAAACTATCACCCATACACCTTCAATATGTATAATTTTCAGTCCTAAAAATATCATTAAATAAGTGACTCAAATATGGCCCAGACTCAACATTCTTCTACTGAGCTATATGCTGGAGGCTTTGATGGGGAGGCTTGGATGATTGTTGCTAAGGAGGTCAGTGTACCAGCTCTGGAGGATTGGTTTGAAACCCATGGAAAGCGACAAAGGGAGAAAGAGGTATTTGGCACTGTTGAATCTGTAAGCAAATGTGCTGAACACACACACACACACACACACACACACACACACGGCTTATTTGGTTGGCAGTGAGGAGAAGGGCCTGCTTAGAGAAGGGTTGGATGCTATAGATTAGTTCTACAAATATGATTACCAGAGATGCTAAGCTGGTCATCTGACATAAATTAGGCTATCTCATTGCCCCCATAAGTTCACTCAGCTCAACTGGGTCATGTGAATCTGCAGTTCAGAAAATACAGACACAAAGCAAGTTGGTCTCTCACCCTGTGATCTTACCAGGGAGATCTTCACCCCTGCTCTGCTGGTGAGTTGAGGAGTCAGGCCATAGCTGCTGATGTGAGCCCATTGCCCTGGCACTGCACAAAATCTTCACAAATGTTTCCCATCAGGCACAGATGGTATTGCAGCCTCAAGCAGCAGAGATTCTCCACAAATGCACCCAGATAAAAAATCACTGAAAACAAAAACAAGTCATGGTAACATCTGAAGTTGCCCCCTCTCTATTCAGTATTGTACTAAATCAGGGAGGGATATTAATATAAATATAATATGAAACCACAAATAAGGATGAGAAGTTTTGAAGAAAAAAAGAGCTCTGTTTACAAGACTTTATAAATGGGTCTAATGAGGTTTTATTCATCCCATCTCTTTTATTGTGTGTACTATGAATCAGCCCGTGCTGTATTAGTTAGGACTTCTGTGGTTACAAGTGACAGAGCCCTAACTGAAATTCATTTCAGAAAAGGAGGACATTTATTCGAAGGAATAATATGATGTCCATGAAAGACCAGGACAGGAATGTGCCTGAGGCTTAGGAATAACTGAATCCAGGATCTCCAATACCATTGAAGTTCTTTACTTTTTCTAGTCCTGGGCCTCCGTTTACTCCCCATTTGTTTTATTCTTTTTTGAGGGGGGTTGTGTTTGAGCCACACCTGGCTGTGTTCAGAGGCTTACACCTGTCTCTGCACTGTTTTATTCTTTGTTCTCATGAGCTACACATGGTAAAAGATGTAGGAACCAATAGTTCACAAATTTACTGGGACATCTATATGGCGCTGGCTACCAGAAACTTGCTCTACATTCACTCAGGTTCCATGTTAAAAAGTCCAACTTGTGGAAGTTGTTCCAGAATCAGGGAACACAGTAGTCTCCTGTGGGAACAAAGATGTGGCCAAAGAGAACAAAACTTCTGGAAAAGGGCCAGAGGTGGGCTGCAGAATGTGATGCTAGACAAGCAAATGGCTTCTATTTTGATTGATTGATTGGCTGATTGTGTTTGCAGCCACACCTGTTGTGCTCATGACTTACTCCTGGCTCTGCACTCAGGAATAACTCCAGGGAAACATACGGGATACTAGAAATCTAACCCAGGTCAGCCACATGCGAGGCAAATGTCCCACCCACTATACTAGTACTCTGTATCCCCAAAGGCATATATTTTATCTTCTCTTGTGTATTTTTTGCTTGAGTGAGTTTGGTTTTGGGGCTATATCCAATAAGATTCAGCGGATACTCCTAGCTCAGTGACCAGTAGTCAGGTCTAATAGTTCATTCAAGGCAAGTGTCTTACCCACTATACTATGTTTTCAGTCCTTCCTCATCCCCTTACATATTTTAAGTGCCTCTTTGACTTAGTTATCAACCGACCACTTCATTCACTGAACTAGCATATATTTCCTTCATATGGTCTTGCCGTGTAATCCTTTCTGGATGCTGTGTAAATTGGATTTTAGAATGTTATTTTTGAGTGACCAGGATGCCTCTTATAGAGCTACGGATTCAGAGAGACAAACATGACTGAGATACGTTTCAGATGAGACAAACCTGACTTAGTAGCCCTAAAGACTCAGGAATGACTAGCAAGAGAAGACAGAAAAAAACCTACAGAGTAGGCAGCAGCAAGTGTTTTACCATGATAATGAAGGCAAATGAAGGTTAACTGGATCAGTGAGGCCTTGGTGTATGTGGGTGAAGCTTTGGGGTAAGGGGATGGTTGGGGTCTCACTCAGGGGGCACTCCTGGCTCTTCATTCAGAAATCGCTCCTGGCAGGTTTGGGGAGCATGTGGGATACTGGGAATCCATCCTGGTTGTCCATGTGCAAGGCAAATGCCCTAACATTGTGCTATCTCTCAAGCTCAGGCGAAGCATTTTGGAGCAGTAGACACTCCTATGTAGAAGAGGAAGTTTTTGTTTATAGCTCCACATAATTCCAAGAGCAAGGTTTTCAACACCTCACCTCTGCTCAAGTCTCTCCACATCTGAAGACTTTCTGGGGTACAGGTCAGTAGCCCCGTTGCTTTCACAGATGGGCCTGCCACCCACAGCTCGTCTGATAGCCTTGCTTTTAATTATCATGGCCTGTTGGATCAAAGCCTTTGAGACTGATGCAAGTTGAAAATCATTTCCTTCAAGAATGAACTCATTTTTCTGGGCTTGGGGAAGCATACAGACAACATCTGGTACAGTCTGCAAAGAGAAGAGGGTTCTTTTTCTTTTGGGGGGCACACCCAGCAGTGCTTCAGGCTTAGTCCTGGCTCTACACACTCAGGAATCACTCCTGGAGGGACGCAGGGACCATAAGGATGTCAAGGTTCAAACTCAGATCAGCCACTTGCAAGGCTAACACTGTACTAATGCTCTGTCCCTTTTCTTTTGTGTTGTTGGAGCTATAGCTGGTGGTATTCAAGATTTATTTCTGGCTCTGCACTCAGGGAACACTGGTGAGACTCAAGGGATCATATGTGTGGTGCCAGGGATTGAACCCTGTGCAAGGCAAGAGCAAGAGCCCTACACATCTATACTATAACTCTGGCCCGGCAGAGATGTTATTCACTCAAGGAGTTTGATTTCACTATATGAACATCAGGAGGAGAGATGCCCTTTGCCTTGTCTTGTCCTAAGCAAGCTGGTCATACCCATCATTCATGCACATCATTCAATCAGCTATGTGAGCTCCAACAAGTTCTTAATGACTCTGCTCCTCCCTCCAAAGGGACTAAATTCCAAACTACTTCAGTGGAAATTCCCCAGTGGTTTTTTGTTTGTTTGTTTGTTTGTTTGTTTTTAATTTTTTCTTTTTTTTTTTTTTTTTTTTTTTTTTTTTTGCCAGTCGAGAGGTTTATTGAGGGGAGATCAGGGTTTTTATGCCCTGCTTCAGTGGGAGGAGTAGTAACATAGGATTGAAACATAAACCAATCAGATTTGTACAAGTACAACAATTTTAACCAATGGGAGCATAAACACATTTTGATGGCGGGAAGGATAAAGAGGAACCTGGCAGGATGTGGGGAGGGGAAGCAAATTCTTAAACAAATAGCTAATTGATATTTACGCAAATACAATTATTTGTTTAGCCTATTTTCCATTTAGATCTATCTTTTGTGCAAGCAATAAGGATCATAATTTAAACTTTACAAAAACATATCTATAACTACATGCTTGAGAGCAGTTACAAAAACAGGTTCCATGGAAAGGTTAAGGCATCTGGTTAAGCCAGATTCTTTGTGCTGAGCTAAATTTATTTGCAGAGTTTTCTGTTGGTTCGGGGCTATGCAAACTTTTGTGGCTTGAATCAGGCAGGCGGTGGAAAATTCATTCAACTGTAGGCTTAGGTTTTCGCTTCGTCAGGGCCCATCTCTTTTCTTGTTGTTTGGTCAGGACATCTAGAAAATTTGGTTGGGACAATGAGGGCCGTATCTCTCACTCTATTCGCTATGCTTTGCTTTGAATATCCTTCTCTCTGTGCTCTGTTTCCAGTAGGGGTAGTTCCATAGTCACTGCAAAGTCAAGATTTTAACATATTCTTTTTTTTTTATAGAGAAAATTTTTTTTCTTTTTCTTTTTCTTTTTTTTTTTTACTTAAACAACATTATTACATACATGATTGTGTTTGGGTTTCAGTCATGTAAAGAACACCATCCATCACCAGTGCAACATTCCCATCACCAATGTCCAAAATCTCCCTCCTCCCCACCCACCCCCGCCTGTACTCTAGACAGGCTTTCTATTTCCCTCGAATATCTCTTTATTAGGATAGTTCAAAATGTAGTTATTTCTCTAACTAAACTCATGCCTGTTTGTAGTGAGCTTCATGAGCTGAGCTGTTACTTCCAGCTCTTTTTTCTTTTGTGTCTGAAAGTTATTATTGCAAGAATGTATTTCATTTTTCTTAAAACCCATAGATGAGTGAGACCATTCTCTCTCTCTCTTCTCTCTCTCTCTCTCTCTCTCACTGACTTATTTCACTCAGCATAATAGATTCCATGCATCCATGTATAGGAAAATTTCATGACTTCATCTCTCCTGACAGCTGCATAATATTCCATTTTGTATATGTACCACAGTTTCTTTAGCCACTCATCTGTTGAAGGGTATCTTGGCTGTTTCCAGAGTCTGGAGATTGTAAATAGTGCTACGATAAATAGAGGTAGGAGGAAGGGATTTTTGTATTGTATTATTGTGTTCCTAGGGTATATTCCTAGGAGTGGTATAGCTGGGTCGTATGGAAGCTCGATTTCCAGTTGGAGGAATCTCCATATTGCTTTCAATAAAGGTTGAACAAGATGGCATTCCCACCATCAGTGGATAAGAGTTCCTTTCTCTCCACATCCCCGCCAACTCTGCTTGTTCTCATTCTTTGTGATGTGTGCCAATCTCTGGGGTGTGAGGTGGTACCTCATAGTTGTTTTGATTTGCATCTCCCTGATGATTAGTGATGTGGAGCATTTTTTCATGTGTCTTTGGCCATTTGTATTTCTTCTTTGTCAAAGTGTCTGTCCATTTCTTCTCCCCATTGTTTGATGAGATTAGATGTTTATTTCCTGTAAATTTCTGTCAGTGCCTTGTATATTTTGGAGATTAGCCCCTTATCTGATGGGTATTGGGTGAATAGTTTCTCCCACTCAGTGGGTGCCTCTTGTATCCTGGGCACTATTTCCTTTGAGGTACAGAAGCTTCTCAGCTTAATATATTCCCATATATATATTTCCTCCTTGAATATGCCTGTAGTCTCAATGTCCTGGAGTGTTTTGCCTATGTGTTTTTCTATATATCTTATGGTTTTGGGTCTGATATCAAGGTCTTTAATCCATTTGGATTTTACCTTCATACATGATGATAGCTGGGGGTCTAAGTTCAATTTTTTGCAAGTGGCTAGCCAGTTGTGCCAACACCACATGTTGAAGAGGCTTTCTTTGCTCCATTTAGGATTTCTTGCTCCTTTATCAAAAATTAGGTGATTGTATGTCTGGGGAACATTCTCTGAGTACCAAGCCTATTGCACTGATCTGAGGGCCTGTCTTTATTCCAATGCCATGCTGTTTTGATAACTATTGCTTTGTATACAGTTTAAAGTTGGGGAAAGTAATTCCTCCCATATTCTTTTTCCCAATGATTGCTTTAGCTACTCTAGGGTGTTTATTGTTCCAAATGAATTTCAAAAGTGCCTGATCCACTTCTTTGAAGAATGGCATGGGTATCTTTAGAGCAGTGGTCCTCAAACTATGGCCGGCAGGCCACATATTGTATTTGTATCTGTTTTGTTTCTTCAGCGCAAAATAAGATATATGCAGTCTGCATAAGAATTCGTTCATAAGTTTTGTTTTTACTATAGTCAGACCCTCCATGGTCTGAGGGACAGTGAACTGGCCCCCTGTTTAAAAAGTTTGAGGAGCCATGCTTTAGAGGGATTGCATTAAATCTGTACAATGCTTTAGGGAGTATTGCCATTTTGATGGTGTTAATCCTGCCAATCCATGAGCAGGGTATGTGCTTCCATTTCCGCGTGTCCTCTCTTATTTCTTGCAGCAGAGTTTTATAGTTTTTTTGTATAGGTCCTTCACATTTTTACTCAAGTTGATTCCAAGATAGTTGAGTTTGTGTGGCACTATTGTGAATGGGGTTGTTTTCTTAATGTCCATTTGTTCCTTATTACTATTGGTGTATAGAAATGCCATTGATTTTTGTGTGTTAATTGTGTAGCCTGCCACCTTGCTATATGAGTCTATTGTTTCTAGAAGCTTTTTCATAGAGACTTTAGGGTTTTCTAGGTAGAGTATCATGTCATCTGCAAACAGCGAGAGCTTGACTTCTTCCTTTCCTATCTGGATTCCCTTAATATCTTTTTCTTGCCAAATCGCTATAGCAAGTACTTCCAGTGCTATGTTGAATAGGAGTGGTGAGAGAGGACAGCCTTGTCTTGTGCCAAAATTTAGAGGAAAGGCTTTCAGTTTTTCTCCATTGAGGACAATATTTGCCTCTGGCTTGTGGTAGATGGCCTTAACTATATTGAGAAAGGTTCCTTCCATTCCCATCTTGCTGAGAGTTTTGATCAAGAATGGGTGTTGGACCTTATCAAATGCTTTCTCTGTGTCTATTGATATGATAATGTGTTTTTTATTTTTCTTGTTGTTGATGTTGTGTATTATGTTGATAGATTTACGGATGTTAAACCAGCCTTGCATTCCTGAGATGAAACCTACTTGATCGTAGTGGATAATCTTCTTAATGAGGCACTGAATCCTATTTGTCAGGATTTTGTTGAGGATCTTTGCATCTGCATTCATCAGCGATATTGGTCTGTAATTTTCTTTTTTTGTAGCATCTCTGTCTGGTTTAGTTATCAAGGTGATGTTGGCTTCATAAAAGCTATTTGGAAGTGTTCCTTTTTTTTTCCAATTTCATAAAAGAGTCTTACCATTATTGGTAGAAGTTCCTCTTGAAAGGTTTGAAAGAATTCATTAGTAAATCCATCTGGGCCTGGACTTTTACAAGTTCCTCAATAGTGATGCGTGTGTTTAGATATGCTACATCCTCTTCATTAACTTTGGAAGATTATAAGAGTCCAAAAATTTATCCATTTCTTCCAGGTTTTCGTTTTTAGTGGCATAGAGTTTCTCAAAGTAGTTTCTGATTACCCTTTGAATCTCTGCCATATCAGTAGTGATCTCTCCTTTTTCATTCCTAATACAAGTTATCAAGTTTCTCTCTCTCTTTCTTTGTTAGGTTTGCCACTGATCTATCAATCTTGTTTATTTTTTCAAAGAAACAACTTCTGCTTTCGTTGATCTTTTGGATTGTTTTTTGGGTTTCCACTTCGTTGATTTCTGCTCTCAGCTTTGTTATTTCCTTCTGTCTCCCTATTTTTGGGTCCTTTTGTTGAGCACTTTCTAGTTCTATGAGCTGTGTCATTAAGCTAATCAGGTAAGCCCCTTCTTTCTTCCTGATGTGTGCTTGCAAAGCTATAAATTTTCCTCTCAGTACTGCTTTTGCTGTGTGCCATAAGTTCTGATAGTTTGTGTCCTTATTGTCATTTGTTTCCAGGAACTTTTTTATTTCCTCCTTGATTTCATCTCGGACCCACTGGTTATTCAGTATGAGGCTGTTTAAATTCCAGGTATTAAAGTTTTTCTTCTGTGTCCCTTTGGAATTCACAAATAATTTCAGAGCCTTGTGGTCAGCAAAGGTAGTCTGCAAAATTTCTATCCTCTTGATATTATGGAGGTATGTTTTATGTGCCAGCATGTAGTCTATCCTGGAGAATGTCCCATGTACATTGGAGAAGAATGTGTATGCAGGTTTCTGGGAATGGAGTGTCCTATATATATCCACTAGGCCCTTTCTTCCATTTCTCTCCTCAGGTCTAGTATATTCTTGTTGAGTTTCAGTCTGGTTGACCTATCCAGTGTTTACAAAGCCGTGTTGAGGTCCCCCACAATTATTGTGTTGTTATTAATATTATTTTTCAGATTTATCAACAATTGTATTAAATATTTTGTTGGCCCCTCATTCGGTGCATATATGTTTAGGAGAGTGATTTCTTCCTGCTCTACATACCCCTTGACTAATATAAAATGTCCATCTTTGTCCCTTACAACCTTCCTAAGTATAAAGTTTGCATTATCTGATATTAGTATGGCCACTCCAGCTTTTTTATGGGTGTTGTTTGCTTGGATAACTTTTCTCCAGCCTTTTATTTTGAGTCTATGTTTGTTCTGACTATTCAGGTGCGTTTCTTGTAGGCAGAAGAACGGATTGAGTTTTTTGATCCATTTAGCCACTCTGTGTCTCTTAGCTGGTGCATTTAGTCCATTGACATTGAGAGAAAGAATTTTCCTGGGATTTAATGCCATCTTTATATCGAAATTTGGTGTGTCTTTTGGGTAGTCTTGTCTTAAATTAGGTCTTTCAGTTTTTCTCTTAAGACTGGTTTTGAGTCTGTAAAGTTTCTGAGCTGTTGTTTGTCTGTGAAACTATGTCTTCTTCCGTCAAACCGGAAAGTGAGTTTTGCTGGGTACAGTATTCTAGGTGAAGCATTCATTTCATTCAGTCTTGTCACAATATCCCACCACTGCTTTCTGGCCTTGAGTGTTTCTGGTGACAGGTCTGCTGTAAATCTCAAGGATGCTCCCTTGAATGTAATTTCCCTTTTAGATCTTGCTGTTTTCAGAATTCTGTCTCTGTGGGATTCGTCATTGTGACTAGGATTTGTCTTGGGGTAGTTTTTCTGGGGTCTCTTTTGGTTGGTACTGTTCGAGCATGCAGGATTTGATCACATGTATTCTTTAGCTCTGGAAGTTCCTCTTTAATGATGTTCTTGACCATTGATTCTTCCTGGAAATTTTCTTCCTGGGTCTCTGGGACTCTAATGGTTCTTAAGTTGTTTCTGTTGAGCTTATCATAGACTTCTATTTTCATCTGTTCCCATTCTTTGACTAATTTTTCTATTGTTTGTTCATTTGCTTTAAGTTTTTTTTCCAATCTCTCCTGCTGTATGGGATTGTTAATTATCTCATCTTCCACAGCACCAAGTCTATTCTCAGCTTCTGTTACCCTGTCCCAGAGCTTATCCATTTTGTTATTCACTTCATTTACTGAGTTTTTCAGGCCTGTTAGTTGACATGTTATTTCAGTTTGGAGTTTTGTGGTTTCTGTCTGCATATTTTCTTGGTTCTTCTTAGTGTTCTGTTCAACTCGATCCATGGTTTCTTTGAGTTTTTTGAGCATCTTCCATATTGCTTGTCTAAAGTCCTTATTTGAGAGGTTGGTTGGTCATTATCTGGTCATCAGAATTGTCATCTTCATTCTGTATGTGTGATGCTGGTCTGTGTTGTTTCCCCATTGTCACACTTGTATTGTGGGTTTTTCTACGTGTTGTGGTGGTATTCATTGACTAAATAATGTACGCATCCACACTCCTCTGGCTCCACCCTTTCTGAGTGGGTCGACTTGCCTCTAAGGGAGGGGAGTCCTCCGTGGATGAAGCCTCACAGGATTAAATCTTAGGCCTGAGCACGCAGCAAAGACAGTCCAGAGAGAAATGCTGGGATTCAGTGATCCAGCACCGTTCTTAGTGTGATTTTTCCTTCTTGTTGCAATGGTGCTCTTTCCTTAGAAAGAGCGCATGACTGCATAGTGAAGCAGAGTGGCTATGTTCTTCTGGAGCCTCTTTTCGGTCCACTCCCAAGAGTTTCATGCGACAGGACAGGAGACAGACATACACAGGCAGCACTCACAATTTTTCACAGTCAGGCCCCACTGGGCAGGCGTAGTTTCATAGATTTTTCCAGCCTGACATCACAAACATGGGAGCTGGCTTCTGCAAATATTGCTTATAGCCGGTTTTCATGTTATGAAGCAGTTCCTTGGCGTTCCTGCCATAGAATGAGCTTCTGGGAGAGCGAGTTTTCTGGAGCCTCTTTTCGGCCCACTCCCAAGAGGTTCAAGCGACAGGACAGGAGACAGACACACACAGGCAGCACTCACAATTTCTCACGTTCGGGCCCCACTGGGCAGGCATAGTTTCGTAGATTTTTCCACCATATTTTTTCTTTTTTTTTTTTTTTTAATTTTTTTTTTATTTAAACACCTTGATTACATACATGATTGTGTTTGGTTTCAGTCATAAAAGGAACACCACCCATCACCAGTGCAACATTCCCATCACCCAAGTCCCAAATCTCCCTCCTCCCCCCCCATCCCCCGCCTGTACCCTAAACAGGCTCTACATTTCCCTCATACATTCTCAATATTAGGACAGTTCAAAATGTAGTTATTTCTCTAACTAAACTCATCACTCTTTGTGGTGGGCTTCCTGAGGTGAGCTGGAACTTCCAGCTCTTTTCTCTTTTGTGTCTGAAAATTATTATTACAAGGGTGTCTTTCATTTTTCTTAAAACCCATAGATGAGTGAGACCATTCTGCGTTTTTCTCTCTCTCTCTGACTTATTTCACTCAGCATAATAGATTCCATGTACATCCATGTATAGGAAAATTTCATGACTTCATCTCTCCTGACAGCTGCATAATATTCCATTGTGTATATGTACCACAGTTTCTTTAGCCATTCGTCTGTTGAAGGGCATCTTGGTTGTTTCCAGAGTCTTGCTATGGTAAATAGAGCTGCAATGAATATAGGTGTAAGGAAGGGGTTTTTGTATTGTATTTTTGTGTTCCTAGGGTATATTCCTAGGAGTGGTATAGCTGGATCGTATGGGAGCTCGATTTCCAGTTTTTGGAGGAATCTCCATATCGCTTTCCATAAAGGTTGAACTAGACAGCATTCCCACCAGCAGTGGATAAGAGTTCCTTTCTCTCCACATCCCCGCCAACACTGTTTATTCTCATTCTTTGTGATGTGTGCCATTCTCTGGGGTGTGAGGTGGTATCTCATCGTTGTTTTGATTTGCATCTCCCTGATGATTAGTGATGTGGAACATTTTTTCATGTGTCTTTTGGCCATGCGTATTTCTTCTTTGTCAAAGTGTCTGTTCATTTCTTCTCCCCATTTTTTGATGGGGTTAGATGTTTTTTTCTTGTAAAGTTCTGTCAGTGCCTTGTATATTTTGGAGATTAGCCCCTTATCTGATGGGTATTGGGTGAATAGTTTCTCCCACTCAGTGGGTGGCTCTTGTATCCTGGGCACTATTTCCTTTGAGGTGCAGAAGCTTCTCAGCTTAATATATTCCCATCTGTTAATCTCTGCTTTCACTTGCTTGGAGAGTGCAGTTTCCTCCTTGAAGATGCCTGTAATGTCCTGGAGTGTTTTGCCTATGTGCTGTTCTATATATCTTATGGTTTTGGGGCTGATATCGAGGTCTTTAATCCATTTGGATTTTACCTTTGTACATGATGTTAGCTGGGGGTCTAAGTTTAATTTTTTGCAAGTGGCTATCCAATTGTGCCAACACCACTTGTTGAAGAGGCTTTCCCTGCTCCATTTAGGATTTCCTGCTCCTTTATCAAAAATTAGATGGTTGTATCTCTGGGGAACATTTTCTGAGTATTCAAGCCTATTCCACTGATCTGAGGACCTATCCTTATTCCAATACCATGCTGTTTTGATAATTGTTGCTTTGTAGTACAGTTTAAAGTTGGGAAAAGTAATTCCTCCCATATTCTTTTTCCCAATGATTGCTTTAGCTATTCGAGGGTGTTTATTGTTCCAAATGAATTTCAAAAATGTCTGATCCACTTCTTTGAAGAATGTCATGGGTATCTTTAGAGAGATGGCATTAAATCTGTATAATGCCTTGGGGAGTATTGACATTTTGATGATGTTAATCCTGCCAATCCATGAGCAGGGTATGTGTTTCCATTTCCGTGTGTCCTCTCTTATTTCTTGGAGCAGAGTTTTATAGTTTTCTTTGTATAGGTCCTTCACATATTTAGTCAAGTTGATTCCAAGATATTTGAGTTTGTGTGGTACTATTGTGAATGGGGTTGTTTTCTTAATGTCCATTTCATCCTTATTACTATTGGTATATAGAAAGGCCATTGATTTTTGTGTGTTAATTTTGTAGCCTGCCACCTTGCTATATGAGTCTATTGTTTCTAGAAGCTTTTTGATAGAGTCTTTAGGGTTTTCTAAGTAGAGTATCATGTCATCTGCAAACAGTGAGAGCTTGACTTCTTCCTTTCCTATCTGGATTCCCTTGATATCCTTTTCTTGCCTAATCGCTATAGCAAGTACTTCCAGTGCTATGTTGAATAGGAGTGGTGAGAGAGGACAGCCTTGTCTTGTGCCAGAATTTAGAGGGAAGGCTTTCAGTTTTTCTCCATTGAGGATAATATTTGCCACTGGCTTGTGGTAGATGGCCTTCACTATATTGAGAAAGGTTCCCTCCATTCCCATCTTGCTGAGAGTTTTGATCAAGAATGGGTGTTGGACCTTATCAAATGCTTTCTCTGCATCTATTGATATGATCATGTGGTTTTTATTTTTCTTGTTATTGATGTTGTGTATTATGTTGATAGATTTACGGATGTTAAACCAGCCTTGCATTCCTGGGTTGAAACCTACTTGATCGTAGTGGATGATCTTCTTAACGAGGCATTGAATCCTATTTGCCAGGATTTTGTTGAGGATCTTTGCATCTGCATTCATCAGTGATATTGGTCTGTAATTTTCTTTTTTGGTAGCGTCTCTGTCTGGTTTAGGTATCAAGGTGATGTTGGCTTCATAAAAGCTATTTGGAAGTGTTTCTGTTTGTTCAATTTCATGAAAGAGTCTTGCCAAGATTGGCAGTAGTTCCTCTTGGAAAGTTTGATAGAATTCATTAGTGAATCCATCTGGACCTGGGCTTTTGTTTTTCGGCAGACATTTGATTACTGTTTTAATTTCATCAATGGTGATGGGGGTGTTTAGATATGCTACATCCTCTTCCTTCAACCGTGGAAGATTATAAGAGTCCAAGAATTTATCCATTTCTTCCAGGTTCTCATTTTTAGTGGCGTAGAGTTTTTCAAAGTAGTTTCTGATTACCCTTTGAATCTCTGTCATATCAGTAGTGATCTCTCCTTTTTCATTCCTGATACGAGTTATCAAGTTTCTCTCTCTCTCTTTCTTTGTTAGGTTTGCCAGTGGTCTATCAATCTTGTTTATTTTTTCAAAGAACCAACTTCTGCTTTCGTTGATCTTTCGGATTGTTTTTTGAGTTTCCACTTCGTTGATTTCTGCTCTCAACTTTGTTATTTCCTTCTGTCTTCCTATTCTTGGGTCCTTTTGTTGAGCATTTTCTAGTTCTATTAGCTGTGTCATTAAGCTACTCAGGTAAGCTCCTGTGTGCTTGCAAAGCTATAAATTTTCCTCTCAGTACTGCTTTTGCTGTGTCCCATAAGTTCTGAGAGTTTGTGTCTTTATTGTCATTTGTTTCCAGGAACCTTTTTATTTCCTCCTTGATTTCATCTCGGACCCACTGGTTATTGAGCATGAGGCTGTTTAACTTCCAGGTGTTAAAGTGTTTCTTCTGAGTCCCTTTGGAGTTCACAAATAATTTCAGAGCCTTGTGGTCAGCGAAGGTAGTCTGCAAAATTTCTATCCTCTTGATCTTATGGAGGTATGTTTTATGTGCCAGCATGTAGTCTATCCTGGAGAATGTCCCATGTACATTGGAGAAGAATGTGTATCCAGGTTTCTGGGGATGGAGTGTCCTATATATATCCACTAGGCCTCTTTCTTCCATTTCTCTCCTCAGGTCTAGTATATTCTTGTTGGGTTTCAGTCTGGTTGACCTGTCCAGTGTTGACAAAGCCGTGTTAAGGTCCCCCACAATTATTGTGTTGTTGTTGATATTATTTTTCAGATTTGTCAACAGTTGTATTAAATATTTTGCTGGCCCCTCATTCGGTGCATATATGTTTAGGAGAGTGAATTCTTCCTGCTCTACGTACCCCTTGATTAATATAAAATGTCCGTCTTTGTCCCTTACAACCTTCCTGAGTATAAAGTTTGCATTATCTGATATTAGTATGGCCACTCCAGCTTTTTTATGGGTGTTGTTTGCTTGGATAACTTTTCTCCAGCCTTTTATTTTGAGTCTATGTTTGTTCTGACTATTCAGGTGCGTTTCTTGTAGGCAGCAGAAGGTTGGATTGAGTTTTTTGATCCATTTAGCCACTCTGTGTCTCTTAACTGGTGCATTTAGTCCATTGACGTTGAGAGAAAGAATTGTCCTGGGATTTAACGCCATCTTTATTTCAAAATTTGGTGTGTCTTTTGGGTAGTCTTGTCTTAGATTAGGTCTTTCAGTTTTTCTCTTAAGACTGGTTTTGTGTCTGTGAAGTTTCTGAGCTGTTTTTTGTCTGTGAAACCATGTATTCTTCCATCAAACCGGAAAGTGAGTTTTGCTGGGTATAGTATTCTGGGTGAAGCATTCATTTCATTCAGTCTTGTCACAATATCCCACCACTGCTTTCTGGCATTGAGCGTTTCTGGTGACAGGTCTGCTGTAAATCTCAGGGAAGCTTGCTTGAACATGATTTCCCCTTTTGATCTTGCTGTTTTCAGAATTCTGTCTCTATCTGTGGGATTTGTCATTGTGACTAGGATGTGTCTTGGGGTGGTTTTTCTGGGGTCTCTTTTGGTTGGTACTCTTCGGGCATGCAGGATTTGATCACATATATTCTTTAGCTCTGGAAGTTTCTCTTTAATGATGTTCTTGACCATTGATTCTTCCTGGAAATTTTCTTCCTGGGTCTCTGGGACTCCAATGATTCTTAAGTTGTTTCTGTTGATCTTATCATAGACTTCTATTTTCGTCTGTTCCCATTCTTTGACTAATTTTTCCATTGTCTGCTCATTTGCTTTAAGTTTTTTGTCCAATCTCTCCTGCTGTATGGAATTGTTATGTATCTCATCTTCCACAGCACCAAGTCTATTCTCAGCTTCTGATACCCTGTCCCAGAGCTTATCCATTTTGTCATTCACTTCGTTTACTGACTTTTTCAGTCCTGTTAGTTGACATGTTATTTCAGTTTGGAGTTTTGTCATTTCTGCCTTCATATTTTCTTGGTTCTTATTAGTGTTCTGTTCAACTCGATCCATGGTTTCTTGGAGTCTGTTGAGCACCTTCCATATTGCTAGTCTAAAGTCCTTATCTGAGAGGTTGATTAGTTGTTCAGTCATTATCTGGTCCTCAGAATTGTCATCTTCATTCTCTATGTCTGATGCTGGCCTGCGTTGTTTCCCCATTGTCACACTTGTATTGTGGGTTTTTCTACGTGTTGTGGTGGTATTCATTGTCTATATGATGTAGGCAGCACACTCCTCTGGCTCCTCCCTTTCTGGATGGGCTGACTTGCCTCTAAGGGAGGGGAGTCCTCCGTGGATGAAGCCTCACACTGGGTCAAATCTTAGGCCCGAGCATGCAACAGAGAAGACAGTCCAGAGAGAAATGTTTGCTTCTGTGATATAGCGCCGTTCTTAGTGTGATTTTTCCTTCTTGTTGCAATGGAGTTCTTTCCTCTGAGCCTCTTTTTGCCCTACTCGCAAGAGTTTCACGCAAGAGGACAGTAGACAGACATAGACAGGTCACACTCACAGTCTTTCACAGCTGAGCCCCACTGGGCCGGTGTACTTTCGCGGATTTTCCCCGCCTGGTGTCACACACAGGGAGCCAGCCTTTGCAAAGGTTAGCCGGTTTTTATGCTCTGAAGTCCCTCCCTGAAAATGGCGTCTGGGCGAGCGAGGTTTCTGGAGGCTCTTTTTGCCCCACTCGCAAGAGTTTCACGCAAGAGGACAGTAGACAGACATAGACAGGTCACACTCACAGTCTTTCACAGCTGAGCCCCACTGGGCCGGTGTACTTTCGCGGATTTTCCCCGCCTGGTGTCACACACAGGGAGCCAGCTTTTGCAAAGGTTAGCCGGTTTTTATGCTCTGAAGTCCCTCCCTCCCATATTCTTTTCATTGTTTTTTTTTTTTTTTTTGTTATGGGTCCATATCTGGAAATGGTCAGTGGTTACTCCTGGTTCTATGCATAGAAATCATTCCTGGCAGGCTCAGGGGAACAAATGGGATGCCTAAGATCAAACCCACCTTCCACTGTATGCAAGGTAAGTGCCCTACCCACTCTACCCATTCAGGCTATAGTCTGGGTAGGGTCATGAGACAAGTTTCTCACAATCTCCCTGGTACTACTTCTGCTGCTGGCACCAGTCTTTGTGTAGTGAAGTCCTAAGCACTGCACTTGTCAGGAGCATAGTCACTGAAAAGGAAGGTTTTTTTTCTTTTTTTTATTTCTTCAGGCTACTGTAATTCCTTTTGAGACAGAAGCCCATCTATCTCCTCCTTTTCTTTTCTCAGAGCCCAGATCTAGATCTGTGTCATACATAATACCTGGAGAAGAAAAAACAAATAATCTCATAGCTTAGAAAGATGAGACGGAACAGACCTGTAGATAGCCTTACTAAGGGATATGAACAAGGGTTATGGGGAATCCCTGAGGGATTTTAAGGATGGATCAGGTGTACATGGACAGTGAGTATAATGTGCTTCAATGGAACACGTTGAAATAAAGGCAGTCCTGTGAGCTACTGCATAGTCCAGGAAAACAATAATGAGGCAAGTACATAAGGTGGAAACGTAACCATGGATGCATAGAAGAGAACAAGGATTCCAAGACTATATAGGCAAGTTGGACAATGTGTCTCTGTCCCTTTCCCAAATACTTGCTTCTGGGTCAACCAACTTACTGCATGGACAACTGCTACCTTACTCCTTTCTTCCACCATCAGTCCTGTGTTGGCTTCCCCCTGTATCAAGAGAAAATGAAAACATATCCTGGGGCTAAGGACCAGAGTCTCCAAACTAGTATTTCCCAAAGTGGGACTTGGAACACTTTCACTTTAATTTGATTACTCATTCCCTATTCTCTCTGCTTGTATGTCCTGTGTCACCTTTACTTTAAACTTGTTAGTTTCTTCAGATTTACTGGTTCATGGTTGGTCATGGCCCTTTGACAAGCTCCAGTTCAGGAGGGTGCTACTGCCTCAGGAGGTGCTAACAGCCTCAGGTACCATTGTGGAGCATCAAATCTCTTTACATGAAAAGAGAGACTAGGGCCAGACTGATGAACAGTGGGCAGGGACTTGCCTTGCATGTTAACAACCCAGGTTTAATTTCTAGCATCATATATGATCCTCTAAGTCCACTAGGAATAATTCGATTTCTGCAGAGCCTGGATTAACCCTTGAGCACTGCTAGATGTGGCCCAAAAAACAATCCCAAAACAAAACATAAAAAATGGGAGTGTGGAGAAAATAAGCCAAATAAGTGTAAGCAGCCATAAAGACACTCAAGTTTGGCCCTGGGTGTTATGTCCTGTCCTTTACTGTGTGGACAGTCCAGAAGCAGCTGTGGGTAGGGAAGTTTCTTTCAACAGTACAAATAGTTAAGTTAGGGTTCAAAAGATAGTACAATAATAAGGTGCTTGCCTGGCATGTGGCTGACTTGGATTTAATCCCCATTACCCCATAAGATATCCCAAGTACCCTGATACGTGACCTGAGTTCAGAGCTAGGAGTAAGCCCTGAGCACTGCTGAGTGTCGCCTCCAAACAAAACTGAAGTTAAAAGTTGGTTACTGAGAAGGTTGATATAAATGCCTATGCACAGAATAATAGGAATCTCCAGGAAGACATGATCAGAAGCCTACAAAAAACAATGGGAAACTCAAGAGAGCAGCCTCCAGATCAGCTCAGGGTCAAATTTGTCTCCTTTGATTTGGCAGACCCACACAATGACTGACTCCAGGCTCCAGTTCACTGAGTGGGCAAAATACAGCCCTGACTCACCCTGAGTCAAGGTCAAGAACGTTCTAGCTCATTGGTCAGCTCATGACTAATCTCCATTCCCACATGCCAATGCCTTTTCACTTTTTTCCTTCCCCTAGCAAATGTCAACAACAAGGTAATTATTTAATAAATCTCTACATACCTTTTCTTCTCCTCATGGCCAAGAAGTCTTGGGGTTTCCCCAGTTTCAATTTCAAGGTGGCTCCTACTATGGGTTCCAAGTGTAGTGGAGCAGAAAAAAATCTCTCCAGCCAGAGGTTTTTGGGGGAGCTCACACATTTGGTGGTATTGAGTATTAAGAGGAAATGACAGACTGAGATGAAGTCAGTGTCCTTGTCCATACATGCTGTCAGGGTCATGTGTGCAGCAGTCACACCATTGGGCAAGTCGAAGCATATCACTCTTCACCTTTGACCTATTGATTGGGTACTGGCCCTTAAACTCTAGGTTGGCCTTGAGCCAAAGAGCTGCTGGATAAAGTGAAGCCGTGCATGTCAGTGTGCTGAGCTAAGACAGCAACAGCCCTCGCTGCTGCCTGCAGTGGCTGAAGGTTTGAATGATGGCTTGTGCTTGAGTCTAATGCCTTAGATATCAGCTGACAGGTGTGAGTACTGAGGAAGCCCAAGTCAGAAGTAGAGCTACTTCCTTCTAAACAGAAGCCAGCCCCAAGGAGTGTTCCCAGCCACAAGCATCACACCTCTCCACTTCATCCCACCAGACTCAGTGTAATGAAACCCCATCCCCACTCCTGCCAATGGCACTGCCTAGGGGCATTCTGAGCCATTTGCGTTCTCCTTAGGGACCAAAGGATCTGGTTGACATTCATCACCATCTCTACTGAATATGAGGTGCAGCATATAAGCTTCCCTCTCCTGATTCCAAACACCTGATCTCTGCCACCTCTCAATTTTTTTTTGGTTTGGGGAAAGGGGCGGCGGTACTCAGGACTAACTTTGTGCTCATGATTACTCTTGGACATGCCAGCAGAGATTGGCTGTATGCAAGACAAGTGTCTTAACCCTTGAACTATCTTCGTGACACCTGCTGCCTTCAGTCTTCGATCTTAGATGCCTACAATTCAATAAACATGCTACTTTTTATGGTTTGGCTTTTGGGGTATTTTTAGTTTTCATTTTTGTTATTTTGGGGGTGAGGGTTGGGGTCACATCTGGTGATGCTCAGTATTTATTACTGGCTCTGTGCATCACTCCTGGAGGTGCTTTGGGGACCATATGGGGCACCCACCAAATCCTACTTGGCATCACAGGGTTCTCTTGGAACTCATTGACTCCATAGATCATTGGCTGGCACTGGCCTGCAACACACACTTCCTTTCTCATTAATTTTTATTAGCAAATGGGCTGATGGGGCTGACCCCACCCCACAGAATCTTCTAGATGGTTTATTAGAGGATTAATATGAGTTAATAATCCCAAGTGATGCATCAGATGCTTGGGAAATAGCATTGGCATTAAAACTAAAGTTGGTGTGCATTAAGGAGAGGCAAGAGGACACCACACTGGTATCTATCCTTGCCTCCAGAGAGTATCCAACAGATAAGCAAGTGGGAAACTGGGGTGTCACCACAGGGAGGGTAAATCAGAAACCCCACTGCCCCCCTCACCAACATAAAAACCAGAGATGCTTGTTTGTTTTATGAAATTCAATGTCAATGGAATTCTCTGCATTGGTGATTATTAACTGAACTCAGAATCAGAAAAGCTGTTATCTTTGTAGTGGATCCTCTTAATTCACTGTTGGGTGGAAGCAAGAACTTCATTTTGCCTCAGTTTCCCCATGGAGACAAATGACTATGAATGAAACAATGTCCTGCCCAAGATTTATTTTTTTAATCCTGAAATGGCATCAGCAAGAAGAATGTGAGTGACTCTGACCTAAGTTGGGCAGCTCTTAGTGGGTGGAGGAACTAAGTCATATGGTGAAAGCTATGGCTTCAGGCTTCACTATTCGCTGATGATCTGGATATGCTCCCTTTGGACTCTTCCTTGCCCATCAGTGGACTCAGCTGTAAGCACTCACAGGACCCAAGCCAGGCCAATGACACATACACTTCAATTCACAGGCTCTTTCAGTCTCTACTGAGTCTGCTGCATCCAGGATGCATGGGACTCCGAAAAGATGTTTTAATCCATGGGGGATTGGGGGTGTTGGTAAGGGGGTAAGAATAGACTGTCTGAGGACTGGACAAAGACAGGAACAGAGCTGGGAAAGGACAGACCCAGGGAGTTGGTGGCATGTGGATCCACCAGCTTGCCAGAATGCCTTGTTCTTGAATAAATCTGAGTGGGCTTTCTCCTGTCTTCTAAGATATTTAATGCAAGCTTTTTTGTTGTTTGGTTTTTTGATTGTTTTTGCTTTTCAGCCATACCCAGAAGTGCTCAAGGTTTACTCCTTGCTCTGGGCGCAAGGATCACTCAGGGTACCATATGGATTTTCAGGGATCGAACCCAAATGGGTTAGAGGTTCAAGGCAAGCATCCTACTCTCTGTGCCATTGCTCTGGCCCCTAAAGCATACTTCTGATAGGAATGTTCAAGAATCTCTCCAGGACCAGCCTGAATGTATATATTAGGCAATTTTCCATGTGGGCCTGAGGATCCATCTTGGTAGAGATTTGGAGCAAGGTTGGCTACACCTATTTATGTTGAGAGGTTGCTCCAAGCTTGGGTAGGGGGAGATCACATGGTGAATATAAGAGCCCATTTTTCAACATCTGGCACCACATGTTCCATCCCCCATTCAAAAGCTGGGCTCCACTGATGTTCTTATAATATGCCTGGGGAGTGAAAATTGTTTCCCACATAAACTTACTTTGTAGTACTTCTCAGCTGACAGGTAACTTCACAGAGACACATGATTATTAAAATAAAAACTATTTATTTTAGTCTTTCAGCATGGGGTACAAGGAAATACAAGTTCACAGAAAGTGGAACTAATACCAAACCGAAGGGAGAAGCCACCTCGGATCAGCACAGTGACTTCTGGCCCTTCTCTCCAGTTGTACATACTGTCTACCCGGGTGACAATTTCTGTGAAGCCCCAAACTGAAATATTTATAGTACACAAAGCACAACAGTTAGCCTTATAGGTGATTAAAAAAAGTAAAAACTATCTCTTAACCCAACCTGAAATAATTGCATTATACAAAGCTACAAATATCTTTTATCCATCCTTTCTTCACTCAATAGTTCACACATTCTTGTTGCAGAGACAATACTCAGAGCTTGTACTCTGCCCTCAAGAAAATGCTGCTAGTCCTTCCAGGGAGGGATGGAAAAATGAAGAATGATGGTGCCATGAGCTGTGTTGGTAGCCAAAGTCTGTGCATCCAAACCCTGAGGACAGCCCCATTTTCCCCTTGCTGCTCCTCTTCATAAAGACCAATAACTTAGTGAGATCTCATCAGTCTGTTCAGTTCCAGGGTTTCCATGGCATGAAGACAAGTTCCAACAACAAAATATGGTCCCCAGCACACTGCTGAACATTTACAGGGGACCAAGGGGACTGACAGATGGTATCTTCACACCAGTGACCAAGTTGCCCTCAGTTTTCTCCACACCTGTCCCAAGTTGGGGCTGCCTGGCCCCTGCATATTCCTGAGGGTTACAATTGAGTCCCTTGGCCAAACACCATCAGTGCCCTGAGGGGGGTGGTCTACAAGGCAAGTTCTTCTCACTTTCCAACCTAAGCGTTTAGTATTTTGGGGTGGGGGAGCCTTCTTCCACTGGTGTGACTTGCTTTTCATGGGACATGTGTGCATGTGTGATTTTGGTGATGAGTACCCAATTCACATGTCAGTGCAAACATGAAAAGAAGCAGAAAGAGCTGGCTGCCTACAGCCACCCCAAGATTCCCCATCCCACCTGCACTCAGAACACTGTTCTCTTTCATATGTTTTGTAGCAGAAAGTGAAAGTGGCACTACTTTGAAGTTAGACACTGAGGTACATCAGCCACCAGCAAGAAGGGCTTAGACATGGGCATTTGAAGACTTCTCATGGGGTGTCCTCCTCTAAATCCCACCTCTGAAAAGCTCCCTGGTCTACTGTCTCTTGGTACTCCCTGATGAAAACAAAACAAGTACTGGGGTGGGACTCCTGTCTTTTTTTTGTTTTTTTTTTTTGGTTTTGGAGTAACACCCAGCAATGCTCAGGCTCTGCACTCAGAAATCTCTCCTGGCAGGCTCGGTGGACCATATGGGATGCTCTGAATTGAACTGGGTTTGTCCTGTGTTGGCCATGTGCAAGGCAAATGTTCTACCACTATGCTATCACTCTGGGCCTGGCTCCTGGTTTGTGACCTGTCAAGTTGTAAGTACCAAAAGGGGTCACATACAGGGAAGCCCGAGATCCAAGCATGGGCTCAGAGAGGCCAGGCCAGGCCATGGAGGGGCCATCAGAACCAAGATCTCCCTGTGTCCCAGAGGTTCCCTGAGAAGATCAACATGAAGGCCTTTCTTTCCCTACAAGCATCCTCTAGAATTCCATCCCCTCATGAGTGTTCATCTAGGAGATCCTCAATCGTCATAATTTATTAATGTTCTCATGATAGAAACTATTCAGTTCATTTTCTAAAACTGAAAATTAAACACATTCCTTGAACTCTACTACTATTTGTAATAAATTCCTCATTTTAGTGTATCTCCACAAAGCATTCACACACCAAAAAGGGGGAGGTTGAATCACCAGTACCAAGATTAAGAGTTGTCATTTCTCTACAACTCCTGATCTTTTTGGCAGTGGAATTTTTAACATAAAAGCACTCTACTGAGAAAACTAAAAACTGTGGTTACTGTTGAGTTCAGCACCTGCATTCTCCAGGCAGATATACCTTCAGAAATAGTACAACTTGTGGAAATTCTTAATGTGACGCAGGTCCTGACGGCCAGCAGAAGCATCCTAGTCAAGCAGTGCGGAAAGGCTGTGTGTCCCCTGGACCAATTCTAAAAAAGACTGTTACTTTCACTGAGACTTCATTCTGGTTTCTTCAAAAGTCATCACTAATTTCTGTGGATATCCTTAGAGTGACACTCTAAAAAAAAAAAAAAAAACAGAAACAAAAACAAAAGACATACCCCTCAAGTTACTTTCTTTAGTTTTGCTGATTTTGTTTGTGTGAGAGGTGTTGAAACACACATGCCAGTGCTCAGAGGACAATGCAGTGCCAAGAATCAAACTTTAGATCTCCCACATACAAAGCCTGCTCCAGGAGTTCTCTCTCCAGCCTACACAACAAGGGTCTAATTTTTAATTAATTAATTAATTAATTAATTAATTTATTTATTTTGGTAGTGCTACTGGTAATAGAACCTAGGCCTCACATATAGACAGCAAGTGCTCTACCTCTGAGCCAGTTCCCCAGTTAAAATCACATCAAGAATTTTAAGAGCTGCACATCTTTTTTTTTTTTTTTGGTTTTTGGTTTGTTTTTGGGTCACACTCGGCAGCGCTCAGGGGTTACTCCTGGCTCTACACTCAGAAATCGCTCCTGGCAGGCTTGGGGGACCATATGGGATGCCGGGATTCGAACCACCGTCCTTCTCCATGCAAGGCAAATGCCTTACCTCCATGCTATCTCTCCAGCTCCAAGAGCTACACATCTTAAGAGACAACAGAGACTGCCACAGCAGATCCTGCAGTTTTGGGATCCAGAAGCCACGTCAGCAGAGCCCAGGTAAGAGAAAGGATCTGAAGTGGGGACCCAGAGCCACAGAAGATGTGTCCAAGAAACAGAGGCTATATGCTCCTCCTAGTCAAGGAAAATCTACACTAAAACTGCGACAATGGGGAAACAAAGCAAGCCTCCACTATGCTTAGAGAATGAAGGTGGTAGCTCTGATGGCCCAAAAAGTACCAAACACCTATTTAGGCTTTCAGATAAGGACTTTAGAGAAGATATATGGAGGATGTTTATATAACTCAAATAAATCATAACATGAACTGAAAGTACCACAAATAAGAATCAAGAGGATCTGAGAATAGAAATAAGAAAACTTTAAACTGAAATAATAGGGCTGAAAAATTTGGTAGGTGAAATAAAAACATCACTGGAAAACCTATCCCAAATAGTAACAGCATTAGCCTTGGGGCTGGAGAGATAGCATGGAGATAGAGTGTTTGTCTTTCATGCAGAAGGACGGTGCTTCGAATCCCAGCATCCCATATGGTCCACCGAGCTTGTTAGGAGCGATTTCTGAGCCTAGAGCCAGGAGTAACCCCTGAGTGCCACCAGGTGTGACCCAAAAACCAAAAACAAACAAACAAACAAAAACAAAATACTAACAGCAGCAGAAGACAGAATCAGTGAGTTGGAAATTGAGATGAATACAACTACATACAAAGAAAACGAGGTTGGAAAAGAGCCTCAAAACAATGATCAGACAATGGAAAAAGATCCAAAAGAATCTGAGCAGATGAAAATAGAAGTCTGATAAACTCAATAGAAACAACATAAGAATCATTGGTGGGGCCCAGAAAGATAGCATGAATGTAAAGCGTTTACATTGCGTGCAGAAGGATGGTGGTTTGAATCCCAGAATCCCATATGGTTCCCCAAGCCTGCCAGGAATGATTTCTGAACATAACATAGAGCCAGGAGTAACCCCCTGAGCACTGCCAGGTGTGACCCAAAAACCAAAAAAAAGAGTCATTGGAGTCCCAAAGACACAGAAAGAAAGCCCCCATGAAGTATCAAAATTCAAGACATCATTGCAGAGAAACTCACAAAACTAAAGAGTGCTTACAACCAAATCCTACATGTTCAAAGAGTATCAGCCTTAAGAGATCAAAGGAAAAGCACCCTAAGACACATCCTAGTCACAATGATGAATCCCATAGATAGGGATGAAATACTGAAAGAAGCAAGATTAAGAAAGGAAATTTCATTAAAAGGAGGATCCCTAAGATTTACTACAAATTTGCCACAAGAAACCCTCAAGGCTCAAAGGTAATGGTGGAATATAGTTATAAAACTCAACAAAATGACTGCATTGCTGAGAGTACTTCACCCAGCCAGACTTACATTTAGATTTGAAGAAAGGATAGGCAGCTTCACAGATAAATAATAGCTTTAAAACTTTAAATACTCTAAACCAGTCTTAAAGAATGAACTTAAAGATTTACTTTAAGATAAGACAGACCAACAGGCATACCAAACTCCTACTAAAAGATGACACTAAATCCCATGATAATCATCAGTGTCAATGAACTAAACACGCCAGTTAAGAGACACAGAGTGGCAAAATGAATCAAAAGCTGAATCCAATGTTTTTCTGCCAACAAGGAACACAACTGCATAGTCAGAACTAGCACAGACTCAAACTGTTGGAGGACAATCATTCAAGAAAACAACTCCCTTAAAAAGACTAGTGGCCATACTCATTTCAGAAGAAACAGAATTTAGACTTAAAAAGAAACACGGACATTTCCTATTAAGGAATATGTATAACAGGAAGAAACTACACTCCTAAACATATATCTACCCAATGATGGACAAGCAAAATATTTAAAACAACTACTGACAAACTTGAAGAAAGTTACCAATAACAACACAATAATAGTGGGAGATGTCAACATTGCCTTGATAGGTCAGCCAGGCTGAAGCCTAACAAGAATATACTAGCTATGAAAGGAGAAATGAAACAAAGTGGTCTAGTAGATCTGTATAGGGCTCTCCATCCCAGAAAACTGGATACATATTATTCTCCAATGCACATGGGTCATTCTCTGGAATAGACCTCATGCTAGTCCATAAAACATACCTGCATAAAATAAAGAGCATATAAATTTTACATACTATCTCCTCAGATAATAATGCACTGAAATTAGAAGTGAATAACAAGAAGACACAGGACAAATTTTAACACCTGGAAATTAAACAGCTCACTGAAAAATCAGTGGGTCAGAGATAAAATCAAAGAGGAAATCAAAAGATTCCTAGAAAACTGAGAATGAAGACACAAATTATCAGAATTTGTCAGACACACCTAAGTGGTACTAAGAGGAATATTTATAGGTTTACAAGCATTCATCAGGAAAGAAGGAGCCTACATAAAAAAACTTAATGACACTGCTTATAAAATTGAAAAGTGATTAACAAAATGAACAAAAAATAAAAAGACAGAAGGAAATAAAAGACTTAAAGCAGAAACCAATGAATGCAAAATCCAAAAAATAATTGGAAAGATCAATGAAAGCAGGAGTTGGTTCTTGGAAAAAATAAACAAGAATGATAAAACATTAGCTAAACTCACAAAGAAAGGAAGATAGAGAAACATAATAAACCAAATTAGGAATGAAAAGGAGAATACTAAGATTCTACAGAAATTCAAAGCATAATAAGAGATTACTTTGGGAAACAATGGCACAACACATGAGAACCTGGAAGAAATTGATAAATTCTTGGACTCATAACCTTCCAAGGTTAAACCAAGATGATCTAGCATATCTGAAGAGACCCGCTATTGAGGAAATTAAAAATATTGCTTATGCAAAAGTCTTCTCAAACACAAAAGCCCAGGTCCAAATTCACTAACAAATACTTTCAAAAGACCTACCACCTATACTTTTAGGCTCTTTCAGGAAATTGAATAAGCAAACACTCCAAATAGTTTTTATGAAGCTAACATAACACTGTTATCAAAACCAAACAGAGATGCTGCAAAAAAGTAAAGCACGGACCAATATCCCTGATGACCACAGATGAAAAGAATCTCCACAAAATCTGAGGAAACAGGATATAATGCCTCATTAAGAAAGTCATATAGGCCTGAAACTGTGCTTCTGAATCCCCGAAGGTTTCCTCAGAGGCCTAGGGAGCGCACCCCCAAAAAACTGCATTTTGAAGTTCTGAGTGAGTACATTCTGGGGCTGTGGGATCGCTCTGCCCTGCTGTGCCTTTGTTCACTCTGAGGACTTCAGGGGAAACTCCTATCTCTGTCTGCCTGAAACTGTGCTTTTGAATCCCCGAAGGTTTCCTCAGAGGCCTAGGGAGTGCACCCCCCAAAAACTGCATTTTGAAGCTGCTGAGTGAGTACATTCTGGGGCTGCGAGATCGCTCTGCCCTGCTGTGCCTTTGTTCACTCTGAGGACTGTCAACTAGAGGCAGCAGAAGAGAGCGGCTGCTTCACTTTCCTTCACGGCTGCACACTCTTTCTAATCAGTGAACCCCACCACAACACACAGGAAAAACCATACTACAAGTGTGACAATGGGGAAACCTCGCAGGCAAACATCATCCACAGAGAATGAAGACGAAAGCTCGGATGACCTAATAAATTCCAACCACCTGATTAACCTTTCAGATAAGGAGTTTAGAATAGAAATATGGAAGATATTCGTAGAACTCAAAAAGAGCATAGATCGATCTGAAGAGAACACAAAGACAGAAATCAGAAAACTGCAAACTGAAATAACAGATCTGAAAAACATGGTTGCTCAACTGAAAACCTCAATGGATAGCCTCGCCAACAGGATATCAGCAGCTGAGGAGAGAATCGGAGTACTGGAAGATGTGATGCAGAAAAACTCAACACAACAGAAGAAATTGGAAAAGAACCTTAAGACAAACGAACAGGTAATGGAAAAAGTACTCAAGGCAGGCGAACAGATGAAAATAGAAGTCTTTGCTAAACTCAACAGAAACAACATAAGAATCATTGAAGTCCCAAAAACCCAGGAAGGAGATCTCCAAGAAGAAGCAACTGTCAAAGACATCATCAAAGAGATACTCCCAGAGTTAAAGACTACATGCAATCAAATCCTACATGCCCGAAGAATACCAGCTAAAAGAGACCCAAAGAAAAACACCCCAAGACATATCCTCGTTACAATGACAAATCCCGTAGATAGAGATAAAATACTGAAAGCAGCAAGATCAAAAAGGGAAATTACATTCAAAGGAGCATCCCTAAGACTCACCACAGACATGTCACAAGAAACTCTCAAGGCCAGAAGACAGTGGTGGGATATTGTGACAAGATTGAATGAAATGGATGCCTAACTAAGAATACTGCACCCAGCCCGACTCACGTTCAGGTTTGGAGGAAGAATACACAGCTTCATGGATAAACAACAGCTCAGAAACTTCACAGATGATAAACCAGCCTTAAAGGAAAAACTGACAGGTCTACTCTAAGACAAGAGAGACCAACAAACACAGCAAACTTATCTACAATGATGACAGTAAATCCTATGACAATCATCTCCCTCAATGTCAATGGACTAAATTCACCAATTAAAAGACACAGAGTGGCAAAATGGGTCAAAAAGATGAATCCAACCTTCTGCTGCCTACAAGAAACACATCTGAATAGTCAGAACAAACATAGACTCAAAATCAAAGGCTGGAGGAAAATCATACAAGCAAACAACACCCTGAAAAAAGCTGGGGTGGCCATATTAATATCTGATGACACCAACTTTATACTCAGAAAAGTGGTAAGGGAAAAAGATGGATACTATGTACTAATCAAGGGATATGTGCAACAGGAAGAAATCAGACTATTAAACATATATGCATCCAATGACAGACCAGCAAATTATCTAATACAATTACTGACAAATCTGAAAGAAGAAATCAATAATAACACAATCATTGTGGAAGACTTCAACACGGCCCTATCAACACTTGATAGGACATCCAGGACTGAAACCCAACAAAAACATACTAGCCCTGAAAAGAGTTATGGAAGAAAGAGGACTAGTAGATATATACAGGACACTCCATCCCAAAAAACCTGAATACACATTCTTTTCCAATGTACATGGGTCAATCTCCAGAATAGACTACATGCTGACATATAAAACATACCTCCATAAAATCAAGAGGATAGAAATCTTGCAGGCAACCTTTGCTGACCAGAAGGCTCTGAAATTAGATGTGAACTGCAAAGCCACACAGAAGAAAAACTTTAACAAATGGAAATTAAACACCCTGCTACTGAACAAACAGTGGGTCCGAGATTAAATCAAAAAGGAAATCAAAACTTTCCTGGAAACAAATGATAATGAAGACACAAACTGCAGAATCTATGGGACACAGCAAAAGCGGTCCTGAGAGGAAAATTTATAGCTCTACAAGCACACATCAGGAAGGAAGAAGGAGCATGCCTGAATAACTTAATAGCGCAGCTCAAAAAATTAGAAAATGACCAACAAAAGGAACCAAAGATAGGGAGACAGAAGGAAATAACAAAGCTGAAAGCAGAACTCAATGAAGTGGAAAACCAAAAAGCAGTCCAAAAGATCAACGAAAGCAGAAGCTGATTTTTTGAAAAAATAAAAAAGATTGATAGACCATTGGCAAAACTCACAAAGAAAGAGAGAGAAATGGGGCCGGGAAGGTGGCGCTACAGGTTAGGTGTCTGCCTTGCAAGCGGATGGACCGCGGTTCGATCCCCCCGGTGTCCCATATGGTCCCCCCAAGCCAGGGGTGATTTCTGAGCGCATAGCCAGGAGTAACCCCTGAGTGTCAAACGGGTGTGGCCCAAAAACCAAAAAAAAAAAAAAAAAAAAAGAAAGAGAGAGAAATCCGAAAACCCGTATTAGAAATGAAAAGGGGGAGATCACGACAGAAATTGCAGAGCTCCAAAGGGTAATCAGAGACTACTTTGAGAAACTTTATGCTACAAAACATGAGAACCTAGAAGATATGGAAAAATTCTTGGGCACTTATAACCTTCCACATTTAAGAAAGGAGGATGTAGCATAGCTAAACACCCTCATCACTACTGAGGAAATTGAAACTGTAATCAAACATCTGCCCAAAAAGAAAAGCCCAGGCCCAGCTGGTTTTCCTAATGAATTTTTTCAAATCTTTCAAGAGGAGCTACTACCAATCCTAGCCAAGCTACTCCATGAAATTGAAAAAACAGGAACACTCCAAAACAGCTTTTATGAAGCCAACATCACCTTGATACTAAAACCAGACAGAGATGCTGCTAAAAAGAAAATTACAGACCAATATCCCAGATGAATGCTGATGCAAAGATCTTCAACAAAATCCTGGCAAATAGGATCCAATGCATCATCAAGAAGATCATATACTATGATCAAGTAGGTTTCATCCCAGGAATGCAAGGATGGTTTGACATCCGTAAATCTATCAACATAATACACAACATCAACAACAAGAAAAATAAAAACCACATGATCATATCAATAGATGCAGAGAAAGCATTTGATAAGGTCCAACACCCATTCTTGATCAAAACTCTCAGAAAGATGGGAATGGAAGGAACCTTTCTCAATCTAGTTGAAGCCATCTACCACAAGCCAATGGCAAATATTATCCTTAATGGAGAAAAACTAAAAGCCTTTCCTCTAAATTCTGGTACAAGACAAGGCTGTCCGCTCTCACCACTCCTCTTCAACATAGTACTGAAAATTCTTGCTATAACGATCAGGCAAGAAAAAGATATCAAGGGAATCCAGATAGGAAAGGAAGAAGTCAAGCTCTCATTGTTTGCAGATGACATTATACTCTACTTAGAAAACCCTAAAGACTCTACCAAAAAGCTTCTAGAAACAATAGACTCATATAGCAAGGTGGCAGGCTACAAAATTAACACACAAAAATCAATGGCCTTTCTATACACCAATAGTAATAAGGAAGAAATGGACATTAAGAAAACAACCCCATTCACAATAGTGCCACACAAACTCAACTATCTTGGAATCAACTTGAGTAAACATGTGAAGGACCTATACAAAGAAAACTATAAAACTCTGCTGCAAGAAATAAGAGAGGACACACCCTGCTCATGGATTGGCAGGATTAACATCATCAAAATGGCAATATTCCCCAAGGCATTATACAGATTTAATGTGATCCCTCTAAAGATACCCATGACATTCTTCAAAGAAGTGGATTAGGCACTTTTGAAATTCATTTGGAACAATAAACACCCTAGAATAGCTAAAGCAATCATTGGGAAAAAGAATATGGGAGAATTACTTTCCCCAACTTTAAACTGTACTACAAAGCAATAGTTATCAAAACAGCATGGTATTGGAATAAGGACAGGCCCTCAGATCAGTGCAATAGGCTTGAGTACTCAGAGAATGTTCCCCAGACATACAATCACCTAATTTTTGATAAAGGAGCAGGAAATCCTAAATGGAGCAGGGAAAGCCTCTTCAACAAATGGTGTTGGCACAACTGGCTAGCCACTTGCAAAAAATTGAACTTAGACCCCCAGCTAACATCATGTTCGAAGGTTAAATCCAAGTGGATTAAAGACCTTGATATCAGACCCAAAACCATAAGATATATAGAACAACACATAGGCAAAACACTCCAGGACATTGAGACTACAGGCATATTCAAGGAGGAAACTGCACTCTCCAAGCAAGTGAAAGCAGAGATTAACAGATGGGAATATATTAAGCTGAGAAGCTTCTGTACCTCAAAGGAAATAGTGCCCAGGATACAAGAGGCACCCACTGAGTGGGAGAAACTATTCACCCAATACCCATCAGATAAGGGGCTAATCTCCAAAATATACAAGGCACTGACAGAAATTTACAGGAAATAAACATCTAATCTCATCAAACAATGGGGAGAAGAAATGGACAGACACTTTGACAAAGAAGAAATACAAATGGCCAAAGACACATGAAAAATGCTCCACATCACTAATCATCAGGGAGATGCAAATCAAAACAACTATGAGGTACCACCTCACACCACAGAGAATGGCACACATCACAAAGAATGAGAATAAACAGTGTTGGCGGGGATGTGGAGAGAAAGGAACTCTTATCCCCTGATGGTGGGAATGCCGTCTAGTTCAACCTTTATGGAAAGCGATATGGAGATTCCTCCAAAAACTGGAAATTGAGCTTCCATACGATCCAACTATACCACTCGTAGGAATATACCCTAGGAACACAAAAATACAATACAAAAACCCCTTCCTTACACCTATATTCATTGCAACACTATTTACCATAGCAAGACTCTGGAAACAACCAAGATGCCCTTCAACAGATGAATGGCTAAAGAGACTGTGGTACATATACACAATGGAATATTATGCAGCTGTCAGGAGAGATGAAGTCATGAAAGTTTCCTATACATGGATGTACATGGAATCTATTATGCTGAGTGAAATAAGTCAGAGAGAGAGAGAAAAACGCAGAATGGTCTCACTCATCTATGGGTTTTAAGAAAAATGAAAGACATTCTTGCAGTAATAATTTTCAGACACAAAAGAGAAAAGAGCTGGAAGTTCCAGCTCACCTCAGGAAGCTCACCACAAAGAGTGATGAGTTTAGTTAGAGAAATAACTACATTCTGAACTGTCCTAATAATGAGAATGTATGAGGGAAATGAAAAGCCTGTCTAGAGTACAGGCGGGGGTCGGGTGGGGAGGAGGGAGATTTGGGACATTGGTGATGGGAATGTTGCACTTGTGATGGGTGGTGTTCTTTACATGACTGAAACCCAAACACAATCATGTATGTAATCAAGGTGTTCAAATAAAATATATACAAAAAAGAATTTTATATATATATATATATATATATATATATATAAAACATCACCTGGAAGCAATCCTCTACCACAGAAGACCCTACCACTGCTCAGACATCCACCTGCTCAAAAGAGACTTCCCTTAACACTGAGAAGACAACAACAACAATGACCTGCTTACAGGACAGGGCTCTCTGCATGCCCTTTAATGGTGAGGTGAAATGAGAGGACGCTCCACATCCTGACTTCAATGTAGGATATGCAATTCCAGGATCTTTAATACAGAAACATGATACTAACAACAGAAACTGTGTGAAAAATAAAAGTGTGTTGGCACTATAGACAATGTCTTGGATTGGATTATCTAGCTTGCCTGGAGACTAGATTTGGTCTTATGCCAGGAAATTTCATGGGTAGGGTCTCTTTGTATTTAGGTCAAGGTTATTCCTTTCCATGCCCTTCATATTTTGGTGGGCCTATGCAAACAACAATTGCCACCCTAACACCATTTTTACTGTGCTCCTTTGACTCTAATCCTTAAAAAAAAAAAAAAAAAAAACTTAAAATTTGAGGTTAACTTAAGCTAATAAGCATGTACATGGAAATGTAAAAAATACTATGCCTCTAATGTTTAAGGAGTTACGTAAGTTTTATGGCTTTAGATTGCCTTGGGTGCTGTTAAGAAATATTATAATGTGTTACAATCTGGGGACTTGAGGGACAAAGTAATTGTACATGGATTCTGTTTTATTTATCTTAATGTTCTTTGGCTGAAAGTTCAAAGTTAAGATATCAGCAAGGGGACTTCTTCTGAGAATTATGTTATGGGTGATTGTCCTTCCACTGTAACTTTACCTTGTCTTCTTCCTTTGCATCTTTGTTTTCATAATTAAAAATAAAAAAAATTAAAAAAAAAAGGAAAGGGATAAGTCTCAATGTTTTCAGGTGACATGATACTATACTTAGAAAATCCTAAAAACTCTACAAAAAAGCTCCTAGAAACAATAAATTCATATAACAAAGTAGCAGACTACAAAATTAAGGTACAAAAATCAATGGCCTTCTTATGCGCAAATAATGATAGAGAAGAATAGATAAAAATATTCCATTCACAATAGTACCACAGAAATTCAAATACACTGAAGTCAACTTAACTAAAGAAGTGAAGGGCCTATACAAAGAAAACTATAAAACACTATGAAACATTGCTTCAATAAATAAAAGGACCCAAGGAAATGGAAACATATAACATGTTTATGGATTGGGAGGATTAACATAATTAAAATGACAATACTCCCAAAGCATTGTACAGATTGAATGCAATCCCTCTAAGGATACCCATGACATTCTTTAAAAAGTAGATCAAACACTCCTGAAATTCATTTGGAACAATAAAAGTCCAAGAATAGCTAAAGCAACACTTAGGAAAAAGAAGATGGGAGACATTATTTTCCCTAACTTTAAATTCTACTACAAAGCAATACACATTAAAATACTATGATACTGAATAAAAACAGACCCTCATATCAATGGAATAAACTTGAGTATTCAGAAAATGACCCCAAGATATACAATCAATTAAACTTTGACAAAGGGGCAAGAAAGATAAGGGTGAATAAGATATACAAGATACACAAGGTACTAAGATATACAAGGTACTAACAGAACTTATGAAGAAAAAACTTCTAGCCCCATCAAAAAATGGGGAGAAGAAATGAACAGATACTTCCTCAAAGAAGAATACAAAATGGCCAAAAGACACATGAAAAAAGCTCTACATCACTAATCACCAGGGAGATGCAAATCAAAACAACAGTGAGGTACCATCTCATGGTAAAAAAAAAAAAAGGAAAGAAAAGAAAAAAAAATATAGTCTAGTAATAATATCCAGAGACCATAGAGATGAGGGCCAGAAAGACCAACCCACTCGTTAGAAAAATAGTTCTGTGTGCCAGAGACTGGCACACATCACGAAGAACAGAACAAGCAGTGCTGGTGGGGATGTAGAGAGAAAGGAACTCTCATTCACTATTGGTGGGAATGTCGTATAGTCCAGCCTTTCTGTAAAATAATATGGATATTCCTTCAAAAAATTGGACATTGAGCTCCTATATGATCCAGTAATAGCACTACTAGGAATATATCCAAGGACTGCAAAAACACAATACAATAATGTCCTCTGCACTCCTATGTTCATAGAAGTACTATTTACAATAGCCAACATCTGGAAACAACCCAGATACCCTTCAACAGATGAGCGGCTAAAGAAACTGTGGTACATATACACAATGGAATACTATGCAGCTGTTAGAAAAAAATGAAGTCATGAAATCTGCCTATATATGGATGAATATGGAAACTATTATGTTGAGTGAAATAAGTTAGAGAGAGATAAACACAGAAAAGTCTCATTCATTTGTGGGATTTAAGAAAAATAAAAGGGGGCTGGCAGGATAGCACAGTGGTAGAGCCTTGCATGCAGAAGGACAGTGGTTTGAATCCTGGCATCCCATATGGTCCCCTGAGCCTGCCAGGAGTGATTTCTTAGCATAGAGACAGGAGTAGCCCCTGAGCGCTGCCAGGTGTAACCCAAAAACCAATAAACAAACAACAATCTAGTAATAATATCCAGAAACCATAGAGATGAGGACCAGTAAGACCAACCCACTCATTAGAAAAATAGCTACACTTACAACTATGATGACAATGATAGAGAGATAAATCCAATGCCTGTCTCAAAGATAGACAGGGGATGAGGGAAGAGGTAAATGAGGGACATTGGTGGTGGGAAAGTCGCACTGGTGAAGGGGTGTGTGCATTTTATAACTGAAACCCAATTACAAACATGTTTATAACCATTGTGCTTAAATAAAGAAATTATTAATTTAAAAAAGATTTTCAATAATGTCATGTAACACCGGCCCCAAAAGAGTTGATGTCACTGAAGTTGGATGGAGCTGAAAGATGAAGTAATATGTGTGATACCC
The DNA here is from genome assembly GCF_024139225.1 of Suncus etruscus. Taxonomy (NCBI): domain Eukaryota; kingdom Metazoa; phylum Chordata; class Mammalia; order Eulipotyphla; family Soricidae; genus Suncus; species Suncus etruscus. The sequence continues at coordinate 57,893,007 of NC_064858.1, read as the reverse complement.
CTTCAGTAGCAATGGTGCAAATGAGAAGGGGGGGAAAGGAGATAGAGAGAAGAGAGAAAGAAAGGAAAGGAGAGATAAAAAGGGAAAAGAGAGAAGAGGAGAGAAAGAGGTGAGAAGAAAAATGTCTGCCAAGGCAGGTAGGGGAAAGGGTTGGGTGGAAGACAAGAGGGAAACTGGGGACATTTGTGGCCGGAAATGTGCACTGGTGAAGGGTGTTGTAAGTTGTATGACTGAAACTCAATCATGAACATCTTTGTAACTCTGTATTTCATGTTGAATCAATTAAATACTTTAGTTATTAAAAAAAGAAATTTTTTTCTTTGCTTCCTTTAAACTAATAATTTTCCTGTTTGAAAATTTTCCCTGTGGCAAAATCTGAGAAAGACCTACCTGGAGAATCTTTTTAACAACACTTTTCTTTGGGGGTGGGGTGGGGCCACAGTCAGTGGTGCTCATAGGTTACTCCTGGTTTTGCGCTACGGTTCACACCTGGCGGGCTCAGGGGACCATACGGGATGCTGAGGATCGAACCCGGGTTAGTCCCCAGTTGGCTGATGCAAGACAAACACCCTACCACTGTGCTATCACTCCGCTCCAACAACACATTTTTAATCTTCAAAGAAGCTCTTTCCTGGGCTAGAGTGAGAGAGAGAGAGAGTTCAACTGGCCATGGGCATGGTGCATGCAGGAGCCCAAGATGGGTCACCATATTATAAGGTCCCCAAGTACCATTGAGAGAGACCCCAAGGAGTAGCCCCTGAGGAATGTCATATATGGTTCCCAACAAAAATAACAATAAAGGGCCCGGCTGTGGCGCTAAAGGTAAGGTGCCTGCCTTGCCTGCGCTAGCCTTGGACGGACCGCGGTTCGATCCCCTGGTGTCCCATATGGTCCCCCAAGCCAGGAGCAACTTCTGAGCACATAGCCAGGAGTAACCCCTGAGCGTTACCAGGTGTGGCCCAAAAACAAAAAAAAAAAAAAATAACAATAAAAAAGTCAAATAAGAAGCTTAAAGAAACTAAGATACCATTTCTTTGGCCCAAAATATTGTTCTTGTGGTAGAGTACATAGCATGTCCATGTAAGGCGCTGGGCTCCATCCACTGAACCACATGCCCCTTTCTCTTGGCACCACAACTGGCTCTAACACCCCAGTCCAACATCTAACCACAATGACAACAGGAAACGGTTTATTGCACACATGATTTCAAACAGAAGGTAAGACTTTTCATTAAAAAAAAAAATCCTATGCGCCTGCGCCGTGGCACTAGAGGTAAGGTGCCTGCCTTGCCTGCGCTAGCTGCGGTTCGATTCCCCGGCGTCCCATATGGTCTCCCAAGCTAGGAGTGACTTCTGAGCACATAGCCAGGAGTAACCCCTGAGCATCACCGGGTGTGGCCCCCCCCCCCAAAAAAAAAAGAAAAGAAAGAAAGAAAGAAAATCTAATAAGAGCCTGAGTGATAGCACAGCAAGTAGGATGTTTGCCTTGTATACCCCAGGTTCTCATATAATCCCCCAAGCACTGCAAAGAGTGAGTTGAGTGCAGAGCCAGGAGTAACCACTGAGCATTGCTAATGTAACCACAAAACCAATAATTTTTTTTTAAAGAAAATCATTTAAATAAAGGTTTTTGGTTCTTGGGCCACACCCCACAGCACTCAGGGGTTACTCCTGGATCTCAACTCAGAAATCACTACTGTTGGGCTCAGGGAACCATATGGGATGCTGGGGATCAAACATGTGTCCGTCCTGGGTCAGCAGCATGTAAGGCAACTAACACTGTGCTATCACTCCGGCCCCTTTTAAATAAACTTTTAAATAAAACAGGGAGAGAAAAATATAAAGAACCAGGAATGTAACATTAAGCATCTGGTGGTAAGGGACATACAAAATTGCTAGTAGTCTTTTTTGGGGGGCCACACCCGGTGGCACTCAGGGGTTACTCCTGGCTCTGCGTTCAAAAATCACTCTGGTTCAGGGGACCATGTGGGATGCTGGAGATTGATCTTGTGTCAGTCCTGGGTCAGCTGCGTGCAAGGCAAATGCCTTACCGCTGTGCTACCTACCACTTCAACCCTGCTAGTGGTCTTAACAGAAGAGACAGTATTGCAGGTAGAGCACCTGCCTTGCATGTAGCTGACCTGGGTTCCATCTCCAACATCCATATGATCCCCTGAGCCTGCCAGGAGTGATCCGTGAGCACAGATCTAGGAGTAATCCTTAAACTTCCCAAAATAACAACAAAAACAACAAAAGTTTCTTCAAAACTGTTGTTGGATGTTATAAAGAGGCTTTCCCTGGAGCATAAACTAAGTCCCACAATATGCCCCCACCTTTTCAAGCAAATGAGAATGAAATGAGACACATGCTCAAATTAATTTCTCAAATATAGTTTTTCTACACATTGTTCTGGATTCTAACTGTCAATAATTTCTAACATTTGAGCTGAGGAATACTCACCTGGAAATCTTGGACAAATGTTAGGAAGTAGAAAATAAACCCAAAGGCCACTGTCCATTCACAGATCGCGCTCACCACGTGATAAATGTAATCCTAATAGTGACAATAGAGAGAGAGTTTAGCTGACACCAAATCAAAGGAGAATAAGCGTAAGATCAAAAATCACAAGTCAGTGCAGGGAGCACCAACCTAAAGGTAATACAGTAAAAGCAAAGTCAGGAAGATCAGCAGATAAACATCAACAGAGAGTATCCCCCACACACACACACACAAAGACGTGAATAGTTATTCCTTAAGACCATGCTCATCCCCACACACTAACTTCACCTGAATAACTTCAAAATGGTGAAGATGAAGGAAGCAAAATTGGTTTTCTCAGGAGACCACAGGAGATAAGATTTGCCCTCCCCCACACTGCTGGGAACAAGAACCTGAACATGCTCACCAAAGTCTGATCAGCTCCTGGCCCTGCAGAGCAAAAGAGGCTGCCTGTGGAAAGCAGTGATCCCAAGTCTCTGGCTATTACTATAGAAAATGTTGGGGCTAGCATGATAGTACAGTGAGTAGAATACTTGTATTTGAATGTGGCTGCCTTAGATTCAATCCTGGGCATCCCATAGATGCCTGAAGATCCTTGAGCAGAGCCAGGAAAAATTCCTAAGCACTACTGGGTGTGGTTCCCCCCAAATAACAGAAAGTGTCAGGTCAGGGGCCAAAAGACAGGGTGGGGGTGGGCCTTGCATTCAGCTGACCCTGAACTCCATATGGTTCCCTGAATCCCAATCTTAATCACTGAGATTGATCCCCACAGCACAGCTGAGTGGGTATGATTCAAAAACAAAAAATAAAGTCAGTTCAGAAGGCAGCTCAGTTCAACATTCATCATGAGGAAGACAAGAGTATAAATGCTAGTGAGGTTGACTCATTCTAGCTTCCTGGGGGCAGGAACAAAAAGGAAATATTAAGAATCATGGGTCTTCCTTCCTGGGGGCAGGAACAAAAAAGAAATATTAAGAATCATGGGTGCGGGGCATTACTTTTTGTTTAGGGATTCACCTGGCGGAGCTTACTCCTGGCTCTGCTCTTAATGATTACTCCTGGTGGAGCTCAAGGTACCACATGGGTACCTGGTTGGCCATGAGCAAGGCCAGTTCCTTACCGGCTTTACTATCTCTCCCACCCAAGATTAAGAATGATTGTCATTCTGTTCCATTGATCTGAGGGTCTGTCCTCATTTCAGTGCACCAGTGAAAGGGACTGGTTTTGGAACCCTGGTTGCCTGAAACTCAGTCATGATGAGTAACTTTGTATATCACAAGTGAATGAATTAAAAAAAAAAAAGTTAAATAGAGGGACCAGAGAGATGGCATGGAGGTAAGGCATTTGCCTTGCATGAAGAAGGACGGTGGTTCAAATCCCGGCATCCCATATGGTTCCCCAAGCCTTCCAGGAGCGATTTCTGAGAGTAGAGCCAGGACTAACCCCTGAGCGCTGCTGGGTGTGATCCAAAACAACAAAAACAAACAAACAAAAAAGTTAAATAAAAAGAAAATTATTTTAATCAGAGCTTCCAGACTCAGTTGCCTACAGGCAGTCAGAACACATTAATGAAAATAAAGGCTTCAAAAAGAGAGGGCAGGGAAACTTTGTGTCTCCTCATCAATACACATTCACCAAGTAGAAAAATCTAACCCCAGTCTACGGGGTTTTGAGAGACTATGTGTGTATGTGTGTGCCCTTGTGCTTATGACTGACACTCATCTAAAAATACACCTATCTTTTTTTGGCTGTTGGTTCATACATGTCAATGCTTGAGAATCATCCCAGGGGAGTTAAAGGACCAAGTATTGCTGGGAATCAAGACCTGGATACTCACATGAGGAGCAAACACTCCAATCCTTTGAGCCAGCTCCCTAAACCCTAAATATATTTCTAAAATACCACCTTTTGTTTGTTTGTTTTTGTTTTGGGGCACACCCGGCAGTGCTCAGGGGTTACTCCTGGCTCTACACTCAGAAATCACTCCTAAGAGACCATATGGGATGCCAGGATTCGAACCATTGTCCTTTTGCGTCTAAGGCAAACGCCCTATCGCTGTGCTATCTCTCCGGCCCCCTAAAATACCACCTAGGGGTGTTTTGTTGTTATTGTTTAAGAATAAAAGTAAAACCAAATTAAAAAAAAAAACAACACTTGCATCCTAACTTTACCCTACATGTCAAGTTGACTTGTGGAGTAATTTGTGAGGTGTTTCCAGATCATGACCTAATTGCTTTGTTCTTTCTCCTTCACTCTCTGCTCTGCTACAGTGATAAGTGTGAGGAAACAGGTGCAGAAGGGCAGGTCAGCCTCTGGTGCTGGCTCAATCTTTCTTCAGATCTGGTTTAGTCACAAAGATTTCATCAGGGACATCACTCCTGGTGATGCTTAAAAGACCTACTGTGGGGGCTAGAGAAATAGCATAGTGGTAGAGCATTTGCCTTGCAGGCAGCCAATCCAGGACAGACAGTAGTTTGAATCTCGGCATCCCATATGGTCCCCCCAGCCTGCCAGGAATGATTTCTGAGTGCAGAGTCAGGAGTAACCCCTGGTGCCACTGCCGGGTGTGACCCCAAAACAAAACAAAACAACCTAATGTGGTACTAGGACTAAACCAGGGTCTGCTGCATGCAAGGCAGGCTCCTTACCCCCTGCATTATGTCTCCAAAACCCCTCCCTTTCTACTGTTTTGTCAAGTCCACATTAGGAAAAGCTGAATGCCTCTCAGGGGAACTAAGAATATGTGTACCTTTCCCATGAGAACCCCAAGAGATCTAGTGCTTCCCATAGCATCCCTGGAAAATGAAGGCTGCTTAGAAAATTAAAGTGAATTGGGGAGAAAAGTGTGTTTCTGCAGTACACTATTTATTTACTGATAGACTTGGAGACACATCCACGGTTCTTGGCGGGGGTTGGGGGGTGGGGGGGTGTCTACTCCTGTCTCATTGCTTGGGAATCACCCATGATGGTGCATGCTACATGATACAGGAATTTGAACCCAGGAAGCCTTGCATACCAAGCATGCCTTCAGCACAGTGAGCTATGGCTCGACCCTCTAGGATGGAACATATGAAAGCACAGACCCAGACTGCACCTAATGTGCTCACAGTGAAACATAAACAACAGCATCCTAATTCTATCTAATTCTCTCTTTCACACACACCAAGCAGGGGCTTTCAACACCTGAGGAGCAGCATGTGTGTGTTACAATCAGTACTGTAATGCATGCCAGGGGCGTCTGGAAAGGGTCCTAAATGATGCTTCTGTTCCATAAATGACAGTTGAAGAGGAAAAAATAGAAAATTTTGACTGCTTGCTTGCACAGATCCTGGCAGCTGCTTTGCTTTATTTGTGGTGGAAGGTCTCCCTCCAGTGGTAATACAGTGAAATACACCTGGGTCTGCTAGGAAGGCTCCCAGTCAGGGAAACTAGTATTGAAAGCTGCCTGGATCCTTCCTTCATTTACTGCCTCCTCTGCCTCTTGGTGGGCTTCACTAAATGTGGTCGGCCTCCAGCTTGGAAAAAATCCTTTCTCTAAACCAGAAGCTTCCTCTTACCATAACCAGATTCTCCTCTTCCTCTTCTAGCTCCCAGCACTTCAACTATAGGGCACTTGTAATTGATTTCTCAGCACAATGCATTAAAATGATTTCATTTCACTGAGAAAAAATTGACTGGGGGTAAGTATTGGGATATCCCTAGCAGTGTTATGGGGCCTTTATGCAGTGTTGGGGAAAGAATTGGGCCAGCTGCAGGCAAGGTGAACTGCATGCAAAGCAGGCAGTTAGTTGTCTTAGCTCCTGTACCACTGGCCTCAATTTTAATGCGGGGGTGCCCGTTCTTAAAAAGGAAGGTCATTGCCCCAGGGAGGACACCTAGGGCTGGAGAAAGAGCCTTGTGAGGTGCTGGGGCCTACCCAACAGCAGTCCTCAGTAGCACAAGGCTGAGCTGAGTAATGCCATGAGTGGCCCTGTTCCAACAAGCATTGCTTGGGAGGATCTCTATAAAAATGACTTGTGCCGGAGAGATAGCACAGCGGTAGGGCATTTGCCTTGCACACAGCCAATTCGGAACAGATGGCAGTTTGAATCCCGGTATCCCATATGGTCCCTGTGCCTGCCAGGAGCGATTTCCGAGCACAGAGCCAGGAGTGGCCCCTGAGCGCCACCAGGTATGAACCCAAAAACAAAAACAAACAAAAAAAAAGTCATCACTGTCCCTGAGCTCTGGTAGCTCTTTACACCCCACCCTCAAAATACACACACTAGACTGATCCTATGTCTAACACTTTCCCAATCATCTGCTTTTTCTGGTCAATTCTGTTTTCCTCTCATTGCTCCTGTGGCCCCCAAGTCTCATGCCATGGCACACCCCCAAATTTATGCAGTTTTCACTCGTGGCCCTGTGGATTATCCAGGTCTAAGTGGGCAAATCTCCATGGTTTTCACCATACTCAACACCAAACCCACTCTCTACCTCCCACTCACAGGAAATCATCTATTTCTTTTGGAGACATCTCTGTTAAAGGGAACAAATTCATTGGTTCATCCATGAGTTCATAAAACTTAGAGATAGTATAGAGAAAAGGGAGCTTGTCTTACATGCAGCTGACCCTGGTTTGATTCCTGACACTGCAGGAGTGACCCCTGAGCAAGGCCAGGAATGATCCAAAAACCAAACTAAAAATAAAATTAAAAAAATATTGGCAGCCACCTTCTGTTCCTCATGTTCTTTTATTCTCCTTGTTTGGTTGATTTCGTCCCTCAAACATTCTTCTGTCATGGCTTCCATCAAGGCCAGTCCTAACTTGAGAGGCTGATTCTACAATGTGGCCACTCAATTTGCTCCGACATTCTTGCTGCCACTTCTGTCTAACAGCCATTTAAAGTCCTCCTTCTCCATTCCTTCTCAGAGATCATTAATGGCTACTCTGGCTGCACTTGTTCCCTACAAATACATCACCTGCTACATAGGTACCTCTATGTTGAAAGAAACAATTCGATGCAGGCCCAGAGCTGGGCTTGAGCCCTTTGAGAAATATCCTACACTTTTTTTTCCACCCTTCACCCACCTTCTTCCCTGCCTGTAAATGCCTGGCCTCTTTCGCAAAGCACAGTTGCTTGTAGAGAATCAGGAATCCCCTAGAACCAGCCTGGGTATTTTCCAGAATGCATTGTATAACCTAATTACAGCAGCTGAGCTCAACAGTTGAGAGTTAAATTCCTGAAGTGCATCAGGAATTCCCTCTTACATCTCATATCCTGAGGAAAGCCAGTCAGCCTTCCTCAGGCCAATGCAGCCACAAGCTCAAAGGACTAGCTTCAGCAATCATATTGAGGAAGATTTACCTTTTCTTTGGGATTCCACTCCAGCTTGGTTATAGAAATGAGCGATGCACAGGCAATCACTGAGAAATGTTAAGGAAACTGGGGAAGGAAAAGAACATCTCATAGGAAAAGATATATATGATCAATAATCCCTTCAGTGACAATATTGCAAACCATAGTGTCTAAATGGGAAGGGGGGGGAATGTCTGTGGGGCCAAAGTGGCACAGTGGGTAGGGCTCTAGCTTTGCAAACGACCGACCCAAGTTCGATCCCTGGTATCCCATATGGTCCCCAGAGCCTGCCAGGAGTGACTCCTGAGTGCAGAACTAGGGTAACCCCTGAATGACACTGGGTTTAACCAAAAGAAAAGAAAAAACAAAAAAAAAACAAAAACAAAAAAAGTCTGCAACAAAGGCAGGTTGGAGAGAAGGGGGTAGGGGTGGGCAGGGGGACGAACCACGGTTTGATCCCCCAGTGTCCCATATGGTCCCCCCAAGCCAGGAGCGATTTCTGAGCGCATAGCCCCTGAGTGTCAAAAAGGTGTGGCCCAAAAACCAAAAAAAAAAGTGCCTTTCACTGGGGCCAGAGAGATAGCATGGAGGTAAGGTGTTTGCCTTGCATGCAGAAGGTCATTGGTTCGAATACCGGCATCTCATATGGTCCCCTGAGCTTGCCAGGAGTGATTTCTGAGCGTAGAACCAGGAACAACCCCTGAGCGCTGCTAGGTGTGACCCAAAAACAAAAACAAACAACAACAACAACAACAAAACAATTATTGGGGCCGAAGAGATAGCACAGCGGTAAGGTGTTTGCCTTACACGCAGAAGGACGGTGGTTCGAATCCCGGCATCCCATATGGTCCCCCGAGCCTGCCAAGAGCGATTTCTGAGCGTAGAGCCAGGAGTAACCCCTGAGCGCTGCCGGGTGTGACCCAAAACCCAAAAACAACAACAAAAAACAAAAAAACAAACAAAGTGCCTTTCACATTCAAACGCAGCTTTTTCTCCTTCGCCATAAGCATCATCATTATTTACACTATTAGATATACATGCTCTCACCTCCACACACACATGGTCACATGAGGTGAGGGATACCATTTAGTCAGTAGAGTGTAAATAAGTCTGGCCTGTGTTAAGTCCAAAGTTTGATGCTCCATACCCCTGGATCCTCTCCCCAGGTGGTTGGATGTGAGCCCTCACATAGTAGTCAAAAATCAAACCAACCACCGAGAAGTATGAGCGAGGAAGATGCAGAGTCGGAGCTCCAGTGCATGGCTGGAAAAAGTCAAATGGGACAGGTGCTGAAGAAAACGCAGAGGTTCCTCCAGACACAGAAAACAGACTAAGTTATGTGATCCCAGCAGCCCAATTCATGAGTAGAGAAACAACCAAATTCTGAGACTTTATAAAGAGATTAAACCCTGCTCAGGTTCACTGCAGCCTCCTACATCAAAGCTTAAAGCCAGGAGCCATTCAGCAGCTGTCCACAGAGGACATGTGCCAAAACATGGCACATGCCTAGGAGTGTCACTGCACAACTGTTACACCATTCTGTTAAATGTTATTACAATATAATCGGCCTGATAAATAGTAAAGCAGACAGAGCACTTGCCTTGCATGAAGCCAGAACTGGGTTCTATCTCTGGCATCCCTTACATCCACAAGGAAAGATTTCTGAGCAGAGCCAGGATTAACTTCTGAGTGCTGCTGGTGCGATCCAAAAGCAAGCAAAACATTTTCTACACAAAACTGGTGACTCCCTATTTTGATCCTACAAAGTAATGTAAAGAAAGGCAAAAGAGTGGGGCTGGAGAGACAGCACATTGGTAAGGCATTTGCCTTGCATGCGGAAGGTCGCTGGTTCGAATCCAGGCATCCCATATGGTCCCCTGAACCTGCCTGGGGGAGATTTCTGAGCGTAGAGTCAGGAATAACCCCTGAGCATTGGTGAAGGAACAAATTCAAAAGGAATTCAAAATATAAGTCAGGTCAAGTTTAGTGTCTGGGCTGTGAAGATGGTCCATGGGGCCATCTGGAGTGTATGGCTCATATGTAGAAGCCATGAATTCAATCCCTGCCACCACATGTTCCCCCATCTGGGACTAATTCTTAGCTTTTCAGGGTGTAGCCAAAACACAAATAACTAAAGAGCAAAAAAATAAACTCTGAGCCTTCTCTAAATTCAAAGTAAACACCTTCTTTTGACTGCCCAGGCTCAGAGTCAAGATCTAGGAACAACCAAAATGCCAACAGACAAATGAGTGAGTGAAGACTTAGTGAGAAATACACACAATGGAATACCATTCAGGTATAGGAGGAAAGCTTCCCATTGGTTACAATTTGAATGGAATTAGAGTATTTCCCATTAGGTGAAATGTGTCAGAAGAACAAACATCAGTCAATCTCACCCAAAAGAGGTAAGTAAAAAGAGCAAGAAAGGGGAGGACCAGTGTCCAGTGAAAACCAACCCTTAATGGGGCCAAAGCGACAGCACAGTGGGAAGGGCATGTGCCTTGCACACAGCCAACCTGAGTTTGATCCCTGGTATTTTATATGGTCCCTGAGCCAGCCAAGATTGATTCTCAGTCCAAAGCCAGGAGTAACCCCTGAAGTGTCGCCAGGCGTGGCCCAAAAATGAAAGAAGAAAATAAGGAAGAAAAGAAAAAAGAAAAGGAGCAAGGGAGGGAAAAAGGGAAGAAGGAAGGGAGGGAGGGAGGGAGGAAGGGAGGAAGGAAGGGGGAAAGAAGGAAGGAAAAAGGGAGGAAAGAAGAAAGAAAGAAAGAAAGAAAGGAAGGAAGGAAGGAAGGAAGGAAGGAAGGAAGGAAGGAAGGAAGGAAGGAAGGAAAGAAAGAAAGAAAGAAAGAAAGAAAGAAAGAAAGAAAGAAAGAAAGAAAGAAAGAAAGAAAGAAAGAAAGAAAGAAAGAAAGAAAGAAAGAAAGAAAGAAAGAAGAACGGAAGAAAGAACAGAAGGAAGGAAGGAAGGAAGGAAGGAAGGAAGGAAGGAAGGAAGGAAGGAAGGAAGGAAGGAAGGAAGGAAGGAAGGAAGGAGGGAGGGAGGGAGGAAGGAAGGAAGGAAGGAAGGAAGGAAGGAAGGAAGGAAGGAGGAAGGAAGGAAGGAAGGAAGGAAGGAAGGAAGGAAGGAAGGAAGGAAGGAAGGAAGGAAGGAAGGAAGGAAGGAAGGAAGGAAGGAAGGAAGGAAGGAAGGAAGGAAGGAAGGAAGGAAGGAAAGAAGGAAGGAAGGGAAAAAGGAAGGAAACTCAGACTCAGCAATAGAACAGGTTTTCAAATGGTGAAGGGGGAGGATTGGGGCTGGTGAATGACCTAAAGACTGAAGGCCTGGGAGGTTTGATGGTGAAGGTGCAGTAACTGTCTGTGAATACCAAAAGCATTAACGATACTATTGTAACCATGTTAGCTCAGTAATAATAAAGCAGCCTTTTAAATAACATATAAATAAATAAATAAAAGGCTAAATTAATCAGAATATGGGAGATGGCTCAGTAACTTAGGGGGCCAGAGAGGTAGTACAGTGGATAGAATGTATGCTTTGCACACAGTTGACCCAGGTTTGATCCCAGAACCCATATAGTCCCTAAGCACTTCAGGAATGTTTACACTGATATCTTGTTTGTTTTATTTTGTTTTTGGACCTTGAGCTCAGAGCCAGAAGTAAGCAAGCAGGCAACTGAGTCTGATCTCTGGTGCTGATCACAATCCTGAGCAAGACCCCGCCAGTATGCGGGACTCAGGCACAACTAAGAGATGGGGTTGGGGTGGGGGGTTTTAGTGAATAAGGCATCTGCATTGTATGTGGATGACCCTGATTTGATCCTTACCAAATATTGTCCCCAAGCCCCATCAGTACTGATTCCTGAGTACTGCCAGGTTTGGGCTTACACTACCACTACCACTCCCCGAGGAAATTATTAATGAGATTTAACCCTATTTTTTAACCGTTTCATAAAAGTCTCTGAACCTGGTATATGCTATACTCATAGCACATTTCAACTTAGACCTGACAAGTTTCAAGGTCACAGATACATGACCCAGGTAAATACCACACTGGAGTTGTAGCTAGAAAGATGGGGCAGAGGCAGAGAAGGGTCTGGGCTTAAGAGAAAAACTACAGGCTGGAGAGATAGCACAATGGTAGGGTGTTTGCCTTGCACACAGTCAACCCAGGACCAAAGGTGGTTTGAATCCAGGCATCCCTGCCAGGAGTGATTTCTGAGCGTAGAGTCAAGAGTAACCCCTGAGCGCCACCAGTTGTGACCCGAAAACAGAGAGAGAGAGAGAGAGAGAGAGAGAGAGAGAGAGAGAGAGAGAGAGAGAGAGAGAGAGAGAGAGAGAGAGAGAGAATTAGCCCATGGGGGAAAAGTGTAAATGGGGTTAAAGCAGTGGTCAGCAACCTGCGGCTTGCGAGCCACATGTGGCTCTTTACACTTTTAATTTGGCTCTTCTGTGTGCCGGGCAGCCGCTACAGGAGTCAGGACTCTGCTTCTAGCCTCTGTCAGGGAGCGCCCTGTATGGCTCACAAAATAAATTTCAATCGTGGTTTTGGCGAGATTTGGCCCAGTTGAAAAAAAGGTTACTGACCACTGGGTTAGAGGACAGACAGTCCAGGGGACCCACAGGGGAACCTGGATTTAGTGCTGCTGCTTTCCAAGGCTTTAGAAAGCTTCAGGAGCAGGGTCCAAGAGGGGAATTTCGATAAAGAATATGATGTCTCAGGCCCGGAGAGATAGCACACCGGCGTTTGCCTTGCAAGCAGCCAATCCAGGACCAAAGGTGGTTGGTTCGAATCCCGGTGTCCCATATGGTCCCCCGTGCCTGCCAGAAGCTATTTCTGAGCAGACAACCAGGAGTAACCCCTGAGCACCACCGGGTGTGGCCCAAAAACAAAAACAAAAAAAAGAATATGATGTCTCTAACAACATTTATTTTTAGATGATGTCTAACTCCAAGACTGTTCCTTCAGGTCTCAGAAGAGGCTTGTTTATGCCTTGGAACTTTTCTGGGAAGTAAAATAAGGGCCCTTTTTTAAAAATAAAACTGGAGCTTAAAAAAATAGTGCGGTGAGGATGGTGCTGATCTTCCATGCAGCTAATGTGAGCTTGATCCCTGGCACCCCCTTTGGTCCCCCAAGCCCTGCCGAGAATAATCTGAGCAGAACCAGAAGTAAATCTTGAGCACTGCAGAGTATGGTCCAACCCTCCCAAAAGGGGAAATTGTTTAATTTAGGAACTAAGGTATATGAAAGTAGCCAAGCCCTATAAAAAGTGTTAAAAGAAATAATGCACCAACAAGGGTTGTTTGTTGTTGGTGGTGATGTTGTGGGACCACACCCAGTGGTGCTTGAATGCTCCTCCCAGCTCAGGACATGGAGTCACTATTGCAGACCATGGAGGATCCCCATGAGGTGGGGAACCATGAAGTTCTAGGACTCTCCTGCTCCAGCCTGTTGGGTTCTCACTCCAGCCCCAATGAGACTAAAAATCTGGGTAAGAAAATGTAACTGCTAGCTTTTTTGTTTGTTTGTTTTTGTTTTGAGGCCACACCCTGGGGTGCTCAGGAGTTACTCCTGGCTGTCTGCTCAGAAATAGCTCCTGGCAGGCATGGGGGACCATATGGGACACCGGGATTCAAACCAACCACCTTTGGTCCTGGATCGGCTGCTTGCAAGGCAAACGCTGCTGTGCTATCTTTCTGGGCCCAACTGCTAGCTTTTTAAGACAAAAGAATCTTAGAATGAGGGGCTAGGCTCATTTTTTTTTTCAGATGCTAAGAGATGTGTTCTTGTACTGAGGGGAAACAGACCTTCTCTCCCTCCTTTCTGTCTGAAAGCCACTGGATGCCCTGGAATCACGGAAGTTCCTACAGCCAGGCTAGGAACAATGTGTGGTTCTTCCATGGGACCATTTAAACACTTCTGAGAACACTGTCACAGTGTGAGCATGATGGCTGAGTGGGGCACTGAATGTTTATTATTAGATTATGTGCCACTTGCAGTGATGCTCAGGGCTTACGCTTGGCTCTGCACTCAAGGATCATTTCTATCAGTGCTCAGGCAACTGGTATGCCAGACAATAGGATGCTAGTGATTGAAACCAGATTAGCTGCATGCAAGACAAGCACCTTACCAGCTCTACTATTACTCTGACCCCACTTTCTTTCTGAATTTAGTATTTTGAGATTACTAGTATCTTGAGATTAGTATCTTGATATTTCAAAGTTTAAAGCAAGAAAAGATTTCCTATACCAAGAAATTTTGCTTTCAGTACTACAAATAATTCACCTGAGAATTTTACAACTAAAATTAATTTGACATAATAAAGGCATGAGCATCATTCATTGATAAATAAGAGAAGTCATTTATCTAAAATTATAAATTTTCCTGACCTCTGATAATAAAATAAAACATTGTCAACTATACATAGATATTCCATTCTGTACAGCTTCTAATCCACCAATTTATTTTTTGTCTTTTTTGGGGGGTGGGGAACACTCTGCTGTGCTCAAAGGTTACTCCTGGCTCTACATTCAGGAATCATTCCTGGCGGACTCAAGGAATGATGGGATGTGGAAACTGAACCTGGGTCAGCTGCATGCAAGGCAAAAGCCCTCCCCATTGTACTGTCTCTCTAGTCACCTAATTAATTTTTTAAAGAGCTTCTACTCTGAAATAAAGCATTTAATACCTAGCTGCTCTCTGGAACCACTCACTCTAGCTTGACTTCTCTAAGGCAAGACCGAACTCAGGCCCATAATCACTATGAAAATAGTTCCTGTCTTCCCTTCTTTTTTTTGTTAGTTTTTTGAGGGAGGAATCATTTTGTTTATATGGAGGGAACCACACCTCAGCTGTGCTCAGGGATCACTCCTAGCAGGCTCAGGATACCATATGGGATGTAGGGATTGATCCTAAGTTGACTACATGCATGGCAAGTGTGCTACCTGCTGGACTATGTCTCTGACCTCTCACCCATTTTTCATTTCCTGATTTCACAACAGATGTTATTTCAAAAGATGGGATTTTTCTCCCACCCTGGAAGAACAGAAGATTTTTTTTTAATTATTATTTGAAACTACTTGAAATTCTTCAGTGACAACTTTGGTCCCAAATGGAATCATCTGTGATGCCTGGACTAATTTAACCAACACTTCCATTACCCTCAGGTTAGATACAGGGAGGCAACTGGCCCAATTGATCAGGAACCACCTGGTTCACACCCTAGTGGCCTGGGTTTGAGACCTTTGACCCCAAAAGGAGGTGGTGGCCATGCAAACCCAGTCTGCTGTTTACTGCTGAATCCTCCTTGTCCATCTCCCTCTGTCTATAAATGCTGTTCTTCTTGGAGCCAGACAGACAGTACTGTGAGTAAGGTGATCCCTTGCATGCAGACAACACCATTGGATCCACCTCCAACCACCACTATATATAGCCCCTGACCAGAACTGGCCCTCAGCCCCCACTCAAAAGTTTTTCATCTTGGGACCGAAGAGATGGCACAGCGGCGTTTGCCTTGCAAGCAGCCGATCCAGGACCAAAGGTGGTTGGTTCAAATCCCGGTGTCCCATATGGTCCCCCGTGCCTGCCAGGAGCTATTTCTGAGCAGACAGCCAGGAGTAACCCCTGAGCACCACCGGGTGTGCCCCCCCCCAAAAAAAACAAAAAACAAACAAAAAAATAGTTTTTCATCTTGTCCAGCCCTTCAGACCTCCTTTGAACCTGCATGATAAGATCTGTCCAATTCTTGAACCACATCAACAAAACCTTAAAATCAGGCTTAGTTGTAATTTGTTTTGAACAAATAAAAAAGAAAAGTTTTCCTCTACACCTCCATTTACAAGCACAGTACACTCCTTTTCATTCATCAATTAGAAAATGAAGCAAAACTTTCATTTTGAAAAAGAGACCAATATATGGGGGCTGGAGGTATAGCATGGAGGTAACGCATTTGCCTTGCATGCAGAAGGACGGGGTGGTTCGAATCTCGGCATCCCATATGGTCCCCCAAGCCTGCCAGGAGTGATTTCTGAGCATAGAGCCAGGAGTAATCCCTGAGCGCTGCTGGGTGTGACCCAAAAATGAGAGATAGAGAGAGGGAGGGAGGGGGTATATAAGAAAGCTCTTGAAAAAATTAAAAGAACTAATCAACAAATAACAGATCCTTGCAAAAAAAAATAAAATATTTTGGGTATTACTAGATTAGGGTTGTAGCTAAGTGATAGAGGATGTATAGGCCCAGAATATTCTATTCTAGACACAAAGGCAGGGCAATGGGGAAGGAGAAAGAGGAAGGAGAGTTGGGAAGGGAGAACAGAAGGAAGAGAACTCACAGGAAAACAAATCTAAAGTAAAGGTCACTAGGAAGAGGGCAAGGCCAGCGGCCTGGCACTTCTTAGGGCTGCTAGTTTAAGTACAATTTTGGGTGCCATTACCCAAGCACTCCAAAGAAAATTCAATATTTGTTTAAGGCTCCTGAAATAACCCTGATGAAGTCATGTCAACAGACTGAAGCGGCCTGACATTTCCCACCCTCTGTTCACACTCCTAAAGACTCTTACCATGGCGAAATATTCCCTTCCTGAATTTCACTCTCCTCTCAATTGTTCTTCTGAAGTCAAAGCCTGCGGATATGTGGTTATTAACCTTTGCTTTACTCAAGATTTGTTTGTTTATTTGCTTCAACACAGGACTCCTGCAGCGGTTTAAGCACTCAGTAAGTACTGTGTAGCCTGGCCACATGGGTCCAACAGTTCAGAAGTCAGCCCAGGGGTGCTCAGGAGCCAGGCAAGGCTGGGGGTTGAGCCTGGGACCATGCGCATGTGAGCATGCGCTCTACGACCACAGCGCTCTACTCGGCCTGGGACTGCAAAGGATACTGGGAATGACGGCTGCGCAAGACACGGTGGAGATGGCCATGCGCGTATGGCACGTGCTGAGGCTGTTCCACTGAGGGCAGGATTTGTAAGAGATGATGGACTGCAGGAGTGTGTACAGGACGCCGCAGACAAATGCCAAGAGGGCGCCTCCATCGTGGACAACTGGCACGGCAAGCTCCTAGAGGGAAGGGCACACATGTCAATGTCTGCAACGGGACCCCCACACCAGCGCTGTGCAAATGCAGTTGTCCGCAGATCTCTGCGACCACTGAGATCTTAGTGGCCAACCTGTGTCAGTCCCGAGTTCCAGGGCCAAAGCCTTTATCTGCGGGTAATCCAGGTGCAAATTGAGTCAAACATGCTCTGGCCATAAAAAAGCAACTTCAGTTCCCCAGCCCACACCACTTGCAAAGGTGCAGGAAGCTTTTCATCCTGAAGGCAATCCCTTCACTGGATCCAGGTACAAAATGTCTGTATGCTTTCCTCACTGACTGACCAAGGAGTCTCCTAGAAGCTCCTTTCAGATGCCAACACAGGGCTGGAAATGTGGCTGGGTAGAAAAGTGCATTTCAGAATGCAGCAGCGGGAGGGAGGGAAGGAGGGAGGAGGGAAGGAAGGAAGGAAGGAAGGAAGGAAGGAAGGAAGGAAGGAAGGAAGGAAGGAGGGAGGGAGGGAGGGAGGGAGGGAGGGAGGGAGGGAGGGAGGGAGGGAGGGAGGGAGGGAGGGAGGGAGGGAGGGAAGGAAGGAAGGAAGGAAGGAAGGAAGGAAGGAAGGAAGGAAGGAAGGAAGGAAGGAAGGAAGGAAGGAAGGAAGGAAGGAAGGAAGGAAGGAAATTGGGTCACAAACAGTGAAGTTTAGGGATTACTCCTGGCTCTACACTAAGGAATTAACTCCTGGTTGTACTCCAGGGTCCATATGGGATACCTGGGACCACATCAAATTGGACTGCAAGTGAGACAAGCACCCTAGCCTCTGTGCTATCTCTCTGGCCATCACATTGATGATGAAATCTCTCTGTCCCCGGCTTGAAAAAAGGGACCAGTGAAAGTATCATCCTGAAGAGCTTGGTTTGAGTCCCAAATCACTAACTACCCAGTATTCCTGGGTCTCTAGGCTTCACTGTATCACAGTATTATCCAGCTAGATTGTTCAGAGAAAATAGCACTAAATTTTTATTCTCCATATAGGAAAGGAGGTGTTTTTTGTTTTTTGTTGTTTTATTGGGCCACATCTAGTGACACTCAGGGGTTACTCCTGGCTTGGGGGACCATATGGGACACCAGGAGATCTAACAGTGGTCCATCCTAGGCTAGGGCTGGCAAAGCAGACACCTTAGTGCTCCCTGCCACTGCTCTGGCCCCAGGAAAGGAGATTTATATTCATTTGGAAAGGATTTTAGGGGCCAGAGATGTAGCTCAGTGGTAAAACATTGGCTTTGCATGCCAGAAGTCCTATATTTAATCCCCAGCACCACACCAAAAGCCCCTAACCTTTTTTAAAAAATTTAGTTTTAGGGTCATGCACTGTGGTGCTCAGGGTTTACTTCTGGCTCTGCTCTCAGGAATTTCTCCAAGCAGTGATTGGGGAACCATATGGGTTGCCCATGTGCAAGGCAAGAACCCTATCTACTGTATTATCACTTTGGCCCCCAATCCCAACCCTTTTAAGCATATTTCACTATCAAGGGTGAAAACTATTGGCCTAAAAGTTGCTCTTTGAAACTTCAGCAAGAACAAAGACCAGAAAAGGAAGGTCAACGGAGATCTTCGACTTGACAACCACCTAGGTAGAAAACCCTATTGTGGGAGACTGGGAGAAACTATAAAACCAACTTAGGACCAAAAAAATTCCCATATATGTTTTGACAGCACCCAAACACATCACCTGCGACTATTCTCTTGACTTGGACTTTCAGACCTTCACACTGGGATGTGCACCAGGGCTCTCTCCTCCTTCGGAGAAGCCAACACTCTCTCTTGAGTGCATTGCTCTCTCTTTCTCCTCTTCGTCACCTTCCTCATAATTTCTAAATAAAACCTGATATTACTTCAATAAAATAAAATAAGTATCAATCTACACTAAGGGTACGAGTCTTACACAGAGGACATTGCTCAGTCTAGAAAAGGAGGAAACATTCCCACATTTACAGGCTTGGACCAGAAGGGTATTCTACTAAATGAAACAAACCAGATAAAGGCAAATAGTATTTGTCTATGATCACAGAGGCCATCACAGTGACCAAATTGTAGTTGGAGTTCCCACTGGGCATGTGTTCCACCCAGGGTGCATCCTCAGCATCACAGGATGAAGTTCTGGACACCACTGAGCACTGTCAGGGCGATCAAGGTATCTCTAGCACTGCACATCCAAGAAGCATATCCTCCTCCAGTTCTTGCATTGAAATGTGGCATGGTTGGCCAAGAATTGCTGTAATGGCCCCAGAACCCCTGAACACCATTGGCAAGATCCTTCCCCTTCTCTGCCCACTGTCAACACCCCTGTGTGAACTCACATAAGACAGAAAACAGACTGATATGTTCTCTGTAGGGATATGAACAGGGAGAAATGAGGGAAGGCAACCAAAGAGAAAAAGCTTCTAAGGATGTAATGCCCAGCACCAAAACAGTATTCACAATACTGTGCTCTGTATTTCACAAAGCCAAAACAAATACACAATACTATGCTGTATAATCTGTGCTCATCTCAAGAAAACTGTAACTTGAGGGGGTGGGTATGGTCTAAAGGGTACAACATTTGTTTTCCATGTGGCTGACATAATTATATATGTACCATATCTATTGACATACAGATCTCTTATGTATCTATTGACATATAGTAGTATAGTCATCTAAGATATACAGATGTAAGCTTAGATTATTACACGGGGCTTTTATTTGGGTTTTTTTTGGGGGGTGGGACCATCTCCAGCAGTAATTAGGGGTCATTCCTGGACAACCCCATGTATAGAGAATGAAGATGGCTGCTCTGATGACCCAAAAAGTATCAAACAGCTACATATCTACTCAGATAAGGTGTTTAGAGAAGAATTATGGAGGATGCTCATGGAGCTCAAAGAAAGCATAGATAGGCTTGAATGAAACACAAATAAGAATCAAAAGGATATGAAGATTGAAATTAGAAAACTTCAAAAAAAAAAAGAAATTAGAAAACTTCATACTGAAATAACAGGTCTGAAAAACTCGGTTTATGAATTGAAAACCTTAATGGATAGTCTCTCCACTGGAGTAATGGCAGCTGCAAACAGGGTCATTGAGCCAGAGGATGAAATGCAGAACAATTCCATACAGCAGAAGAGATTGGAAGAGAATTTTAAAGAAAATGATCAGACACTGGACAAACTACTCAAAGAATGTGAACAGATGAAAGTGGAAGTCTTTGATTAAACTCAACAGAATAACATAGGAACCATTGAAGTCCCAGAGACACAGGAAGAGAATAATAATAAGAGGAGTTGGAGGAAGAAAAGTAAGAAGAATAAGGTGAAGAAGAGTAAGAAGGGGAAGAAGAGAAAGAAGAAAAAGAAGAGGAGCAAGAAGAAGAGGAGGAGGAAGAGGAGGCTAGGTGTGGTTCAATTGTAGAGTAGATGACCTATATATGTCAATGCCTAGATCTGATCCCAAATGATCTCATGTTCATGCTCTATTATTCTCACAATGGATTCGTGTATATCTGTATGTATAAGAATATGTGATATACTTATTCATGCTCACATCTAATAAAGCAGCTGTAAAAATAAATACAGGCAGGGTGGGGACGGAGCGACAGGTGGTGGGAATGTTGAAGTGGTGAAGAGGTATGTTCTGCTTATGACTGATACCCAACTACAATCACACTTACAATCATGGTGCTTAAATAAAGATTTTATTAAAAAAAAAAAAAGAATGAGAAAAAAGAAGTAGTCTGTGTGAGGCCCTGGGTTCCATTCCCAACACCACAGGGTATGGCCTTGGCAACCACACACACACACACACAAAAATAATAAAGCAGAAATAAATTTTTGAACCAGAAAACTATTCAACAAAAGGTAAATAAATAGTACCAGAACTGTTTAGCAAAATTAATTCTTTCACATCTGGGTGAGAAAGAAGAAACAGAAAGAAGGCATGGAATCATCTGCTAATGAGTCATTTTGGAGAACAACTTTCTGAGAGTCCTGGTACTTTCCACTCTCCACTTTCCTCACCCACCAAGTAAAGCAACATCCTGAATGTGCATACTTGGCTTCCTTCCTCTAGCACTGCCAGGGAATTGTCCATGTTGGCCAATTCAGCATTTCTTTCAGGATGTTTTTGGAGGGGATTTTGGGGCAGTGGCCCTGGCAAAGCTTAGAGGCTACTTCCAGCTCATCCAGCAGATTGCCCTGAGGAATGCAGAGGCAGGGTTCAACCCTGGACTCCTATATGCAGAGAGTGTACCCCTCAAAGGGGCGCTATCTCTCTGGCCCTCTATTTACTATCTTAACCTGAAAACTTCCTGATACTGCTGCCATTATCGAAGGTCAAAAGCCCTATGAACAGTAGGAATTGTATTTGTAAGGGGTCTTTGTCAGCTCAGAGGCAGACTTGGTATTTAAACTTACCTGTTAGACTGAAAATAATTCAGATACATGGGTTTTAGTGAGGGAGAAATGTGGCACATTTCTTAGATTCTTTTTGGAAACACCTTAAATTGACAGTCAAAAAAATAGAGAAAGCAGGGTATTGAAAGGTTAAAACTTGGAAATGGTGTCTTTTCCCAAAAAGAAATATCCAGGAGGGGTAAACTGAAGCTTAGATAAAAATTGAGGGGGAGACACCCAAAAGCAATCAGGCCAGCTTCTCAGGTTCAGACAAACTTAGATCTGTGAGTTTCTGATGCAATGATGATATTAATTCCACTAACTCAAGAAAAAGCAGCAGTGTAAGTTTTCTCTGTGTGTCTCTGTCTCTCTCAATCTCTTCCTCTCTCAATGCAATGATGACATTGATTCTTCCAACTCAGAAAAAGAAGCAGGGGCCAGAGAGATAGCATAGCAGTAGGGCGTTTGCCTTGAATGCGGCTGACCCAGGAAGGACCCGGTTTGATTCCTGGCATCCCATATGGTCTCCCAGCCTGCCAGGGGTGATTTCTGGGTGCAGAGCCAGGAGTAACCATGACTGCTGCTGGTGTAGCCCAAAAACCAATCAATCATTCAATCAATACATAAATTAAAAAGTTAAACAAAAAAGAAAAAGAACCAGTGTTAGTTCTCTCTCTTCCTCTCTCCACTCTCTCTCCTATTTTTTCTTCCCTCTCCCCCCTCCCATTTATAACACTTCTCGTGGGTGTAGTTCTTCATGGTTATGCTCACCAGCACATTGGAAATTAATTACAGAACATCAAACAAGGAAGTCATGTCGATTTTTTATGGGACTGATAACAAGGTAAATATATACTTAGGATTCCAAGGGAGTTTTAAGTTTCTATTTCTGGGTCTTATGAAAGTTTAATTATAGTTTCACAGAAGAATTAAAAGGAACCCAAAATTCACTGTCAAAAGGTATAAAATTTCCTCCAAAAGTTAATGCTTAACACAAATTGACATAATAGATGATAAAGAGATAGGCGCTAGCTTTGCATATGGATGACTCAAGTTTGATCCTGGCACCTCCTATGATTCTCTGAGCCCCACCAAAAGTGAACCCTGAGTGCAGAGCACTAATAACCATTAGGTATGACCCCCCAAAAAAACAATAAAAGTAAAATGTTGACGACATGGGCAGGGAAAGAGTGCAAAGGGCTGGGGTGCAGGTTCTGCATGTAGTAGGCCAGATTCCCCATCACCTGAGTGCCACGTGGAGATGCTCCCAATCCAGATGGATGTAGCCCCCCAAAATAAAATAAAGAACACCTAAGACCACAATACTTAGAACACTGCATTTTCAGAGAACAAAGTGAGGGATTCTCTCATTTAGTGCATCTGTCTCATTGAAATCCCAACTCCATAAGATAAATCTCAATCCAAGTGTCTCCCCACATTTTTCCAATGTATTCCCATTGTTCTTTCTGATACTACAGACCAGTGAATTATGTCAATGCTTCTTTTATTTTATTTTTTCAAGAACTGTCCTCATTATGACAGGAGAACTTTGCTACAAATGAGAGAGACCTTCATTTCATCACTACAGACAAAGGAGAAGCAAGGCCATGTCTTCTGAGGTTTTCTCAGAAGCTTGAATGTTTCCATGTCTGCCACACAGGTAATTACAATAATGTCTGATGTCATGGATGGCAGCATACACAGAACTCTAGGAAAAAGTCACTGTGCCTCTAGCAGATACTAAGAGCCCATGTAGCAAGTGCCACTGCTGGTCCGTTTTTCTTTTTCCTTTAGGGATGATCAGGGAGGAAAAATTGAAAGCAGATTCAATTCCAAAGCACCTTCAATGCGGCCTCATTCTCTTGCCCCCCGAGAGGCTCCATCTGACTCTTACTTCCTGCCTCCCTGAGTTAACCAGGAAGCAATGGTGAGGATGCAATGGTAAAACTCTGGTTGACTCACACACAGAGACTTCCCTGCCATACAGGCTACCCTGGAGATACTGTGAAACACACACACACACACACACACACACACACACACACAGCTCTGAGTCCCAGAAGTTGGTAGCTGGCATCCTCCAGCTGCAGAGCAGAAAAGTGATTCTCCACAGCTCACTCAGGACAGGTAAACAAGGAGACTCTGGCAGTGCTCCAGAGAAAGCCAAATCAACTCTAGGAGGTGGCGCAGTGCTGTGAACTATGAGCTACGACTGCCAGTAAGCAGGGAAGGTTCCATACTGTGAAAATAGCATCCCTGAGCAAGGAATGGGCAGGTATGCCTCCAAGGACTAACACATGTTTCCCTGTGGGAGCTCTGGGTTTGATCACAGGCACTACACGTCACCTATGGACGTGGCTCAGAAAAGAAAGATGTGTTGCAGCAAGTGTTAAGAGAGTTTACTTCCTTAGTAAGGGGCTCTAGGGAGATAGATCAAAAGACTCATGCATTGCTTTATACACAGGAGACCAGGGTTCAATCCCCAATACATAAGGTTCTCTGAGCTGTGAACTAGGGCAGCCTCTGAGAACTGCTGACCATGAAGCAAAAACAAAAAACAAAATCATGAAACTATGCATCATAAAAAGTCATCCCACTTTTTGTGGAAAGAAAGTGAAGGGGAGTAACCTCTGGAGTAGCTTCAGCTGCTGTGTCGATGTCTGATGGACAAGCAAGCCCCCACTAGATATCCAGTACTGCTGGGGTCTCCCTGAATCCTGACAATGAGGTGGTGGGGTGTGAGTACTTGTTTACATTGGAAATGCAACCAGAACTTTTGACTCTTCAATTCCAGAAACCAAGGATACATAGGGCCCTGCCATCCTGGAAGGGCCACTGACAGCAGCAGCAACCTACAAATTTGAATAAACCCAGGAATCAGACAAGATCTTCTCAAGCCTTGCTCACAGTCTCCACCTTGGCCATGACCCAAGTTCATTGGCTACAGTGGGGCTGGGTTTGAACTCTGCAGCGGATAACTTGAGCAAAGGCAACTCTCTCTCTCTCTACTCTTTCTCTCTCTCTCTCTCTCTCTCTCTCTCTCTCTCTCTCTCTCTCTCTCTCTCTCATCATCTGTAAGAGACACTGCCCAGTGCTGCTCTGTGAACTCAACAGCAGAAGTTCAATTTCAAATGGTAGAATATCTCTCTCCCTCTCTTCTTCCCTCCCTCCCTCCTTCCTTTCTTCTCCACTCCCTTCCTCCCTCCCTCCCTCTCGTTCTCCCCCCCCTCTCTCACACACACACACACACACACACACACACACACACACACACACACACATACATTCTTACAAGGTCATCTTACTTAGTGAAATCCTGACAGTGGCTGTGGCTGTTCTACCCACAAAGCAAAGACACAGTGAAACAGAGCAGAATGTTTCACTTTCTCATGTCACCATGCACACATACAGTCTATCATTGCTTCAAGCAAGGCCAACTTTCAAACAGTCATGGTTTGGTCTTCATTTTTGTTTTGTTTGTTTGTTTTTGTTTTCAGGCCATGTTCAGTGGTGATCAGGGGTAACTCCTGGCTCTGTGCTTAGGGATCACTCTAAGCAGTATTCAGGGGACCAAATGGGATGTTAGGGATGGACCCCAGGTTGGCCATGTGTAAAGCAAGTACCCTACAACTTGCTTCTTAAAAATCAACCTACCTCATTTTGGTTTGGTTTGGGGAATACACTCAGCAGCACGCACTGTACTATTCTTGGTGTGGCGCGTTAGGATCACTCCAGGAGGTGGAGGTAATGGAGGACTACACAGGGCTCTGGATTGAACCCAAATGTCCTGTAGGCAAAACATAAGGCCCATGGGGCCGGGCAGTGGCGCTAGAGGTAAGGTGCCTGCCTTGCCTGCGCTAGCCTAGGATGGACCACAGTTCGATCCCCCGGCGTCCCATATGGTCCCCCAAGCCAGGAGCGATTTCTGAGTGCATAGCCAGGAGTAACCCCTGAGCGTCACCGGGTGTGGCCCAAAAACAAAAACAAACAAACAAACAAACAAAAAAAAAACATAAGGCCCAGCCCTTTAAGCTATCTATTCTCCCAGCCCCCTGCTGGCCCAATTCTTCAGTGTCTCAACTATTTGATAGCTCTACAGGCATAAACCTGCTTCCTAAATTCCCAGTTCTCTTCTCCAGAGCCTTTTAATCCCTTCAACACTGTTCATAATGGGAAAGCCTTAGTCATACCTGAAAATTGGCTACGATGCCCATTCCAATACATCCCACCAGTCCAAGAACTAAGGACACCAGGTTGAAAACAGGAGTGCTGAAATAACTGGTCTGATTTTGCTTCTCTACTATTTTATATCTTGTGTACATGGTGGCTGCACCTAAAAAAAAGAAAGATATCTGATTAATTTTGATTATTGGATTTGTTTATTATTACATTTATTTTTATATTTTAGAATTAAAAAAACACAGGGACAACCTAGAGCTGCCTCATTAAAGTTTCTATTCTCAATTTCCTGATTGAAATTGCCTTTCCATTAGCTTACGTATCCATTCTTATTTTACTGCCCATTCTATGTGATCAGGAGACTCATAAATACAAATGCATGCACGTGCGCACACACACGCATGCACCATCTTTGTTGTTACCATTTTCATACAAATGCTACTGTATGGTGTATTGTGCATGAATTACCTATTTGCTTTTTTTCCCCCAGTGAAAAAATGTGCTGAGATTGGCTCAGCAATAAAGCACATGTCTGCATGCATGAGACTCTGAATTTTATCTAGACATGATGTGGGGAGTGAGAAAAAAAGAGTACAAGGATAATTTTGTTTGATGTATTAGGCAGACTTTCAGGTGTTCCTAGAAGACAAGTTCCTAGAGATAGTATTGATATAAACCAAAGCAAACAAAAGAGTTATATGTACAAATAAAAGAGTTAGAAGGGTCAAGTGTGGCTTTCCAATAACCAGTAGAACACATGTCTTGCATGTGTAGGACCTGGGTTCTAACACTGGCACACACACCCCACACACACATATACATGTACCAGTATGCACGTGCAATGAGAAATACCTTCAGATTGCATCAAGACCACAGAGGAGGCAGGAGCGATAACATGGAGGTAAGGCTACAATCCCGGCATCTCATATGGTACCCCGAGCCTGCCAGGTGTGATTTCTGAGCATAGAGCCAGGAGTAACCCAAGTGCTGCCAGATATGACCCAAAAACCAAAAAAAAAAAAAAAAAGAAAAAAAAGATATACCATTTTATGGGGCTGGAGAGATAGCATGGAGATAGGGTGTTTGCCTTGCATGAAGAAGGACGGTGATTCGAATTCCAGCATCCCATATGGGCCCCTGAGCCTGCCAGGAGCAATTTTATTTTGTTTTGTTTTGTTTTTTCGGGCCACACCCATTTGATGATCAGGGGTTACTCCTTGCTAAGCGCTCAGAAATTGCCCCTGGCTTGGGGGTACCATATGGGACACTGGGGGATCGAACCGCGGTCCTTCCTTGGCTAGTGCTTGCAAGGCAGACACCTTACCTCTAGCGCCACCTCGCCAGCCACATGCCAGGAGCAATTTCTGAGTGTAGAGCCAGGAGTAATACTTGAGCGATGCTGTGTGTGACCCCCCCAAAACAAACAAACAAACAAACAAAACCCACAGAGGAATCTGTTCTCGGGCATCAGAGCCTGACTATAATCCTGCATGCCCTGGCCTTTGCCTTTGTCACTGCCAACCTAATGACTGTAAAGTGGAAGCAGGTTGGTTTCATCTGAGTCTCCATCATCAGTGAGGCAGAGCAACTTCCCTCCAGTTTCAAATAATAAGCTGCACATTTTACATTGTTCTTAGCTTTCTCTTTGTTTTTAATCTGTAATTGCTTTTTCTAATTATGTACTTGTCTATTGTCTGTTAAATAAATATTACAAAGTTCCTTCTGATTTTTCTTCATTAGCTGGCTTTTTAAAATTCATTATCTAACAGTTTCCATTTTTCAATTTACTCAAATCTGTCAAGTATTTTCTGCATAGCTTTTGGAGTTTGTATTAGTTCAGATAAACTTCCTGTCCGTGGATGTTATGATCTTTTGGGGGAGAGTGTTGTTTGTTTTTGTTTATAAGAGAGGCCACACATGGTGGTGTTCAAGGTTTACTCCAGGCTCTGTTCTCAGTGATCGGTACTGACAGTACTCAGGAGACCATAAGAATAATTTGGTAAGAAAGGGGCATCTGAGATGGGACCGAGAGCTTGACAATTGGCAGTGGAAGCTTTGAATACATAAGGCCTGGATCTGATGTCCAGCACTGCATAGCCCTGGAACACCAAAGTGAGTTGCTCCTAAGCACCAACCGGAAATAACCAGCAACAAGCATGAGTACAAAGCATGAACTTAGCAAATGAAGGTGGAAGGAGCAAACAGCTACCAACAGTATAGGTCCATATGCCCTTTAACGTGGTAACTTTATGTTCTAGAAAAACTCACATAAATATACAAAAATGGGGCCAGAGTGATAGTCCAGTGGGTAGGGCATTGACCCGCGTTTGATCCTCAGCATTGCATATGGTCCCCTGAGCCTGCCAGGAGTAATTTCTGTGTGCAGAGCAAGAGTAACTCCTGAACATCATCGGGTGTGACCCAAAAGTAAACCAAAAAAATATGCAACGATGTCTTAAAGAATAATTATTTCAGCATTGTAAATTATAAAATCAATATAGTCTCAGGGTTAGAGAAACAGTACAATAGGTAAGGTGCTTGATTGCCTTGTATGCAGCAGATCTGAGTTCAATCCTCGGCATCCCATGTGGTCCCCTGAGCACACCAGGAGTTATTCCTGAATGAAGAGGCAGGATTATTCCCTAGCATGGCTGGGTGTGGTCCAAAAACAAAAGTAGTAATAATTTACAAAATAATATCCATCATCATCTTAATGTTTAACAAAATGATTTGATACAATTATAGTTCATTCTTGAGATGCAGACAATGTGTTAAGTGTCTATGTTTTGAAAAAACACACAGTGATGATATTTTGCTGCTTCTAAAAGCAGGGTGAAAGCCAAGAAATAATCATAGATAGACTATTTGTGGGGGTGTGAGGCACCGCAGTAGTGCTGAGGAAAGTCAAGGGCCATTCTGCATGATTCTCAGGCAACTGGGCTGGTGGTTGTGTGAAGGCCCGAGATGCAGTGCGCCAGCACAGGCCTGTGTGGCCATGAACCACTGGAGCCACTCTGACAGTTCTCCAGACTCTCCAAGGCTGTATGTACCCTGTGATGTTTGGAAATCAAGCCAGGTCTCATTTGCATCCTAAACCCTGCACTATCTCCCTGGCTCCCAGACACTCTATGATGAGTCCTGTCAGATTCAGTCTTGCTAAGAATAGAAGCAAAAAGCTCTATTTATAATCCATAAGTGGGAGCCAGAGAGATAACCCAGCCGTAGGATGTTCTGCTTTGCAAATAGCCAACCCAGGACAGACTTGGGTTCAATTCCTGACATCCCACATGGTCCCCTGAGCCTGCCAGGAGTGATTTCTGAGCACAGAGCTAGGAGTAACCCCTGAGTACCACTGGGTATGGCCCCAAAACCTAAAATAAATAAATGTTTTAATATATATAAAACCCATGAGTGATAACATGATCTCTCTTTGGTTGGTAATGTTTTGTTGTTTAGAGGCCCACCCAAGTGGTGGTTGGGGGATACACCCTGTAGTGATTGGAGACCAGGAAGCCCCAATGATCAAACCTGGGGTCCCACAAGTATACCAGTCCTTTGAAGATCTTCCCAAGTAACCTATTTCAACTTCTCCTGGCTCACCACCAAAAACTATAGGAGAAGACCACAACTAGCTGTCTTTTAAGAAAACATTTTTGTGGGGAGGATGGGATCAGACCCAGTGGTAGTCAGGACTTCCTCCTCTGCTCAGAGATTCCTTCTAAGCAGGACTTGGGGACCATCTGTGGCATTAGAGGTCGAATATGGGTCAGCCTTATGCAGCCTTTCCCTACTGTCCTATCTCTTCAGCCCTAAGGAGAATTTCTACCAGGTAGGATGAGCGAATTCCAAAGATGGTGGGTGACTAAGAAAGGCTCCAGCACCTTGTCCCTTCCCAGAACACACCAGCAAACAACACAGAAACTGCTGGTCACATGGGGCAGGACAGGCCCCTAGCAAATGTGTAGTTATATAATAGGTCAGGGTCTGGGGAAGGACTAAGAAAGAGCCCTACATCTCAGCACTTGGGTCATCTCCTAATAGACCATTCCTTGCCACATCTCCTCAACTGCCCTTCTGAGTAATAAAGAGGGAAAATCATACTCACCCCTGAGTGGGAGACAAACTGTTCTGCCCTTGACATCTTTTTGCTTCTCACAAGTCACAGACACCTTTGCCAGTGGCTCACAAGCCGGAGTGAGAATCCAAGGCCCCTGGAGAGGGTCTTCCCTGTGCATACTCTGGGGTGTCAGATGATCCAGTTCACAGCTCTATTTCTGCCCTCCCATGTGATTTACATAAAATTTTCCACAACGGGGCCGGAGAGATAGCATAAAGGTAAGGCATTTGCCTTTCATGCAGTAGGACTGTGGTTCGAATCCCAGAGTCCATATGGTTCCCCGTGCCTGCCAGGAGTGATTTATGAGCAGAGAGCCAGGAGTAACCCCTGAGCACTACCAGGTGTGACCCAAAAAACAAAAAAAAAATTTTTTTTCCACAAAACCTACTTTGAGAAGCACTAGATTATGCAGTAGGTGTCTCTGGGCCATATCAAAGCAATTAGACATTAATCACATTTTTAAAAAATCAAATAGTATCTAAAGTCCACTTCAAAATCCTGTGGCAAATTACCAGCTAAAGTAAAAAGCAGTTCTGCAAAAATGTTATAAATAACTTTGATTTTTTTTGAATTTTCATCATTTTAGTTTCTCAAAGGAGGACAAAACTCTAGTTGCAAACATTTCATTTAAAAATAGGAAGACTCTACACTGCTCAGACATGGTCCTGCTCAAAAGAGACTTCCATTAACACTGAGAAGACTTAACAACAACAACGACCTGCTTACAGGACAGGGCTCCCTGCGTTGCACTTTGACTGTGAGGTGAAACCAGAGGACGCTCCACATCCTGACTTCAATGTTGGACATACAGATTCCAGGATCTTAAATACAGAAGCTTGATACCAACAACAGAGACTGTGTGAAAAATATAAGTGTGTTGGCACTACAGACAATGTCTTGGATTGGACGATCTAGCTTGCCTGGAGCCTAGAGTTGGTCTTGTGCCAGGAACCTTCAGGGGTCTGGTCTTTTTGTATTTAGGCCAAGGTTATTTCTTTCCATGTCCCTCATATTTTGGTGGGCCTATGCAAACAACAATTGCCACTCTAACACCATTTTTGCTGTGCTCCTTTGACTCTAATCCTTAAAAAGAACCCAGTTAAGATTTGAGGTTAACGTAAGCTAATATGCATGAATATGGAAATGAAAAAAAAATGCTATGCCTGTAATGTTTAAGGAGTTATGTAAGTTTTATGGCTTTAGATTGCCTTGTGTGCTGTTAAGAAATATTATAGTGTGTTACAATCTTAATGTTCTTTGGATGAAATTTCAAAGTTGGGATATCAGCAAGGGGACTTCTGAGAATTATGTTATGTATTGTCCTTCCACTGTAACTTTACCTTGTCCTCTTTCTTTGCATCCTTGTTCTCATAATTAAAAATTAAAAAAAATAAATAAAAAAAAATAAATAAAAATATACACAACTTGGGGCTGGAGTAATAGTACAGTCATAGGGTATTTGCCTTGCACACAGACAACCTAGGACAGACCTGGGTTCGATCCTCAGCATCCTATATGGCCCCCCAAGTACATATATATATGTATGTATATATATATGTATATATATATGTACTTTATGATAAGAGAGATAATACAAGAAGCCCAGTTCAATACTTGGCATAGCATATGTTCACCTGAGCATTGCCAGGAATGATCCCTGAGTACAGAACTAGAAGTAGCTCTGAGAATCATTAAATGTAGCCCCCATAAAAAATAAATGTGTGCTTATTTTTACACACAATCAGAAGTAAACCCTAATGCAAAGGTGACTGTAGTAGTAAGTCTCTCTGTAGAGCTAACTGTACAACTGTACTTTAGACAAAAGGCTGGAGAGACAATGTTTATATGAAAATTCTGCCTTTCACTTCATTGTTTCAATTCATCTATGAAGCAAAAACAGTTCTAAGAAACAAAATGTGGCTAAAAGCAAACAAAACCATTCTAAATTAGCCATAAACTACAAAGAATACATCTGACTTGGCTTATGGTTATCAATTTTTCATTAATGTACAGGCATTATTATTTTGTACTTACCAAGAAATGCAGAGAAGTTTATCATGAATCCAAAAATGCCACTTTCTGGAGGTTTTGTTCCTGTATCACTGAGAAACAGAAGAAATATCTGAATTATTACAAAGGAATTTGGTTCAGGGTAGGAATGGTGCTTAGGAGAAAACATTTGCCTTGCCCTTGCATATGTGATGATCTGGGTTCTATGCCCAACACTGCAGAAAGGAAAAAAAAATTTGGAAAAAAAATTCAGATCTATAGACAGCATCTAAACAGCAGCTTTACACATTTTCTTCTGGGTATTCACTTTTAATTGGTTTGATTTCGTTCTAAAATATTTTTATTCTGGCTTAAATTTATTGTTTTGTTTGTTTTGGTGTCACATCTGACAATGCTCAGGATTTACTCCTGGTTCTGCACTCAAAGATCATTCCAGGCAGGCTTGGGGAACCAAATGGGGTATGGGGGATCAGCTGTCTACATGGCAAATGCCCTACCCACTGTACTATTGCTCTGGATATGAGAAATCTTTTTTTAAAACAAGGGTTCTTTCTGGTTTTAGGGCAGCACCCAATGGTACTTGGGGATTGCTCCTTGCTCTGTGCCCAGGTATCATTTCTAGTAGTATTAGGGGATCATATGTGGTTCCAGGGATTGAATGAGGGTCAGCCACATGAGAAGCAAGTACTTCAATCTCTGTACTAATTCTCTAACCCCTAAAATCAATTTTTTTTATCCATGATAGATTACATTTGGTTGTTACTGTGAAAACTAGCATGTTAAAAGTGAAGATGGTGGAGCCAGATATATGTGAGCAGGGGATTTGCCCTCCATATGCCTGAACTGGTTCAATCTCTGTCACCACACATGGTCCCGCAAACCCTACCAAGACAGCCCCCTAAGTGCAGAACACGGAGAAAAGCCTGAGCACCGCCAAGTGTGTTCATACATGCAAAAGTGGTTGTGATATTTCTCAGAATGGTCAAAACTAACAAACTGGTGTTCATTCTTGAAGAACTGAGTGTATGTTTTAGAAAACAGAATAATCAGGGCCAGAGAGATAGCATGGAGGTAGGGTGTTTGCCTTGCATGCAGAAGGACGGTGGTTCAAATCTCGGCAACCCATATGCCCCCCCCACCCTGAGCCTGCCAGGAACAATTTCTGAGCATAGAGCCAGGAGTAACCCCCGAGTGCTGCTGGCTGTGACCCCCCAAAAAAACAAACCAAAACAACAACAAAAACCCAAAATAGTCTAGGGGTTGAAGATGCAGCTCAGTGGCGAGGGGTGGGGGAGCATGTGAAGTATATGAGGCCCTTATTCAATCTCAGCCTCCCCCGCAAATAAACACTAACGAAGAAACAATTGATGATTAGAAAGATAGTGTCACAGGCAAGAACACAGACTTTGCAAGCAGGAAGCCAGATTCTATCCCAACACCACATGATCCCCCAAGCAGATCCAGGCAATGAACCCAGAGCACTGAGCCAGGTTTAGCCCTGTGCACTTCTGGATAGAGCCCCAACCCCCCTCCCAAAAGAACAATGAAAAACTTTAAGATACATTTGAATAATCAACATCAAAAACACCTTTAGGGCCATAGCAGGGATAGCACAGCAGTACAGAGTTTGCCATGCATTCGGCTGACCGGAACAGACAGGGTTCAATCCCCGGCATCCCATATAGGTTCCCTGAGCCAGAAGTGCTTTCTGAGTATGAGTGAAGAGCCAAGAGTAACCCCTGAGCATTGCCAGGTGTGGTCCAAAAACAAACAGAAAATATACATAAATAAAATAAAAACTTTTAATTTTTGTTTGCTTGTTTGTTTTCTGAGTCACACGCGACTGTGCCCAGGGCATACTCCTGGCTCTATGCTCAGAAATCTCTCCTGGCAGGCTTGGGGGACCATATGGTATCCCGGGATTCAAACTACCATTTCCTAAATTGGCCGCATGCAAGGCAAACACCCTACTGCTGTGCTATCTCTCCGTCCCCAACCTTTAATTTTTTGGGGGGAGGCACACACAGTGACCCTCAGGGATTGATCACTCCTGGCTATGCGTTCAGAAATCCCTCCTGGCTTGCGAGGTCTTATGGGACACTAAGGGATCAAATCGCGGTCCGTCCTAGGTAAGTACGTGCAAGTCAAACACCCGATCACTTGTGCCACCACTCTGGCCCCGACCTTTATTTTTTTTAAAAAACAATTTGACTTAATCATAGTTACACTGCTTTAAAAAGAACACAGTGTTAGGAAAAGTGAGCAATTTTATTGACTCTATCGATACTTTCTGGAAAATAATATGGTATTGAGGATACAGGTGATTGGTAAGTTATTTTAGAAAAAAGTTTCTATAAAACATCTTTAGTACAGTATAGCAAATACAGAAGTGTAGCAACTGAATTTGCTGAAAAGTTGTAATTGATAACATTGTTTTCTATTTATTATTGCCAAAATTAAAGGGTTTTTTTTTTTTTGGTGGGGGGACATCTAACAGTGTTCATGGCTGGTGTTTGGAGGATGGTATATGATGTGGGGGATAAAACTGGGGTTATCTGCATGCAAGACCCCTGGACCCCCAAGGTTTAAGTGTTCCCATTTTTAAGCTGCTCACAAGAAACAATAGTTTAATAATGTGAGTCACCAAACTCCCAATATCTCCTACCCAGGAGTGTTTCCATGTCAAGAAGCTGAAGAGTCAAGTCTTGCAAAACCCAAGTCGTTGAAAAGACCTACTTCATAGTGTTTGCGGAACTTTACCAGATGTCTATGTGTGAGAGTAAGAACCTTCAAGTGTGAGGAACACTTACGTCTTTAAAGGGTCTAAAGAGGTCAACAGGTCCCTCTGTTCCCAGGACCCTAACCTCCAGAGCACCTGGACATCTAGAGTGTGAAGGAAGAGACGGGAAAGAACGTTTCCCACCAGTGGGCTGGCTCTCCCCACAGGACCTCAGGTAGAGAAGCTACTGCCCAGCACAGAGACCTCCCAGGGTGTGCCTCGAGGGTGGAAGGGGCAGGGAACAGCAAGTCCCCTTGGGCAGCACAGGGGCAGGAAGGTTACTGGCCCCAAAGGGAAATCAAGATTCCTACTCTGGGCCTCAGGGCACCTCATGATCTCTGACTCATGAGAACCAGTCAGCACTTGTCTGCTACCTGCAGTGAAAGGGCAAATGGTGTCTGCTGAGAAAGGAAAGGAAAGGGGATAAAGAAAGAAAGAGGAAACTGCAGGGGAGAAAGCAGAAGACCCTCCAAGAAGAGAGCAAGACTTCACTGTCCACTGACAGTGACCGAAGAGGAATGTTAAGGGCTCTGATTTCTCCTAGGCCAACCTGATATCAAGCATGCAATCTGAGCTCTGAGAATTTCAGTATGTACTTTCTTACTGTTTATCCCGCATTTAAAGTGATATGGGCAGAATCACATAGGCCAAAGAGAGAACTTAAATGGCTAAAGTGTATGCTTTGCATGCAGAAATGCTGGGTTTGACCCCTGCCACCATATGATCCCCCAAGCATCACTAGGAGTGACACCCCACCACCACCACCACCACCACCATGAAGCCCCAAACTGGGAGTAGCTTCTAAGCACTGCCATGTGTGGCCCAAAAAATAAAACCAAAAATGACGTTACATGGGTAAAGTCAAATGTTTTTTACAAATAACCATTATATATGTATTTCATTTAAAATTATACCTCTGGGTATGGCCTAAAAACTAACAAACAACAATAATATTTTAATGAAGGACTGGACAGATAGTATAGCAGATAGGACACTTGCTTTGCATGAGGCCAATCTAGTTTCAATCCCTGGAGTCCCATATGGTCCCAAGCCTGCTGTAATGATTCCTGAGTGCAGAGCCAGTAGCAGTGCAGAGCACCGCTGAGAGTGTTCTGAAGTCCCCTGAAAAAAAATAGTTCAATGAAATGTTCCAGAAGAAATAAAATGCTGATACATTTAAGAAGTTTGGATATTTTTTGTTTTGGGGCCACACCTGGCAGCACTCAAGGATTACTCCTGCTCTGCACTCAGAAATCACCCCTGTCAGGCTCCTGGGATCTCATGGAATTTGGGGGATTGAATTCAGGTTAGCTGAATGCAAGACAAATGCCTTACCGACTGTCCTATCACTCTGACCTGAAGTTTTGGCATTTTTAAATTTTTTTCTAAGAACTTTTAAAAAATGGCAGTGGTTGCCTATTATTAAAAATAAAAAGAAAAGGACCTCTTAAAAAAGTTAAGTTGTTTGATCACTAAGTTTTGTTTTTTGTTTTTGTTTTTCAGGCCACACCTGTTTGATGCTCAGGGGTTACTCCTGGCTAAGCACTCAGAAATTGCCCCTGGCTTGGGGGGACGCCGGGGGATCGAACCACGGTGGCGATCTTTCCTTGGCTAGCGCTTGCAAGGCAGACACTTTACCTCTAGCACCACCTCGCCCGCCCCATCACTAAGTTAATATACCATCTAATAAACAAATACTGAATCATATCTTCTACCTAAGGCTAAATCTATGCGGGTACAGCACCAAGAAGGAACTAGGAAATCCATTAGGTATTCTATTTTTTGCTTTTATTTAAAAAACACAATAATCTCATTTTGCAAAGGCAAAGGTGGCAGGCATGAGTGATACAGCTATATTTGGGGGCCCATGTTAGGAATTCAGTAGAGTTGCCCCACCCAATTCCACCACATGATTCTGTACAAGACTTAAGCAATCATTTTTTGCAGCAGTCTCCTCCTCCTCCTCCTCCTCCTCCTCCTCCTCCTCCTCCTCCTTCCTTATAGAGTGGGTATTTTCTGGGAACTGCCAAGGAACTAAGAATTTGCTGCTCGTTTGAATGTGGTTAGAAGCTGTTAGGACGTTATGTATACACAGTTGATTTCTGGGGTAGATGTTGTTTAGAAAATCAGTTTAAGTTCCTAAGTTTTATATATCCATTTCTCCAAGTTGATTATGAAAAAAATGTCACGTCTAACATCCTTCCTCAACCTGATTTAGAATGTTAAGCAGTGCATGATTACTTAATTCTCAAAGAAATAAATATACAAAAGGAATGTTCTGGGGCTGGAGTGATAGCACAGCGAGTAAGGTCGACTTGGTTCAATCCCCAGCATTCCATATGATCCCCCAAGCCTGCCAGAAGTATAGATTTCTCAGATTTCTGAGTATAGAGCCAGGGGTAATCCCTGAGCACCACTGTGTGTGGTCCAGAAACCAAAAGGAAAATATGCTTAAACAGCAGCTCTACAATAGCACAGTATAGGGTGTTTGCCTTGCATGTACCCGACCCAGGTTCTACCCCAGCATCTCATATGGTCCTCTAAGCCTTCCAGGAATAATTTATAAGCACAGAGTCAGGAATAGTCATTGAGTGTGAGTCCACACACACACACACACAATTGCTTTGTTGAGAACTGTTCCTTATTAAGGCGATGTAAGCAATTCATTACATTACGTTCTGAGTTGGGGGGGAGTTATGCTATGACAAAATACCAAATTTTCTGTATGCCTAGTTTGCATTTACAGGGTTATCCTCGATTCCTAGTCCCATTCATTGCTTAGAAGACATACCCAGAATTTAGAATCTAAAAACTCTTACCATCTAGCCTTAAACTTCACAAAATGTAAGTCAATTCTTTAAAAGCAATATGGAATTAGAAGCTATTGTATTTTATCAGATACTGTTTGTTTAGGGAGGCACATGTGTGTGTGTGTGTGTGTGTGTGTGTGTGTGTGTGTGTGTGTAGGGAGCAGGGGGCATTCATACCTGGTGGCACTCAGGAATTACTCCTGGCTCTGCACTGAAGAATTACTCCGGGTGGTGTTCTTCGGACATATGGGATGCCGAGGATCAAACTAGGTCAGCTAGGTGCAAAGAAAATGACTTCCTTGGGGGCCGGAGAGATAAAACAGCTGGTAGGGAGTTTGCCTTGAAAGTGGCCAACCCCCCTCTGGGTGGGTGGGTGGGTGAAGAGGGGGAGGAGGAGGAGGTAGAGGAGGAGGAGGAGGAGGAGGAGGAAGAGGAGGAGGAGGAGGAAAAGAAGACACCTTCCCCACTATGCTATTGCTCCAGCCCCTCAACACAGTTTCTGATTGCAGTGTATACATAATTCTTTCTATAAGTAACACAAATAAAGCATAAATAAAACAGAAAGATAATGGGGAATTAGCCACTGAGAAAAGATGAAAATAATGATCTGTTTCAATGATGTGTATTTCATTATGGGCACTGCAGGACAAAGTTGAAATGAAAGGGTCACAAAGAGATTGTCTTGCTTTTCATGTTCTGACACAAATAAGAATAAAGGCAGAACCTTGGGGAAAAACCTGGATAGGAAAAGAATTCTTTGTCAGTTGTGCAAAAAGCATAGATATGCATTTATAGAGCATAAGTGTCTTCAGGGGGTACTAAGTGTAGTTCCAAAACTGTGTTAGGAGAATTTGAAACAGCCCTTTATTTTACTTTCCATTGAGCCCCGGTCATTGGAGCTGTTAGGGTAATTTTGGCATGTGAATGAAATTCAATATTCCAACTTCAAAAAAAAAAAAAACTGACAAGAAAAAGTTGATGAGAGAACAGTAAGTACTGAGTGTCTTCCTGACATGAAATAATCAGGAATATTATAATTATTATATTAATTATCATATTATCTTACCATAATAAGAATAATTTGCTTTTGATACGTATTTTTTGGTTTTGGTTGGGGCCACACTCGGCAGAGGCCACAACCTCTCAGGGCTTACTCTGAGCTGTGTTCAGGAATCACTTCTGGCAGGACCATATGGGGGACCATATGGAATGTTGATAATGCAGTTAGGGTGGGCTGAATACAAGGCAATGGCCTCAACTTTCTAAATGCTCTCTCCTGTCTTGGGGAGAGTTCTTGAACAGACCTGAATGAAGTGGAAGAGCTAGCCAGGAAACTTATTAGCAGAAGAAACAGTCAAGTAAAAAGGCCCAGACAGCAAAACAATCTGTGGGAGGAAGGGCAAGGAAGTAGGTGTCCTGTGGTGGGGCCTATGAGCAAGTGCATAGGGGAAAAGGACATACAGGGTCCATGGGCCATAGTGAGGCATGAGTGTTATGCTAAGCAGGATGGGAAACAGGTGAGGGCTAAGAGCAGGAAAGTGATATTAAGTTGATGGATGTTTTAAAGACTATTACAAAAGAAATATAAAAGGAAAAGTATGTGCCAGCTCTGGGGATCTCAAACTCAATTTACCTGGGGGCCGCAGGAGGCAAAGTCGGGGTGATCCTTGAGTGCAAAGTCAGTAGTAAGCCTTGAACATTGGGGGGTGTGACCCAAACAACTAAAACAAAACAAAACAAAACAAAAAAAGATTCCTCTAGGGCTGAGCCACAAAATGTTGTACGGAGGGCCGTTTGTGGCCCGCGGGTTGCGAATTTGAGACCCCTGATAGACTGTTAGGAAGCTATTTTGATAGCTTGTCAAGAAATAACAGTAGCTGGGACAAGTGTGGAAAGAGGGAGATTATTAGAAGTCAGATTAGGGATATCTACAATGAAGCACTGTTTAGCCTACAGTTGTGAAAAATTTAATCTAGACTGTTTATAGGTATAGAAGAAAATTATTGTTTTGTTTTATGGTTTTTTATTTGTTTGGGGGGTTTGTGGGGTTTTTTGTTGTTTGCTTTTGTTTGTTTTTTTTTGTTTTGGTTTTGGTTTTGGTTTTTGGGCCACACCCGGTGATTCTCAGGGATTACTCCTGGCTATGTGCTCAGAAATCACTCCTGGCTTGGGGGACCATATAGGACTCCGGTGGATCGAACTGCGGTCCGTCCTAGGCTAGCACAGGTAAGGCAGACCCTTACCCCTTGTGCCAGTGCTCCGGTCTGTTGTTTGCTTTTGGAGCCCACACCCAGCAGCATTCAGGAGTTACTCCTGGCTCTGTACTCAGAAATTACTCCTGGCAGGCTCAGTGGACCATATGGGATGCTGGGGATCAAATCCAGGACA
Source organism: Suncus etruscus (assembly GCF_024139225.1). NCBI lineage: Eukaryota > Metazoa > Chordata > Mammalia > Eulipotyphla > Soricidae > Suncus > Suncus etruscus. Next base: position 57,853,434 of record NC_064858.1, on the reverse strand, counting down.
GCAGTGTACAAGCCAAATGTCCTATCCACCTATCTGTTGTGCTATCACTCTGGCCCTAGTCTATGTTTTGTTTTGTTTTGGTTTTTAGGCCCCACCCAACTGTGCTCAGGGGTAACTTGTGGCTCTGCACTCAAAGAATCACTACTGGCTGCCCTGTTAAGGGATCCTATAGGATGCTGTGGTTCAAACCCAGGTCAGCAGCATGCAAGGCAAATGTCCTGCTTGCTGTGCTATATCTCTGGCCCAGTAAAGTTTTTTTTTTAGCACAGTACTACACACACACACACACACACACACACACACACACACACACACACACACACACACATGTCTATAGAGCAGTGGATACATAGGTTGAGTAGGTTGAATACATGCTTCACATAGGTGAGGCCCAGGTTTGATCCCAGGCACTGCAAGGCCCCTTGAGCACTGGGTTGGGAGGAGCGTCCCACCCCCAACCATAAAGGTGTGTATGACACCCCCTCCAAAGAGAAACAGAGCTATAGAAATCATGACTTTTTCTGTCACTTAAACACTGCCAGCCATCATACTTTGTCTTCACAACATTGTAAAGTGATAATTCATTAGTTCAGTCTTCCGATGAGAAAACAAGTCTTAGAAAAGCAGTAGCAAGAAACTGAGTCTTGGGGCCCGGAGAGATAGCACAGCGGCGTTTGCCTTGCAAGCAGCCTATCCAGGACCAAAGGTGGTTGGTTCGAATCCCGGTGTCCCATATGGTCCCCCGTGCCTGCCAGGAGCTATTTCTGAGCAGACAGCCAGGAGTAACCCCTGAGCACCGCCGGGTGTGGCCCAAAAACCAAAAAAAAAAAAAAGAAACTGAGTCTTAGAAAAGCAATAGATTGCTCCACATAAATAGAGATACCAAGCCAAGCATGGGGAGCTGTGTAACTTCACTAGATACAACTACTAACTTTTCTCTGCAGGACTACATTGTGTTTCTCTTCATGGAACCATGGTAATATATAATCTCCATGTGAGTTACAGTATTATAGAAATGCAAGCATCTATTCCTCCACAACCCATGTTCTTTTTTTTTTTTCAACAACCCACGTTCTTGATTTACTGAAATGCCGATTCTATCAAGAGGCCTGCCATGGACTAGGGAGGCGGCTCAAATGACTGTAACACACATTAGAACCCAGGGCTTAATCCCTGGCACCCATGGTCTCCTGGCACCTCTGAGAGTATCCCCTGAACATAGTCCAGTGTGGCCCAACTAAAAAAAAATGAAACAAAGAAGAAATTAATAAGTGGACATGGAATAGGAGAATAGTATAGTGGAAAGGGCATTTGCCTTGCACATGGCTGACCAGGGTTCAAAATCAGCATCTTGTGTGGTTCTCTCAACCCTTGCCAGGAGTAATCCCTGAGCACAAGCCAGGTATGGTCCAAAAACAGAAAAAAAAATTATATTCACAATACAGAAGTTTAGAAATCATGGAACTGGAGCTATAGTAAGGTAGATCACTTGCCTTGCACTCGGTCAACCCAGGTTCATTCTCCCACATCCCATAGTCTTTCATGCCCACTAAGAATTATTTCTGAGTGCAGAGCAGTAACCTCTGAGCATTGGTGGGTATCACTCAAAAACAAACCGAAAGAAGCTTAGAAACCAAATTCAGGATCCAGAATAATAAAAACAATTGGGATGGACTAATTTGCATCTGATGTACTGAAGAAAAACTAGAAGCATTGGTAGCATTAGAATGTGGGGGGAGGGGCCGGGCGGTGGCGCTGGAGGTAAGGTGCCTGCCTTGCCTGCGCTAGCCTAGGACGGACCGCGGTTCGATCCCCCGGTGCCCCATATGGTCCCCCAAGAAGCCAGGAGCAATTTCTGAGCGCATAGCCAGGAGTAACCCCTGAGTGTCACAGGGTGTGGCCCAAAAACCAAAAAAAAAAAAAAAAAAAAGAATGTGGGGGGAGGGGCCGGAGAGATAGCGGAAGGTCAATGGTTTGAATTCCAGCATCCCATATGGTCCCCTTAGCCTGCCAGGAGTGATTTCTGAGCATAGAGCCAGGAGTGACCCCTGAGCGCTGCCAGGAGTGAACCCCCCCCCAAAAAAAAAGAATATGGATAGTTTTGTAGCTGAAAAGTTTAATGGAACACCTGCCTTTTAATGGTACACCTATGGCAGTGGACTTAAGATCTTTTATGAGGGATCATGTACTAACACTTACGTGTATTTATAGCATGTCATAATCTGTGATTTTCTGCTCACAGGTCTCCTCAGTGGATTAGTAATTATCTAGGAAGCCACTGAAAAGGGAGGCAACAGACGCCACTGCAGGAAATTCATTGCAATGGAAACTCAAAAATTGGGGGCCTGGAGCAATAGCACAGCAGATAGGGTATTTGCCTTGCATACAGCCTGCCTGGGTTTGATCCCCAGCATCCTGTACAGTCCTGAGCCTGCCAGGGGTGATTTCTGAATGCAGAGATAGGAATAACGCCTGAGCTATTCCAGGTGTGGAAATACATGTTCTAAATATCTCCCTCTATGCTGTACAGACTCAACTGCCTATTATTGATGCAGGCAACTCATTTAAGGCCATCACAGGGTTTGTTTGGAGCTACTCTCTGTGCCTGGTACATAAACCAATAGTCTGAGTGAATCATATACCTTCCAGTTTTGATATCTTTAAAACAGAGAGTGAATATTTTGGTTTGAGTTTTGCTGTGTGTTTGTGTATGTGTTTTGGTGAAATAACTAACTGTATTTAGTTCATATAAAAGACATATATACTTAGGGAATATTTAGGAAATAAGAATACGTAGGGGCCGGCGAGGTGGCGCTAGAGGTAAGGTGTCTGCCTTGCAAGCGCTAGCCAAGGAAGGACCGCAGTTCGATCGCCCGGCATCCCACATGGTACCCCCAAGCCAGGGGCGATTTCTGAGCGCTTAGCCAGGAGTAACCCCTGAGCATCAAACAGGTGTGGCCCAAAAATATGTAAAAATCACACAGTCTGAGCAAGGACACAGGAAACTGAAATAAAGCACTAGAGTGAGGAGGGATTTTAACTTATATTTATTTTATGCCTAGCTTATTCATGGTCACAAGATCTTGTTTCTTCAGCTGATTCTGTGCAGCATCCTCTTCAGGTTTGGGAACCATCTTTGTGGAGAGACTCAAGTCCACATAGCTGGTAGAACTCAGGTAGGAGTGAATCTGAACATGAGCTCTGTAAAGTTCTGCTGTGCACCATGGGGGCTTTGTTCACCTGGATAGGCTCAATGACCAGTGACTATCTCTCAACCCTTCCGTTTCTGCAGTGCATTAAAAACTCAGCACTCAAAGCCTGAACTTCGTTCGTACAGTACAGAGGGTTCTGGATTTGCCTTGCAAACAGCAACTAGCGTTCAATCCCCAGGACCAAAGGAGTGATCCCTGAGCACAGAGGCTCAGGGTATGTCCCCTCTCCCACCAAAAAGCATTCTTTCTGCACCACCACCCCTGTGTCCACCCACAGGCACCATCATTATAGCAGGATGACACACATCACTTCTGTGGATGGACAACCATCAGAGTCTTTGTGGCTTTGGGGAAGGTATGCTCTGCGTGGCTGGACTAGTTAGTATCCCTAGAGTTCTTAGAGTGAACAAGAACACTTGCATCTCTTGCTGATCACCATGGCATAGGGTTTTCTAGGTCAAATGAAGTGGAAGAAGATGATTTAAAAAAAAAACCCATGAGATAGTTACAAAATTATTCATGATTAAGATTCAGTCACACAATGTCCAACACCCATCCCTTTACCAGTGCATTTTTCCCACCATTAGTGTTCCCCGTTTCCCTCCAGCCCTCCCCTCGCCTGTCACTATGGCAGACTTTTTCTTCTCTCTCTTTTTTTTTTCCTCTCATCCTTTTAGACCCTGTGGTTTGCAACATTGATACCTAGGGAGTACCATGCATATCACTTTCCCTCCTTTCAGCACCCAGTTCTTGTCCAGAGCAACCATTTCCAACTCCCATTATCATTGTGATCCCTTCACAGAAAATAATCTTAAGGATAGCTTTATAGGAAGTTAATTGCAAAATTCTCCTACTTTTCATAATTTGTTAGGATTGTCACATTACTACATAACAGACCTCAAATTCTTGACAACTTCTCTCTTAAAAATCCTTTTCAAAGTATTTAACCCAAATTTCTTAAAAAATGACAATCCTGGGAGCCAGAAAGATAGTATTATAGGCAGGGAGTTTGCTTTACACACAACAGACTCAGGATCAATTCCTGGCACCCCATGAAGTCCCCCGAGCTCCACCAGCAGTAACTCCTGAGAGTCAGAAGTAAGACCCTGAGTACTTCCAGGCATGACTCCAATACCCACCTCCCCAGAGGATGATCTAGGGGGGCTGGGGAAAGGGCTTTGATGGCTAGGGTGTGTGCTCTGCATGCAACAGGTTCAGGTTCACTCTCAGTACTGCATGATCCTTGAAGTAAAAACAGGAAAACCCACCCTTAAGCACTATCAGATGTTATACTAAAAAAAAAAAAAAAAAAAAAAGAGAGAGAGAGAGAGAAGACCATTCTGGTTTTTTTTTGTGTGTGTGTGTATTGATGTATATTGAGTTAAATGACAGAACTTTAATTATAAAAAAACAACTGACAGACACATTTGGGAGCAAACACAGCCGATACTTGGCAAATGGCAAAGAAAAATCATGTAAAAGAAGTGGGCTCAACCGCCACAAGCGTGAAGAATGAAGGGATTCTACAGTGAAGAACCTCTTATCAACTAACTCAGTGAGTTGACCAGGATTGGTTAAAGAAGCAATTTTCTGAGGCCAGGGAGAGGGTACAAGGGGCTAGTGTACAGACTTTGCAATTCAGAGCCTCAAGTTCTATCCCCAAAAACTCACGCTCCCGAAAGTACCATATGAAGTACCATACCAAGCAATGAACCTGGAAGAGGCATCCCCTTCCAAGCACCTTTAGGTGTGCCCCTACACACACACAAAAAAAAAAGGAAGAAAGAAAACTATGCTATATCCACAAACCAAACCCACCACAATCATGAACAGACAAAAACTAATCTTTGGGTTTGGATCACAGAACAAAGGCAGAGAGGACACAAAGGATGGAGGGGATCTAAGAAACAGTATGGAGGGATGTTAGCATGTTTGTGGTGGCGAAGTCTGATTATATACTGAGAAAGATGTGTGGAAAGTATTCACAAGTTAGAGAGAATACAGAAAGTGAGGCACTTGCCTGGCATTCATAATTGTCTGGACTCAAGACCACAAAGGGTTCCCTGAGCACCAATAAGGGTTGCTCTGAAGCAAAGAGCCTGCAATGATCCCTGCATACTACTGAGCATAGCCTATTCCTACCTGGAACTTCACACATTCCCAGTCACTTTGCAATAATATAAGTCAAAAAGATTCTTAAAATGAGTCCACACCCAAATATCCTTTCCTAACTAATACATGTATCTATGTATGAAACTGGTTCCTGAGGAGTTCCTAATTGAGAACTTTACTGTTCTTGGGCCAGGGGAGTTAATGATTTCTAGGTGAGTTAATATGTTAACTCATGCGGGAAATGCTATTATGAACCCAAAGGACAGCAGAAAAAAAAAAAAAAAGAAAAAAAGCCAAGAACCTTGCTCCTAGTTCAAAAACTGGAGCATCTAACAGAATGAAAACTAACCCAGGTGTTCTACCCCAAACTGAGTTATTCCTGAGAGCTGCAATATTGTCCTTTATTTCATATTTTTCTTTTGAAGGGAGATATGAGCAAGGATATGAGCAAGTTCATTTTAGCAAAAATGTTTTCTGACTTCAATGTTCTCAATGTTTTTTTTTGTTTGTTTGTTTTTTGTTTTTTTTTTTTTGGTTTTTGGTCCACACCTAGCGACACTTGGGAGTTACTCCTGGCTCTGCACTCAGAAAGTGCTCCTGGCAGGCTTGGGGGACCATATGGGATGCTGGGGATCCAACCTGGGTCTGTCCCAGGTCGTCCGTGTATACTGCAAATTCCCTACCATTGTGCTATCACTCTGGCCCCACAGTGGCTATTCTTAATCTATGTGAAGAGATGTTGATATTGTTTATAGTCTGTCTCTTGCACAAGTGTCAGCTCTATGATAGCCACTGAGAACACTGAAGTTAGAAAACATTTTTGCTAAAATGAACTTGCTCAATCCTTGCTCATATCTCCCTTCAAAAAAATGTGAAGTAAAGGACAATATTGGAATAAAGATGTACTTCTCCTCCAAAAAATAGGCACCTGAAGATTTTTTGGGGGAGGAAAATAGTGACCACCCCAGCAGTGTTCAGGTTTTATTCCTGGCTCTGCAGCAGTACTCAAGTGGCCAGGTGAGGTGCTGGATATTGAACCTAGACCAGCCATATGTAAGGTAAGCACCCTGTCTGCTATACTATCTCTCTATCTAAAGCATTTTAAGGTATCTATGCATCGAAAGAATTATGGGGGGCCCGGAGAGATAGCACAGCGGTGTTTGCCTTGCAAGCAGCCGATCCAGGACCAAAGGTGGTTGGTTCGAATCCCGGTGTCCCATATGGTCCCCCGTGCCTGCCAGGAGCTATTTCTGAGCAGATGGCCAGGAGTAACCCCTGAGCAACGCTGGGTGTGGCCCAAAAAACAAAACAAAACAAAAATTAAAAAAATAAAGAAGAATTATGGGGGTGACCAAGATCACACCCTCCCTCTATTATCAGATAAACCATATATACTAGTTTTTAATGCAAGCAAATATAAACTACTTCACCAAGAAGGCATATTTTGTCTGCATTTTTGCATAACAATGTGTCCAGGATCCCTCCCACTATTTTTTCTTTCTTTTCTTCCTTCCTTCCTTCCTTCCTGTTTTTGGGTCACACCTGGCAGCGCTCAGGAGTTACTCCTGGCGCTATGTTCAGAAATTGCTCCTGGCAGGTTCAGGGGACCATATGGGATGCCAAGATTTGAACCACAGTCCTTCTGCATGCAGGGCAAACACCCTACCTCCATGGTATCTCTCTGGCCCCAGCCTCCCACTATTTTCTATATCAATATAAAGAGTATCAAAAGAGGGGCAAGAAAGGTAGTACAAAAGCTAAGTCACTTCCTTATACATGGCCTGCCTGTTTCACAAGGGTATAATCCCTAATACCCAACAGTTTCTTGAGAACCACCAGGAGTGGTCCCTGAGTGCAGAGCCAGGAATTAGCCCTAAGCATCGCTGAGTGCACCCCTCTTTCTCCCCCCACCAAAAAAAAAAAAAAAAAAAACAAAGAGTATTGAAAAAACTATCACTTGAATGCAACTGCAGTCTTTGGATAAACCACATTTAGTCCTCCTCTATTAAAGAAAATATGTACTATCTTTGACTTTTTAGTTAATAAAAGCACTGCCTGGAATAATTATATAGATATTTATATGCATATATACACATATATATGAATTTTGAAAAGATCAAAATTCTTCCAGAACCTCTGAATCAATGGACATTCCCAGAAAAAATCTATTAGAGTTTGTCACCCCGGTCTCACCTATAAGAGATGTACCATCAGTGATGTGGTTTTCTGCCAATTCAGTAAACAGAAAAGTGACAAAGGTCAATTTTAAATTAGAATTTCATTCTCTTCATGATGTGGAGCATCGTACTAATAATCAAGGAGCTTTCCTCCTTTTTTTGTTTTTGGATCACACCCAGAGGTTTTCAGGGATTGCTTCTGGCTCTCTGCACTCAGGAATCACACTCCTGGTAGTACTCCAGGGACATTAAGATTGACAGGATTTAACACAGATAGGCAGCCACAGGCACGTGTCTTAAACACACTGATTAAGTGTGTTATCATTCCAGCCGAAGCTATCTCACTCAGAAGAATAGCAATATTATTCTGATAAGGGAACTGAGTTTGAATAACAAACTGGTAGGAGATGCTTCCAAGAAGCTCTAATCTAACATAAAATTACTGTTACTTAACCTTCTTTAAGTTGTAAAAACACAACAGGTTTTGTTTATGTTTTGGAGCCACACTCAGTGGTGGTCAGGGGTTAATCATGGCAGTCTATGGAGGGCCATATGGGATGCTGGTGATCTAATCCAGGTCAGCCATATGCAAAGCCAGGCCAGCCAAATGTAAGGCAAACACCCTCCCCACTGTGCTATCGCTCTGGTCCCCAACATCAGGTTTTTAACCAATTGAAAAAAAAAGAACCTTAGCATGAGAGATAGCACAGCGGTAGGGTGTTTGCCTTGCACGCAGCAGATTCTGGACAGACCCAGGTTCTATTCCTGGCATCCCATATGGTCCCCAGAGCCTGCCAGGAGTAATTTCTGAGCACAGAGCCAGGAGTATCCCGAGTGCCGCTGGGTATGGCCCAGAAAAACAAAACAAAACAAAAAAGAACCTTGGTGGGCAGGAGAGGGGATAGTGTTAGGTCTAGAGCACTAGCTTTGAATGCAAACCCTATATACTGCATGATCCCCTGCACATCTAGGGTCACCCTCCAAAATGAATGAGCCTGGAAGCCTAGGTATAACACTAGGTGTAAATGACAGCAGGTCAGTTGGGGTAGACCTTATGGAGATGGGTGAGGGAAAGGAGCTTAAAAGACAAGCTTAGAAATGGGAGGGAAAGCATTCTGACAGAGCACAGCCAGCTCAGAAGCCAAGAGGAGGAGAACCTGCCTGGGCCACAGGAAGAGGAGGTACTGAAATTAGTTATAGGAATAAAACGGACTAAAGACCATCAATTCTAGGCCAAATAGTAAACCTGGTGTCACTCTCTCCACCTAGTGCTTTCAGCATCCTGATTGTTATCTCTTTCTTACCACATTGTCCTTCCACAAGGGCTTCTTTCAAGAAAAGCAAACTCAAGATGCACCATCCAACTGGTCTTGCAGTCAGAGAGCTAATGAGCACAAACAAATGTAGGCAGCTGATACCTGTTTGCTACTTGCAGGCTGACAGCTCAGAGCAACCAGCCTCCTACAAACCCCGCTCTTCCAAACACTTCCTTCCCTTGCTCTTCTATGTACAGTTATTGCCTGGGGCTATCTTTGACTTGAATTTTGCACAGTGGTTGTCAGCTAGCTCATATATCTCTCAACGGATTTCCCCATTTCTGAAGGTATCACAATACCTCTACGAAACTCTTGGCGGCGAGAGGATGTTGTTAGCAAGTACTGTCTATATGCTCTAGATATTCATTTCTAGATCCAATAGTTTTTTTTTTGTTTTTTGTTGTTTTTTTTTTTGGTTTTTGGGCCACACCCGGTAACGCTCAGGGGTTACTCCTGGCTATGTGCTCAGAAGTTGCTCCTGGCTTGGGAGACCATATGGGACACCGGGGGATCGAACCGCGGTCCGTCCAAGGCTAGCGCAGGCAAGGCAGGCACCTTACCTTTAGCGCCACCGCCCGGCCCCCAATAGTTTTTTTTTTTCAGCCACACCCAGTGGGCTCAGGGGTTACTCCTGACTATGCGCTCAGAAATCGCTCCTGGCCTGGGGGGACTATATGGGACACCAGGGGATCAAACCACGGTCAGTCCTAGGCTAGCTCCGACAAGGCAAATGCCTTACCACTTGCGCCACAGCTCCGACCCCCCAATGGTTATTTTATGAATTAAAAATAAAACCATTGAGCCAGAGCGATAGCACAATGGGTAAGGCCTTGTATTTGCCTCGCACACAGCGAACCTGGTTTCGACCCTGGCATCCCATATGAACCAGGAGTAATTTCTGAGCACAAAGCCAGGCAGCAAGCACACATGGTTTGGCCAAAAATAAAAAACGCCCGAGGGGAGAGTGGGGCTCTGCCTTTTGACACTAGTCGAAGAGGATCTTTTCTACTTCAGAATAGTGAAGCAAGTCAGGTTCACTTGGGAGAGAAATGAGCCAGAGAGCCAGTGATAGCATAGCGGCAGGGCATTTGCCTTGCACGCTGCCAACCCGGGATGGACCAGGGTATGATTCCCGGCATCCCATATGGTCGCTTGAGCCTGTCAGGAGCGATTTCTGAGAACAGAGCCAGGAGTAAGCCCTGAGTGCCGCTGGGTGTGGTCCAAAAACAAAAACACGAAAGGGGACAAAAAAAGAAAAGAAATGCTCTGATGGGGAAGTTTCCTCCTCTCTGAGCTCCTTGCAGACAAAATCATCACCTAGATGAAGAATTGCTCTGGACATACTCGGCCACGTGTTTCCCCTTCTCCCCTAGTCTGTTTGTTCCTTTAGAGATCCACTCCCGGTTTGTGCTCCCTTGAGCCAAGGTGAGGCTGAGTGTGGGAGCTGGACCTCTCGCGTGCGAAGCATTCCTTCATCCACTTCGTGCGCTCTCTCCCTCCCCAGCATCTTCTCTGGTCAATTTGGACCTCTAGTTTGAAAATCCCGCAAGCAGCGTCTGTCCCAGGCCACCGCTCCGAGTCCTCAGCCCATCCCGAGCCCCTCCGGACCGTCCCCACTGCGTTCAGGGGGTGCAGTCCCAAGAGCTCAGCGGCACCCCACCTGCCCCCAGCCCTTCCCGGACGGTCCCGACCTCCCCCCGCCGCAGCTCACCTGATGTAGGGGAGGAAGGGGTTGACATGGCCCGCGAGGACGGCCACCACGTAGGAGATGATGAAGGCGGCGGACGACCAGGTGACCAGCAGGAAGGGCACGAAGGCCATTCCGCGGAGGAAGCACAGCATCGCGCACGTGCGAGCGGCCCGGGCGGGCCGGACCCGAGACTCCCGCGACGGCCGGGCTGGGGCACAAAGCAGCGGGGCCGGGGCCGGGGCGAGGGGACCCCGGACGGCGCAAGGGCCGCGCCTCTGGCTTTCGCTTTTCGGACACTCGCACCACTCCGCGGAGCCCGCTGGCTGACTCCTGCCGGCCCCTCCTGCTCCCTGGGCTTCCGGGGTGGCCAGCGAGGTCCCCCCGCGCACGTCCGGGGGCCAGAGTGGCTCCGCCGGAGACACTCGCCCTTCCCTTCCCGTCCCTTCCCTTCCCGCCGACCGCTGTGCGCTCAGGTCCAGGCCCAGTGCGGGACTTGAGAGCTCGAGGCTGGGTGGCCCCCGCCCCGGAGGGCGGAGAGGGCACCTGGACGGGGCGGCCCAGAAGCTAAGGTCCGCCCAGCGAGTCGTGCCGGGGTGAGACTCAGCCCCAAGGCGCCCTGCTCTCGGTTCTGCTTTATCCCCACCCACCCACCCACCCCCGGGAAATGGCCTCGGGGTTCCTAGAAATGATTTCCTTTTCTCCTCTCAGGGGTGGGGCTCCCCGGCAGGGTTGAGTAAGAGTCAGGACTTGAAGGTGGTGCAAGGGGGGGTTCGAATCCCCTTGCACAAAAGGAATGTGTGCCTTTTGAAGACTTTATTCTTGACAACACGGTGCTTTTGAGGTTTCCTTTTTCTATTTTTTAGTGGGGGAAAGAGGGAGGTGGGCCACACTTGGCGGCATTCAACAGTTACTTCTGGCTTGGCATTCAGACATAACTCTTGGCTGGTTCAGGGGACCAGAGGGGATGCAGGGGAGCGATCCTGGGTCGACCGCGTGCTAAGCAAATGCCCTACCCGCTGTGCTGTCTCTCTGGCCCCTGATGTTTCTGTTAAGCCGCAGGGGTCTTCAAACTACGGCCCGCGGGCCACATATTGTATTTATTCCCATTTTGTTTCTTCACTTCTAAATAAGATATATGCAGTGTGCATAGAAATTTGTTCATAATTTTTGTTTTTACTATAATCTGGTCCTCCAACAGTCTGAAGGATAGTGAACTGGCCCTCTGTTTAAAAAGTTTGAGGACCCCTGTGTTAAGGTTTCTCTGAACCCCGAAAAGGCGGGGGATGCTGGTGTTGGGGACATGGGTGACCGATTGGGTTAATTTCAGCTCCATAAATGTTTCTTGGCTGGGGGCCTTGATGTTTGTTAGTGACACGAGTGAACGATCCAGGACATTTCAGCTTCGTAAATGTCTTGGCCACCCACACCCTACTATGCGCCTGGAATAAAGAGTCTGCGTGGTAACAAGAGTCTAGGAGACGACAAAGCTAAGGTGTAAGAAGTGTTAGAAGATAAAATGGAATCCGATTAAGGAGACCCCTCTCATAATCCCTACCTTCTTATTTCCCTTCTCTTAAATCTTTTATGAATTCAGCAGTTCGTGAGAAAGAGGAAGGAGAAGGATGTAAAATAAAATAGAGGCCAGGGCTAGACAAATGGTACACAGCACTTGCCTTGCATGAGACCCAGGTTCTATACCCTGCATCCTATATGGTCTCCCAACTACCTTTAAGAGTCATTCCTGGGGCTGGAGAGATAGCATGGAGATAAGGAGTTTACCTTGCAAGCAGAAGGACGGTGGTGGTTCGGTGGTTCGGATCCTGGCATCCCATAAGGTCCCCCGAGCCTGCCAGGAGCGATTTCTGAGCACAGAGCCAGAAGTGTTTCTGAGCGCTGCCGGGTGTGACTCAAAAACTAAAAAAAAAAAAAAAAAAAAAAAAAAATCATTCCTTAGTGCAGAGCCAGAAACAACCACTGAACATTGCTAGGTATGACCAAAAATAAAATAAAATAGAAGCTAATCCTGCTCTGAGACAGTGTACAGATGAAAGAAAAAAAAAAAAAGACCTTTTGCTGATGTGGCAGTTTTCAAAAATCCTTTCCCTGTGATGTCCTGAAATACATGCCTATCCATGTTACTACACTTGTTTCACTTTCAAAACAATACCTCTAAGCAAACAGAGATTCTTAGCAGAGATTCTTATTCCTGGAAATGTGGCTTGGAAGCCCAGCTCTCAGTTTTCTGCCTGGCATTTGAAAAATGCCTTTGAAAAATAAGCAGCCTCATACATAGGGTGGAGGATCTAACTGGTAATGGCTTTGCATATAGAGAGCCCTGATTTGGATCGCCTGCAACTAGCATGTAGTTTCTGCATCTTCTAAGCCCGACCCAGTCCGGACCACCTCTAATACTTACCTTTTCTTTGCCTGGGTAGAATTATGGGGGGCAGGAAAATGACCCCCAATAGTGAATAAAGCAGACTCACAACTATACTCTGCCTTGACTTGTTGTACTTCTCTCCTTAGGTTCCTGGATTCTGAAAACTATACTCTTCTAGTCTTCTTGCCCTTTCCCATCCTCTGCCCCTTTCCTTCTCTACTAGGGGTTCATCTGAGATTTAAAAACCCTCCCTGTGGAGTCAGGAATGGAGCTTCAGGATGTAGCTTGGTAGTGGCCACACCCAGCAATGCTCAGGGATTACTCCTGACTGCACTCAGAAATCAGTCCTGGCAGGCTCTGTGGACCATGCCAGGAATCAAACACGGATCCATTCCGGGTTGACCATATGCAAGGCAAATGCCCTACTTCTGTACTATCACTCTGGCTCCTATTTTGTTATTTTAAATAAGTATGTGTATATTTATATATATTTATACAAACCCTGATTTATACATAAATTTGCTGTCAAGCAGTAGTCAATATCTCTCCTGTCCCTTCTAAAAGCTTCCCATTTCATTCCTCTCCTCCCACTCTTTCTTAGATGGGGAAAAATGATGATGGTGAGCCCAGAGAGTACAGAAGTTAAGGCATTTATCTTGCATGCAACTGACCCAGGTTCAATCCTTTGCACAGCATAAGGCTCTCTGAGCCCCACCAGGAAAGAATCATCCTTAAGCACAGAGTCAAGAGTAAGTTCTCAGCATTGCATGCTTTGATCCCAAAACTTAATAAATAAATAAATAATAGTAAGAAATGAAAAAGTTTTGAAAATCAACCCTGACTGAGGATGGAAACCAAAAAAATCACTCCTAAATATGCCTTTTTACTATAAGCATTATTTGGAGCGAAAGGCAGGTTAGATCTTGGGACAGAAAGTCTTTTATATCTACCTTCTAGATTGGTAAATAAATGTATCAGATTGATCAGAAAAGGCAAAAAGAATATAATATAATAGTAGCATGTTTATTTCCTGTGTGTGCAAGAGACTCCAGAAAGACACATTAAGCCACAAGTGGCTTCAGGCACAGAATGGGCCCAAAAGACCATATGGCAGAAACATTTACCTTGCACATGACTAAGTTGGGTCCATCCTAACACCCCATATGGTCCCTAGAGCCACTTCAGAAAGATCCCTGTAATCTGGCAAAGAAACAAGCAGAACCCAAAAAGTCTGAAGGACTTTTTTATTATTGTTGTTGTTAAAATAATAACTTTATTTTTTGTGTTTCATTGAGTATAAGAACTCAATCTAAAAAAAAAAGAACTCAATCTAGCTATCGCCAAAACGGGTTGAGATTTTAATGCAGTTCACAAAGAGCTAGAAAGACAAGGCAACACCATTTTGTGTGTTTGTTTGTTTGCTTTTGGGCCACACCCGGCAGCACTCAGGGGTTACTTCTGGCTCTGCACTCAGAAATGGCTCCTGGCTCAAGGGACCATATGGGATGCCGGGGATTGAACCCATGTCCGTCCTGAGTCAGCCGCTTGCAAGGCAAACACCTTACCACTGTGCTACCACTCTGGCTCCAGGCAACAACATTTATAGAAAACATGTTTCATCTGACCTACACAGTGGTTGATAGCATGGTTAATAACATTTGATCCAATCAGTTAATGCAATTTATTTAAGTGTCAAATAGATCTTACTAATTGTTTCTGTGACCTTCTAATTATTCCTTCCTGCTAATGACCTCATCAGTCTTTCTCTCTGTTCTTGTTGTACCTTTGTGATTTATGGCCTATTTATCATTGTCCAGCTATGAGAATGGATCTCCCAGTTTCCTCCCACTTTGCCTCTAATTTTCCCACTTTAAGGTAAGAGTAAGGAGTCAAACCTGAGCATAACAGGAATGACCTGCAAAAACAAAAAACAAACTCAGAACATTGGGAAGACTTGGGGGGGGGGGGGATAAGTATTGTGGACTGTCACCAGGGGAGGGGTAGTGAACAAAGTTAAGACTCAAAGATAAATTTCAGCTTAGCCTCTCCACTGAGAAAGTTACTAGTTGGCATTACCCTGAGTCTAAGAGCCATGAGCACACTCAGCATGCATGTGGTGTGAGTTTGACACCCCTGTGCCACCTCATGCCCCACCACTGCTATAAATAACTCCCAAGCAAGCAATCCCCAAGCACTCCCCAAGTATTACCCCCAAACAACAAAAGACATATGTTCAAACAAGCAATGAGGGAGAAGCCTTAGTAGGATGTTAGCATGTCAATGTTGCCCCTTTTGTTCATAAAGACAATTGAGGGTGGTTTTGCTCCCCTACACAGCAAAAACAGGCTAAGTTTTCTCACCCAAGCCTTTCCTAAGGACAGAGTTAAGTTTCCTTTCCTGAATATATCTAAGCCGGGAGATAGCTCTGAAAGGACTTGCAAGCCAATCTCATGTGGGTTATGTGATGAATGAGGTCACAACCATGTACACTTGGCTGTGGTATGGGCAGTGTTTTTGTGCGTTCATCAGACTCACACTCTTTTCATAGCAGTGCCCAGTCCTGCTGTGTTGTGGCCAGAAGTTCCTTGTAGCACTGGAGATGGCAGAAAAGAGTTGTTAGAATCGAATTCCTTTATCAAGGCTTGATCTCTAGCTTCAAGCTTACCAGGCAGTGCATGAGCCACTTCTGGCTTATGAGTCATTTCTGGGATTCCCAAGACAGTTGCTTTTGAATGTTACACTTCCCAGGGAAGAGCTAAGGAATGCAGAATGTAGACCTTAAATCTGTAGGTCTGGGGAGAGAGCAGAGGAAGAAAGTTGTTTGCCTTGCATACAGCCAACCTAGGTTGGATCCCCAGCACCCAAGCATCTCCAAGCACAGCTAGGAATGACCCCTAAGCAATTCCCAGAGCCAGAAGTACCCCCTGAGCAATGCCAGGTGTGGCTCCAAAACAAACAAAAATGTCTGTAGATCTTTGTTTTGTTTGTTTTGTGGTCCTTACCCAGCAGTTCTCAGGGCTTACTCTTGGCTCTGTGTTCAGGGATCACTTTTGGGTACTGGGGATTGAACTCAATCAACCAAGTGCAAGCTAAGCATCCTACCTGCTGTACTATTATTCTTCTAGCCTTTGCTGGGCACCCTGTTTTGCAGGGTATCCTCCCAAGCACTGCTTAGGAAGCACTGGTGCTCCTCAGTTCAATGCAAGGGCATTAGGAGTCAGAGCTGCTTGGTCTCTGGGAAGTTACGGGAGAAGTGTACTCAGAGATATACATGGTAGAGAAGAGACTAGAGCCGTCAATGGACCCTGCAATAGTGGGAGACCATGTAGGGCCAGGTGTGGGATCAGCTATAGGCAAAGCTTACACTGTAGTCCCTGTACTGTGTAGGTTTTCTTTTCTAGTATCTTCCTTAATAATTTCCCTACTGACCTCTTTCTTCTCCTTATTGTCCTCTAAATTAACTTTTAAACATAGTATCAAAGAGCAGGAAGTGAGAGACTGCTTTTCTCAGTCTTTTCCATATCCATCAGAGGCAGGCATGCATGCCACTAATAAGTGCAGTTCTCATTTTGTTCTCTTATCAACTGCCTTAAGCTTATTTGTTTGTACAATCTCAGAATAACTTGCAAGGAAACTGGAGGACATTTTGGGATTCCTGACACTATAAACTCCAGATCCAGCAATCTCTTCTAATGTCCTTGCCTCTGAGTTTCTCCATGCGTAGATGAGACATATATGTTAATAAAATTCTCTGTGCCTTTTTTTTTTTTGGTATTGTTAATCTTTTGTTGCAGAAGAGAACCAGCCAAAAACCTACAAGGTCAGAGGCAAAAAATTTTTTCCTGACAGCCAGAGAAATAGTATAGCGTGGGTACGATGCTTGCCTTATACATGACTGACCAATTTGATCCCTAGAACTCCATATAATACACCAAGGAGTGATCCCTGAGCTCAGAGCCAGTGGTAAGCCTTGAAGGCCATTAGATATGGTTCAAAACAAAACAAAAAATCCCTTCCCCTATATTGAATACCCTTAGGATAGATAATAAAAGTTAGTTTTCCCATTGGGCTTATTTCTGAGACTGAATGGAAAGAATGAATGTGCTGTTCTTTTCTTTTCTTTTTTTTTTTGTTTGTTTGTTTTTTTAGGTTTTTGGGCCACACCCGGCATTGCTCAGGGGTTACTCCTGGCTATCTGCTCAGAAATAGCTCCTGGCAGGCACGGGGGACCATATGGGACACCGGGATTTGAACCAACTACCTTTGGTCCTGGGTCGGCTGCTTGCAAGGCAAACGCTATTGTGCTATCTCTCCGGGCCCGTGCTGTTCTTTTCTTGTGGGGGGTATTCAGATATTTTTACTCACCTTACCACTCCACTTTTAATTTGTGGTTTTCATACGTTAATATTCAGTACATTATTAAAGCAAAGGAATTTAATAAAATATTTTTGTATTGGAGCCGGAGAGATAGTATGGAGGTAGGGCGTTTGCTTTGCAAGCAGAAGGATGGTGGTTCGAATCCCAGCATCCCATATGGTCCCCCAAGCCTGCCAGGAGCAGTTTCTGAGCGTAGAGCCAGGAGTAATCCCTGAGCGCTGCCAGGTGTGACCCAAAAACCAAAAACAAAAAAAAATGTTTGTATTGGCTCTGGAATGATTCTACAGTTAGTCTGAATTTTTAAAAATGCTTTTTTTTTAGGGCTGTAGCAATAGCACAGCAGTGGGGCATTTGCCTTGCATGCAGCCAACAAAGGATAGACCCCGGTATGAATTCTGGCCTCCTATATCATTCCCCGAGCCTGCCAGAAGTGATTTCTGAGCACAGAGCCAGGAATGACCCATAAACAAAACCAAAAAAACCTTTTTAAATATGAAAACATTAAGTGCATTTTCAGTGCCAATAACTTTACCTATTATTTGTTATTAAACTTGAATGCTAATCTAGCTGTATTGATATGGTTCTTATTTCATTCACATATCATGTTATAATTCATTCTATTTTGTAGGGTATTATTTTAAAGATCTACTATAATTATTTATGGAGACTCTGTATAGGTAGTTTTGAATTTTTCCCTTTCTGCTCATAGGATAATGTTTCTATCTCGAACTCTTGTCATTTTGATTAGAGCATATCTTTTTTGGGGGAGTTATTTTGAATAAGTACACAAGTATAGCTGCTTATGTCTTGAAGTCAAAGGTGATCTTCAGATAGGGACTTTTTAATTTGGTTATACATGCTTGTGACAAAAATTCTTCCTTACATCTTTTTTGTCTTTTTTCTGGTATTCCTATAATTCAGATACTATTTTTCTATATATTGTTCTGCTAAATTTCCAATATATATTTCATTTTTTCTTAGTATTTCTTCCTTATTTTGTTTTTTTTAAGATGTTTTTATATATGTATCTTCTTAACACTAGTGCAAACCACAGTGTCAAAAAAGAAAAGAGAGAGAATGAAGTAAAATGCCTGCCCTATACACAGAGAGGAGCAGGGAAGAGGGCAAGTGGGAAACTGTTGACATTGGTGGCAGGAAATATGCACTGGTGAAGGTTGTTGTACATTAAAATAACTAACTCAGTCATGAACAACTTTATATATGGGGAAAATAGTATAAACAACCTTGTAACCATGGTGTTTAAATTTTTAAATATATATATCAAAAAGAAAAATAGACAAAAAAGCAATGAAGTGACAATGAATGAGGTTGTTAATTATGAAGTGAGTATTTTTTGCAGATACTTCTATGCCAAAAACATTAAAAAAGATATGGAAAATTAGGTAACTGGTTACATAGCTGTGAGATCACCACAACTGACCTAATGGAAATCTGCTCCATGCTAAACTAGTTATTTCTGCCCACACTAAGCCCCTCTCTGATGAGAATTTACTTGAGCTACATAGAATCCAGAAGATGGATCCAACAGCCCCCATACTCAGGTCCTCCTTAATACCAAACATGTGCTTAGACCATTGAGCTCTCTCTCCTGACTCCAACATTTAGATTTTTACAACAAAATGGTATCACCCAAAGGAGGAGGAGGGAGAGGGAAGAACTGTCAGGAGTTCGTGTGTAGGTACAGAGAGCTGGTTGGGAGGCACATGGGAGGTAGCATATGTCTTTATAGGAGTGAAGCTTTGCTCCTGTGATATATGTAGTACTGGAAAACAAACGAAAATTACTGGGGAAAGAGATTTCCCCAGAGAGATAGTTATTTTTCTCATAATTCAGCTGGGATCCTAGAGATGGGGTAGAGTACATGCAGAGCATATGAGAGCTCCTGGGTTCAGTGCTTGATACCATATGAGTAGGAGTAACCCATATGTTCCCTGAGCACTGAATATGGCTCCTGAAAATATTAAACAACAACAAAAACAACAACAAATAGAATAGAATCATAAGGGCTGTGGGAAAGGCCTAAAAATGGGAGTTTATACTTTTCTTGTGGGGGACCACTGGATCTATCCCTAACACCACATGGATCCCCAGAATATATCTGGGAGGGATACCAGAGCACTATTAGATGTGGTTCCAAGATCTCCCCAATGAAAAATGAATAGAAATAAGTACACTGTATTTGACATTATTTATCAAATGTATCTGGCTGACTTTCTCTAGGATCTGTACCAGTAACACAATCTCCATGAAGACAGGAACTCATTTCTGCTCTGATACATCATTGTCCAGGGCATGCAGTAAAATGTGTATGGCTGGCATTTGTCTCAATGTGCTTCCTGGGGGAGGGTTTCCTCTTTTCCCCAGCCCCCGATATATGTCTCAGCTCTAGAACCAGCTGGAATAAATGACTATTAAATGTTTGTTGGGGTACTAGAGCCATAGTAGAGCAAGTAGAGAGAGCACTTGCCTTGCACTCAGCCAACCCAGTTTCATCCATTGCATCCCATATGGTCCCCTGAACCTGCCAGGAGTAATCCCTGAACACATGCCAGGATGTCCTGGCAACACCTGAGCAACACCAAGTGGGACCCCAAAACAAAACAAACAACAACAATAATAATGCTCACAAGAAACTTTACAGAAAAGCGCTGGTGAGAAGCTGTCTTGTTCCATTCGTTCACATGGACAGCATGTGAGCTTACAGAAGAGGCATCTCAGCCCCTGGTGGCTAAGAATGAATACCAAGCTATCTCCAAAGAAGGAGGAGCAGAAGCTCTTGAGAATGATGCTTAGGTAAGGGTGGCCTGATCATGAAAAGTGAAAACAAGTTTGGACAGTTATACCAGATTTCTTCTATTGCATGCTGTCTAATAGATGTTTGTATGCTGGCAGAAAAGAAAAAGGAAAGACTGCTTTGGGGGTTTCCATTATGAGTCTGAGTTTTTCATCAGTCTTTAAAAGTTCATTTCCCTCTCCCTTTCTCTTTGGGGCAGAGTGATAGCACAGCAGGTAGGGCACTTGCCTTGCACAGGTGACCCAAATTTGATCTCCAACCCCAGAAGGTCTCCCAAACATCAGAAGTGAACCCTGAATTCAGAGTCAGGGTAAGCCCTGGACACAGTTGAATGTGGCCCCCAAACAATACAAAACAAAATTACCAAGGCTTGGATCATCTGATTTTCTGGGTTCAGTTCATCTTAAGTGTGTCTCTTTTTTTTTTTTTTTTTTTTTTTTGTTTTTTGGGCCATACCCAGCGCTGCTCAGGGGTTACTCCTGGCTGTCTGCTCAGAAATAGCTCTTGGCAGGCACCGGGGACCATATGGGACACCGGGATTCGAACCAACCACCTTTGGTCCTGGATTTGCTGCTTGCAAGGCAAATGCCGCTGTGCTATCTCTCCGGGCCCTTAAGTGTGTCTTAAACACTTAAACACAGGGTTTTCTTAGGAACTGGGGATGTGCTTTAGTGGTTATCTATGGGAAAGCTGTGCTCTGATTCATTTCTCTAAAGAGTAAGTGTATGACAGAAAAAAATAAGTGTATGACAGCTGTTTATTATTATTATTAATTATTACTATTATTTTGTTTGCTTGTTTTTTTTATTTTGAGGCCACACCCAGCATACTCATGTGTTACTCCTGGCTCTACACTCAGAAATACTCCTGCCAGGCCATGTGCAAGGCAAATATCCTCCCTACTTGCTATGCTATCAACCAGCCCCTATTATTATCATCAATGTCATCATCCTCTTTTTTATTTCTGCAAAGCCAAAAATCTAACACAGAGCCTCAGACATTCAAGGAACCGCTGAGCCACCACCAGGTCCCTTAGCTATCCTTTGGGTCATGATGCAGTAAAATTTTAGGATGCTGAGGGAAGTAGGTGATCACAGCTCCCCTGGCAATGGTTTACCTATTGTCCATGTCCACCCACTCCTGACTGACAAGATCCATTTTTGTTCTCTTTCTCTTTTGTTTAAGTTTCTTGTTTATTTGATCTTGTGTTCGAGACTGTTCTGATAGCATTTGTTATTTGTGTTCTTCAGAAACTTGCATTCCTGACTATTACTATTAAAATTTATTTTTATAAATAGAGCTGTTCTTCCTCGAAACAAACATAATACTTCAAAAACATTTAAAAAATAATAGCCAGGAGTAACCCCTGAGCGTCACCAGGTATGACCCAAAAAGCAAAACAAACAAACAAACAACAAAACCACAAAACACAAAACAAAAAAATAAAAATAATGTTTAATATATAAATAAATAATCAACATAACTTTTAAAATATTTTAAACAAATTTGAGGCCACACCAGAGAAAGCTCCTGGCTCTGCACTTGCTCCTGGCAAGTTTGGGGTACATATGGGGTACCAAGGATGGAACCCAGGGTTTACTATCACTCCAGCCCCTAAAACAGTTTTGTTTTTTGTTTTGGGCCATACCCAGCAGTACTCAAGTCTTACTTCTGGCTCTATGCTCAGAAATTACTCCTGGCAGGTTTGGGGGAGCCATGTGGGATGCCAGGTATAGATTCCCAATCAGCTACACACATGGCAAAAGACCTACCCTCTGAACTATATTTCCAGTCCCCAAGATAATTTTTGGGGGGTTTTTGGGTCATACCTGGCAGCGCTCAGGGGTTACTCCTAGCTCTATGCTCAGAAATTGCTCCTGGCAGGCTCAGGAGACCATATGTGATGCCGGGATTTGAATCACCGTCCTTCTGCATGCAAGGCAAATGCTCTACCTCCATGCTATCTCTCCGGCCCCACCCCCAAAATAATTTTAAGACAGACATTTGTATGGTTGAGGTCACTCTTGTGATCCTTTGTATTGCAGGCCAAGCATTTTTGAATCATCTGAACTAGTTAACTGAGAAAGACTCAGTTAACATTCTCTCAGCAAAACTAAGAGGCTCCCAGACACCTGTGCACTGCTTGGGAACCCCCACCCAAATAAAATGACTAAAACTGAGCCTGAGCTATAGCACAGCAGTAGGGCATTTGTCTTGCATGCAGCCAACCAGAGTTTGATCTCCCATATCCCGTATGGTCCCCAGAGCCTGCCAGGAGAGATTTCTGAGTACAGAGCCAGGAGTAACCCCTGAGTACTGCTTGGGTGTCCAAACCTTCCCTCTTCACCACCAAAAAAAGGGGGGGGGGGGCTGAGCGATAGTGCAGTGGTAGGGTGCACACAATTGATCTAGAATGGATCTTATTTGATCCCCTGGCATCCCATTTGGTCCCCTGAGCCAGGAGCAATTTCTGAGCGCATAGCCAGGAGTAACCCCTGAGCATCACAGGGTGTGACTCAAAAAGAAAAAAAAAACTTGGTAGTGAAATGTAAAACTTAATGGAAGGTTTCAAAAATAGAGAGAGCTACAGTTGCTGAGGACAGAATCAGTGAGAATGCTGGAAACCTCCTGGAAACAGCAAAAAATGGAGAAAAAAACTCAAAATATTTGAACAGAAAGAGAACTTGGAGATAAATTCAAAAGGAACAATATAAGAATCAACAGAGTCCTTGAGGGACAGGAAAGTAACCCAGATGAAAAGGCAACAAGGACATCATTGCTGAAAAGTTCTCAGAGCTGTAAAGCACTTGCATAAACTCAACTTTTAAATTGGGCCTTTCACCTTTTACATAGAACCTTGAGACATAGATTACTTTATTTTACCACATATTTCCGCATTTTTTCTTTAAAACTAAGAGGAAAGGAATAAAGAAAGGCTGGAGGCCAAGGCCAAGTGGTCTCAGATGCATTGGCAGTGAAATAAATAAGAACAGAACTAAATATCTAAGCAAAAATCAATGATAATTCAATCAAGGGACCTAAACTTTAACAATCCAAACCTAAAGGGGTCTGTTATCCTGGCAAGCCAGGGATCAAAGCAATGTGATATAGGATGCACTCTGAGTCTATTGGCAAAGGGAGTTTGACACTGGTGGTGGGAAGGGACCTGACTCATGGTATATCTGAAATTTAACTATGAAGGACTTTGTAGATCACAAATGTTTCAATAAAATAAAAGTTAAAAAAATTAGGTCATGGGGCCAGAGCGATAGCAGAGTAGGTAGGGTATTTGCCTTGCATATGACCTGGGTTCAATCCTAGCCATACCCTATGGTCCCCTGAACCTCTCAGGAGTAACCCTGAGCACTTCCAGGTGTTATCCAAAACAAACAAACAAAATATATTCAATGAAATGAACACCTTATCAAAAATAATCTACCCAGTCAGATTTTTATTCATATTCAAAGGAACAATATACATATACATATATATATATATATATATATATATATATATATATATATATATATATATACCTTCACAGATAAACAACAGCTCAGGAACCTCATAGACTCAAAACTAACTTTTTTTTTTTTTTTTTTGGTTCTTGGGTCACACCCAGCAGTGCTCAGGGGTTACTCCTGGCTCTATGCTCAGAAATCTCTCCCGGCAGACTCAGGCAGACTCAAGCAAACGCCTTACCTCCATGCTATCTCTTCGGCCCCTCGAAACTAACTTTTAAAGAAGAACTGAAGGGGCTACTTTAAAACAAAATAAACCCTACAAATATATGAAATATCTACAGAGAGATGGTACAAAACTCCACGACAATAATCTTTCTCAATGTCAATGGTCTAAATGTACCAATTAAGAGACCAAGAGTGGTAGATGCCTGCATTCAGGCCAGCTCTATAGACTCACTCTTCTCAAAAGAGATACAGATCAATCTGTGAAAAATCATGGGTACAAAGCCACACAATTGAAATCTGGCGATCTCAGGAGAGGATGAGCCAAGTTTCTGCACTGCCAAAGCCAACCCTGCTGCACTCACATTAGCCCCTTCTCCAATGGCCACTCCTCTATGAATCTCTGCAGAGACACCAATCTGACCATTTGAGCTGAAATCACCAGGACTGTTTTTTGGAGTAAGTTCAGGCATTCTCTCCCAGACTTCTCATACTCTGAAAGCTCAGGCAGCCAAAAGCATACTCTGCAAAAAGCAATGGTGTTTGAAATTCCTGCATCGTGTCATCACATACACAGCCACATGTTATATCCTTACTATTTTTATTCTTATTTTTAATACTGTCATCTTCATAAGAAACCCACCTTAAATACCAATGTGTATTTGAATCCACCTAATATTCAGAAAAAAAAATAACAAAATGATCAACAAGAGCTTACTAAACCTTCTGATAATGACTTAATTACCTCATTGCAAAAAACAGTAATTTTCACAAATTTTCTTTTATTTCTTTTTGTTTTTTGTTTTTTGTTTTTGGGTCACACCGGCAGAACTCAGGGGTTACTCCTGGCTCTACACTCAGAAGTCGCTCCTGACAGGCTCGGGGGACCATATGGGATGCCGGGATTTGAACCACCATCCTTCTGCGTGCAAGGCAAATGCCCTACCTCCATGCTATCTCTCCAGCCCCAATTTTCACAAATTTTCTTCTTGTTTTTGTATTATTGGTATTTTCTTTATTTCCTTTTATCTCTTTTTTAAATTATTTCACCTCCAGCAGAAGGTGGAGGAGAGACCAGTCATCCTGAAATGAATAAATGAAAACAAAATTCCACAGTTATAGGGATTAAATGAAACTCCAGAGGATATAACTTCTCAGAAATCAAGATTCAAAGTGACAGTGGTGACAAAGATGTTCTATGAATAAGAGAAACTATAGAGGAAGCTTTCAACACAGAATGAAGATTACATGAGTAGTGTATGAAGTGTAGGAAGAAACTATAATCAAAGCCACTAAAGTGGAAAGCATGGCAGAGCATGGCAGGTGAACCTGAAAACTCACTGAATGGACCCAGAAGAGTGACAGTAACTGAAGAAGGAATCAGCACACGAAAAGCAGGCAAGCAGGTAGGTGACCCCTGATGGTGAACAAGGATTTCTTCCACCATCTCCTTAACACTGGTTACTTCCAGTGTTTCATTACATGCCATTTTCCATGGTATAGCTCATTGTTATTTGGATTAGGATTTCCATGATTGCCAGTGACAACAAACATAGGTCTATTTACTGGTCATTCATATGTCTTCTTTGAAGAAATGTTCATCTTGTCTCCCCCCCCCATTTTTTGTTTGTTTGTTTGTTTTTGCCACACCCGGTGACACTCAGGGGTTACTCCTGGCTATACGCTCAGAAATCACTCCTGGCTTGGGGGACCATATGAGACCTGGGGGATTGAACCATGGTCCATCCTAAGCTAGCATGGGCAAGGCAGATGCCTTACCACTTGCGCCATAGCTCTGGCTCCAGCCCCACATTTTATTTTATAGGTTCATTGTTTTGTTGAGCTTTGTAAATGCTTTTTATATCTTAGATATTAATTAGCCCTTAGCTGATGTATGATAAGTAAATCTTTTTTCCATTTCTCAGAGTGTTTTTTTTTTTTACTTAAACACCGTGGTTACAAGGTTATTCATAATACAGGTTTTTCCTTACATATAAAGTTGTTCATGATTGAGTTACAGTCATACATTTACAACAATCTTCACCAGTGCACATTTCTCATCATCAATCTCTAGTTTCCCACTTATCCTCCCTGATGTCTTCTTCCCTCCCACTGCCCCTACCCCTGTCTCTGGGGCAGAAATTTTACTTCTCTCTCTCTCTCTCTCTCTCTCTCTCTCTCTCTCTCTCTCTCTCTCTAGTGTTTTATTTTTATAAATTTTTACATTAGTTATTTTGCCAAGCAAAGATCTCTTAGTTTAATGGAATATCATTTGTTTATTTTTATTTTTATTGTCTAGGTTACTGTTATAGCTTTAAATCACTGAAAACTCCTACGAGGTCCAAATATTGGAGAATTCTGCCTATGCTTTTTCTAAATGTATTACACGGATTCTGGTCTAATCTCAAAGTCTTTATTCCATGTAGATTAAGCTTGTTTTTTATTTTTATTTTTTTTGCAGTAATGATTCCATTTTTCCATCACCATTTGTTAAAGGGGCTTTCCTTGCTGTACTTCAGGCATCCAATTTCTTTGTCATAGTTTAACTGTCAAAAAAAAAAGTTATACTTACCTGGCAAGGAAGATACCATGATCACGAAGGTGGTTTCCCCAGGGTGAGGCTTATCCATTTCACTCCAGATGTGCTGACCCCTGCGATTTCCCCAAATGTGGAAAACTCGACTGCATAATTTGTGGTAGTGGGGGACTGCGTTCGCCTCTCCCCTGGAAAAAGAAAAAAAAAAAGTTCATTTACGAAGAATGTTTCAAGTTTACTCATCTCAGTAATTTCCTCTTTGTACTTAGGTTTCAACTGGGGAGTTCAAGAGTTCTTTCTATTCTGGTTGAGTACTTTTGTTTTTGTTTCTTTGCTTTTGTTTTGGCTTTTGAGAGGGGGCATATCCAGTGATGCTCACTGTATCATGTACATATCCAGTGATGATCAGGGGTTATGCCTAGTTTTACAATCAGAACTTACTCTTGACAAACTTAGAAGACCATATGGGATACCTGGGATCGAACTCTTGTCAGTGATGTTTGAGATAAGCACCTTATTCACTGTATTATTCTCCAGACCCATTCTGATTCATTAAATTTAGCATTTCTTAAAGGGTGGTTTTTCCATTTCCGGAAGGGAAAAATATGTGACTCAATATCACACTTATGGTAAAAAAATTAGCTGAGGATTTCAAAAATATCAGATTCATGTGCCTTCTCCACCTCGGAGACTCATTTGCATATTGATCTGAGATGTGTAACTCCTTTCTTTTTTGGGGGGGCACATGGCAGCACTCGGGGGTTACTCCTGGCTCTGCACTCAGAAATCGCTCCTGGCTCAGGATGCCAGGGAATTGAACCTGTGTCTGTTCTAAGTCAGCCGTGTGCAAGGCAAACGCCCTACCACTGTGCTACCACTACGGCTCTGTAACTCCTTTCTTTTATTTTATCATACATTTTCTATCTTAAAGATTTGCCTGCATCTCAACCTGAGATGAGTATTCTTGGCTTTTTTCCTTCTGGGTAAGTTCATTTTCTCTCTCTTAAAACCTCCATCTCTTATGTTTCTAAATAAAATGATTTTACATAAAAAAAAATCGTAGATTCACAGAGGGACTTCTATCCAATCCTTTAGTCTGATGTAAAAAAAATCGTAAACATAAAAAAATTTTAAACATGGGGCCAGAGAGATAGCATGGAGGTAAGGCATTTGCCTTGCATGCAGAAGGTAGGTGGTTCGAATCCGGGATCCCAAATGGTCCCCTGAGCCTGCCAGGAGTGATTTCTGAGCATAGAGCCAGGAGTAACCCATGAGCACTGCCGGGTGTGACCCAAAAACAAACAAACAAACAAAAATTGTTAACCTAAGGGCCAAAGAGATAGATAGTACAACAAAAGAGATAGATAGTACAGCAAATAAGTACTTGCTTTGCTCTCAGTGGAACTGATCCCCAGCATCCAATATAGTTCTCTGAGCTCTACCAGGAGTGACACCTGATTCAGAGCCAGGAGTAATCCCTAAATACCACCAGATGTGATCTAGAAACTTAAAAAAATATAATAAATCCAGTGAGATGTGATATATCCAAACTCATCCAGCTATCTGCTGGCAGAATTTCATGTTTGTCCCTTCATTATCTAGTTAATTAGTTTTTAATGGGGCTGGAGAGATAAAGGGTAGGCTGTTTGTCTTGCACTTAGTTCAACCTAGGTTCAACCTAGGTTTAATCTAGGTCCATGGCACCTCATATAGTCCCCTAGCCTTACTTTCAGCTAGGAATGATGCCTAAATAAAGACCAATGAGTAAGCAAGCCCTGAACACCTCCAAAGGCAACTCCCCCCAAAATGGAATTTTTCTAAGGAAAAGCATTTTATTTGTTTGTTCTAATTTCTTTTATTTAGCTAAAGATCTATGGTTTACAAAGTTATTGATAGTTGTATTTTAGACATATAATATTTCAACACCAACCCACCCATAAATGTCAACTTCCAGCATCAGTGTTCCCATGAGCCTTCATCCCCATTCCCCACCACCTGCCTGCCACCTTGACAGAGACGACAACATTAATTAATGGCAGCTTAGATCTCACGTTTTCAGTGATATTGATTATGTGCTTTGGATTTTTAGCTATGCTACTCTCCTATATATCTGAATCTCTGATTCTTGTTCCCCTATTACTTTCCTTTCTCATCTTCCTTCCCCACCTTGATTTCTTTCCTTCTCTGTCCTCTTCCTTAAGTTTTGGGGTCAAAGGTGATCTAGGTATCCCCCCTACTACATTACATTTTCTCATCCAGTTATTCTCTATGATATAGATATGTGAGATCATCCTGTGTTTGTCTTTCTTCTTCTGGCTTACTTCATTCAATGTATCTAATGGAAAGCATTTTAAAAATTGGCTCAAAGGGGGCCAGAGAAATAGCACAGAGGGTAGGGCATCTGTCTTGCACATGATTGACCTGGGACAGACCCAAGTTTGATCCCTGACATCTCATATGGTCCCCTGAGCATGCCAGGAGTGATTTCTGAGCGCAGATTCAGGAATCACTCCTGAGTGCTGCCAGATGTGGCCCCCAAACAATAAATAAATAAATAAATAAATAAATAAATAAATAAATAAATAAATAAATAAATAAATAGGCTCAAAAGGGCCAGAATGATAGTACAGCAGATAGGGCACATGCCTTGCATGTGAATGATCCAGATTTGATCCCTGAAATTGCATATGGTCACCCAACCTCCCCCACCAGGATAGGAGTGGTTCCTGAATGCAGAGCCAGGAATATCCCTCAAGCATAGGGATTACAAAAGGAAAAAAGAAAAAGAAAAGAAAAGAAATTGGCTCAAAGCACTCATCAGCAAACTGAAGCTAGAGACAGTACATTTTCTAATTCCTGATACACAAAGCATAATTTGCCCTCCCACAATTTTCCTCTAGTGTAAGGACTACTTTAGGGTGGTCTCCTGTTTTATTCCTACCCTTCTCTTTTTCATTGTCACAACAATTATGGAAGTGCACATATGTGGTTGTGAGACAACAGAGACTTTGCAATAGGTCCAAAGAACCCTAATGTCAGTGCCAACAGGATCCTACTAGTCTCTTACGTGAGAAGTTGCTGGGATAGAACATTTTTTTATTTTATTTTTTAATTTTTAAAAATTTTTTTTGGGTTTGGGGCTACACCCGGCGGTGCTCAGGGGTTACTCCTGGCTATCTGCTCAGAAATAGCTCCTGGCAGGCATGGGGAATCACATGGGACGCCGGGATTCAAACCAACCACCCTAGGTCCTGAATCGGCTGCTTGCAAAGCAAACACCGCTGTGCTATCTCTCCGGCCCCTAGAACTTTTTTTTTTTAAACTAAATGATTGATTGATTGGTTGGTTGGTTTTTGAGTCACACCCAGCAGTGCTCAGGGATCACTCTTGGCTCTGCACTCAGAAATCGCCCCGGCAAGCTGGGGGATCATATGGGATGCTGGGATTCAAACAGGCTCCCTCCCAGGTCGAGCAAATGCAAGGCAAATGCTCTACTGCTATGCTATCTCTCCAGCCCCTTCGATAGAACTTGAAGCCTCAAAGTTGCAAGGCACTTGCTCTGCTGCAGAGTCATCCCTGGCTTCCAGGTTTGACCTGAATCTAAGGTACCTACATATGTAAAGAACATCTTCACTTGTACCTGGCAGAGGGAGATGACAGAATCTCTTTAATCCTGTCTATGGAGGCAATAGCTATATAAGTTGTCTTAAGAATCTTCTGTGTTGGGGGTGGGGGGCTGGAATGATAGCAAAGTAGGTAGGGCATTTGCCTTCCACACACCTGACCTGGATTTAATCCTCCTGAGAAGCACCAGGAGTGGGCCAAAAACCGAAAAAGAGTCTTCTGTGCTCAGGCCTGAGCAATAGTACAATGGAGAGGTAGCTTGCCTTGCACACAGTTAATCCAGGTTTGATTCCGACATCCTATATGATTCTCTGAGCACTGTCAGGAGTGATTACTGAGCCCAGAGTCAGGAGTAAGCCCTGTGTACCACCAGGTGTGGTGAAAAATTGGGATGAAATAGGACACTGGTTGAGGGAAGTAGACACTGGTGAAGGGACTGGTATTGATATGGTATTGTATTCCTGAAATCCAATCATGAATAATTTTGTAATTCCATGGTCACTATACAAATAATAATAATTTTTTGGTTTGAGGGCCACAGCCAGAGGTGTTCAGGGATTACTCTTGGTTCTGCACTCAAGAATTACTCCTGGCAGTGCAAGGGGGACCAACTGGGATGCCGAGGATCAAATCTGGGTCAGTTGCATGCAAAGCAAATGCTCTTCCATACTGTCCTATTGCTCTGGTCCCTAAAAATAATTTTTAAAGAGCCTTTCGTAATCTGTTTACTGTGCATTTCTTGCTAACCTCTCATTCTCTCTTCCATCCCATCTTTGTCATTAGTTTTAGATAGTATTTAAGGAGATATCTTGGGCTATTTTGACAAGTTACTTCATTTTCTTTCACATGTATGTATAAGAAAGTATTTATGTTTTTGGTTTCCTCCTCATAATTTATGAATGTCTTAACCAAGAACCCAGAATGGTAGAGGGAAAGTGATACTTCTCCCTCCTATCCTATGTTTACTTTTCTATGTTTTCATTCAAGTCTTTCATTACCAATATCATTATTATGATCAACAACAGAGGCAGAAGAAGCAATCTCTTTGTTATTACTTTGCATCTTCATTAATATTGGGCTTTAATTTCTCTGGGCATAAAAGGTCAAACAAATCTCAGGTCTAAAAATAAGAACAGAATTTGACATTTTTATGATTAACATTAAAAAAGGTGGGCAGGGGCTGAAGAGATAGCATGAGGTAAGGCGTTTGCCTTTCATGCAGAAGGAAGGTGGTTCGAATCCTGGCATCCCATATGGTCCCCTATGCCTGCCAGCAGTGATTTCTGAGTGTAGAGCCAGGAGTAATGCCTGAGCACTGCTGGGTGTGACCCAAAAAAAAACAAAAAAAAATATGGGCAGGGGGCCAGAAAGATACACAGTGGGTAAAGAGAGCTTTCCTTGCATGTGTTTGGGCCAACAAAGATTTGTTCCTATGCATTCCAGATGGACCCTGAGCTCTTCCAAAATGACCCCTGAACACAAAGCCAATCCAGGGCACTGCCACAGCAAATCCAGAACAAAACAAAATAGAAATTAAAGAGGTGGGCAAGTATAAAGTGGAAGAATTTTACTTAAAAGATAATTTACCTAATTATCAATCATAAAAACATAGTACAGCAGGTAGGGCACTTGCTTTGCATGCAGCTTACCCAGATTCAATCACCAGCATCCCATATAGCTCCTTGAGCACCACTAGCAGTGATTTCTGAGTGCAGATCCAGGAGTAACTCCTGAGCACTGACAGGTGTGGCCCTAATGCTATATAGTATATACATATAGCTTTGTGTTACATACATACATACATACATATATGTAAAGTTGTTGCTCTGCACCAGAGCTTACCCAAGTTCAAATTCCAGTGCTGCATATGGTCTTCTGAGTCCCACCAGGAGTGGTTTCTGAGCATCAAACCAGGATTAAGCTCTGAGCATCACCATGTGTGGCCCAAACTAACACACACACACACACACACACACACACACACACACAATGATGGAACAAGTGAAATGTTCTAGAATGACCTTCCCCAAATAATTTTCCCCCTCTATTTTTGTTTCCTTCTCTTATATTCTTAACTTTAAAACTGGGTGAAGTTTATACTCTTAGCAAAGGACTTGCATTAGATAAAGAATATGAGGGAGGGGAAAAATCTTTTTCCTCTATTGATCTTTGTATTTCTGGCCAGAAATTCATAAATTAGACTGGCAAGAGAGAGATGAGAAAAAGAACAAGCTAGTTTATTAACATGAGCATTGATGGTGGAGCACACACTGATAACTAGCTGAAAGGGCTCTTAGAGGGGCCGGAGAGATAGCATGGAGATAAGGCATTTTCCTTGCATGCAGAAGGATGGTGGTTCGAATCCCGGCATTCCCATATGGTCCCCCGAGCCTGCTGGGGGCGATTTCTGAGCATAGAGCCAGGAGTAGCCCCTGAACGCTGCTGGGTGTGACCCAAAAACAAAACAAAAAATAAATAAATAAAAAGACAGGGCTCTTAGAATTTGGGATTACAGGAGACGGGAAAGATCAAATCAGGTTGGAACATGTATTTGCATGCAGGAGCCCCATCTCTGATCCTACCAGCACATGGACTCCAGGTATTGGGAGAGGACTTGCTTGGCACCACTGAATGTGGGCCTCTCATTCCTCCGAAGTTAAAGAATGTGGGTTTTTACCATCTTATATAAAACAAAAAGAAAATTGCATTGGTTTTGTTTTTTTGGGGGGCCATACCTAGCAATGCTTCTTACTATGCTTTCAGAAATCACTCATAGCAGGCCGAGGGACCACATGGGATGCAGAAGATTGAACTGGGTTGGCTGCATGAAAAGCAAGCACTTACCCATTATACTATGTCTTTGGTCTAAGAAAAGGGATTCAGAACTCTTTGGAGGGAGGGATTATTAAAAAAGTATCCAGGAAAAGTACAGTGAAGTTCTGTTCAGTAATTTTTAATAATGCTAAGCACACAACTGCTTCTTCTACTGAAAAGTATTAAGATTCTTCCTCTTCCTAGTAAAAGAATAGAATTCTCCTTGAGAAATATAAATTTTGGGGGTTCAAGCAATAGTATAGCAGGTAGGGCATCATTTATGGTCCCCTGAGCACCACTAAGAGTGTTTTCTGAGGGGCTAGAGCAATAGCACAGCGAGTAGAGTATTTGCCTTGTATGTAGTTGACTCAAGTTCCATCCCCTGCATCCCATATGGTCCCCAAAGCCTTCCAGGAGTGATTATTGAGCACAGATCCAGGAATAACCACTGAATGCCACTGAGTGTGGCCAAAAAATAAGAATTATTCCTGAGTGCAGAGCCAGGAGTAACCCCTGAGCACCTCTGGGTATGGCTCAACAACAAAAATTAAATCAAGGGGCAGGAGAGATAGAACAGTGGGTATTTAGCTTTGCACATGGCTGCCCAGGTTCAATCCCTGTCATCCAGTATGGTTCCTTGAGCACAAGGAAACATTCCTGAGTGCAGAGGCAGTATTGCCAGGTATGCTCCCCCCAAAAAAAACCACTAAAATAAAATTTTAAAATTAAATTTGCAAGAATAATTCCATGGAAGAATATACATTCATAGCATTAACAATAATGACCTGGTTAAGGGAAGTCATGCTCTGAAGAAAGGAAATCTTTAATTATTTCACATACTAGTTTTTATGATTTTGGGTTAGTTTTATTTGTTGGGTTTGTTTTGTTGTTGTTGTTGTAACACCAAGAATTTCTCAGGGGTTCCTCCAATCTCTCTGCTCAGGAGTCATTCCTGGCCATATGGTGAACCTTACAGTGCCAGGAACTGGACCTGGACCTTCTGCATACAAAGCATGTGCTCCAGGGACCCCAAGAGCTCCATGAGCTCTCACTAGCCATTTTACATACTTTTCATTGTTGTTCCTTTCGCAGGAGGGGACAATGGAAGTGAAGTGTTTAAGGAAAAGATAAAGTAGTGCAAATATTACTGCAAGTGCAGGCCTAAGGGCTGAAAGGAGAGTTCCTTCTATTACTTTTTTTTTGACTGTACCAATAATCAAACCAAGGCCCTCACACATGCAAGGTATAAACTCTACAGCAGAGGAAGAAACTGGGATCTCCAACAAGCAAAGCCTGCACACACGCACTGTGGTACCTCATAATGGCCATTTTAGTACTTAACCATATTTATTACAGCATATCTGCATAGAAATAAATTATTGGGTAATTTAGGTCATGTTTTCCTAAAGAAATAACTATTTGGGGCGGAGAGACAGTATGGAGGTAAGGCGTTTGCCTTCCATGCAGAAGGACAGTGGTTCAAATCCCAGCATCCCATATGGTCCCCCAAGCCTGCCAGAAGCGATTTCTGAGCATAAAGCCAGGAGTAACCCCTGAGCGCTGTCAGGTGTGACCCCCCACACACACAAAAAAAAGAAAGAGGGGCCGGGTAGGTGGCGCTGGAGGTAAGGTGTCTGCCTTGCAAGCGCCAGCCAAGGAAGGACCGCGGTTCGATCCCCCGGCGTCCCATATGGCCCCCCCAAGCCAGGGGCGATTTCTGAGCACATAGCCAGGAGTAACCCCTGAGCGTCAAACGGGTGGTGCCCAAAAAAAGAAAAAAAAAAAAAAAGAAAGAAAGAACTATTTGACAACCTAGCACTGCTAAAGCCTCAGCAACGGGCATGCTAG
The DNA here is from genome assembly GCF_024139225.1 of Suncus etruscus. Lineage (NCBI taxonomy): Eukaryota > Metazoa > Chordata > Mammalia > Eulipotyphla > Soricidae > Suncus > Suncus etruscus. Next base: position 57,818,847 of record NC_064858.1, on the reverse strand, counting down.
AAGGGATCATTGTTAGAAATTATCATTTAGTATGCTGCCACTTAGTGGTGAAATGAATTGAATGCTGTCCAAATCTAAAACCTGGAGAAGTGATTTTTATTTTTACTTTTTGTTTTGTTTTGTTTTGTTTTGGTTTGGTTTTTGGGCCACACCCGGTGACGCACAAAGGTTACTCCTGGCTATGTGCTCAGAAGTCACTCCTGGCTTGGGGGACCACATGGGACGCCGGGGGATCAAACGGCGGTCCGTCCAAGGCTAGTGCAGGCAAACAAACAAAAATGATAGATAGATAGATAGATAGATAGATAATTAGATAGATAGATAATTAGATAGATAGATAGATGATAGTAGATGGATAGATGATAGATAGATAGATAGATAGATAGATAGATAGATAGATAGATAGATAGATAGATAGATGATAGATGGATGGATGGATGGATGGATGGATGGATAGATAGATAGATAGATAGATAGATAGATAGATAGATAGATAACCATGTCCACGAACACAGTAACCATGTTCACACTAGACCAGCTCCTTAGACCCAGTCTTCTTGACCGAGATATAAACCAAGCCATGAAAAATCATGGGTACAACTGGCCATAGCAGAAAGCTGGCCATCTCTAAAGAAGAGGGTAGGCCAAAACCCTGCCCTCCCAAAGCCACACCTGCTGTCTTCATCACCCAGAATCAACATTTCCCCAATGGTCCCGCCTCATCTGAGAGCCTCTAAGAGTTCATTCGGGGACATTGTTCTGACCACACTTCAGATAGTCTGGCTTGGGGGCTGATATCATGAGGGCTTTTTTGGAGTGAGTGTGGGCAACCTTTTCGGGAATCCTCCCTCTTTCAGAAGGCCTGGCAGCTGAGTGCGTGCCTCTAAAAGTTGCAGTATAAGTAATAGTGTGTTGAATTTCTGGATAACTATTTTTTGATGCTGTCATGCCTATTGAAACACATTAATTTGGGGCTGGAGTTATAGAACAGTAGTAGGACATTTGCCTTGCATGGGGATGACCCCATTTTGATCTCTGGCATCTCATATGATCCTCTGAGTCTGCCAACAGCGATTTCTGAGCACAGAGCCAGGAGTAACCCCTGAGTGTCACCAGGTGTGGCCTAACACCCCTCAAAAAGAAAAAAACCACCAATTTAACAGAATGGACAGCTCACAAGAGCTTACTGAACTTTCTGCCATTGTATTAATGACTTCATTGGAGACACAATAATTTTCACAAAATAGATGGATGGATGGATGGATGTATGGATGGATGGATGGATGGATGGATGGATGGATGGATGGATGGATGGATGGATAAGTAGATAGATAGATAGATAGATAGATAGATAGATAGGTAGGTAGGTAGATAGATAGATAGATAGATAGATAGATAGATAGATAGATAGATAGATAGATAGATAGATAGATAGATAGATCAAATTGGCTTTGAGGGGATGGCTCTGGCTATGGATGTTCTTTCCAGCTGTGTCTGGTGCAATGCAACAGATGACAAGCAGATGAGATGCTGCTTGGATCCTGCAGTGCTGGGATACTTCAGTCATGGGGGTACTGGGGCTCTCAGAGCTGCTGCCAGGAGTGCTCAAGGGATCATGTGATCCTGAGATTTGAGCTTGGATTGGGTACATGTTTAGGCATGTGTCCTAACTGCTGTAACCATCTCCAAACCCTCAAGTTGATTTTATTAAAGAGTTTGTGGATCAATTGGCATTACTTCTAGCAAGGGGTTCTGATGCATTGTCCAAAGTAAAGGCATTTTATAGTCAAGAAGACAGAAGGATGGAGTGATTAGCAAAAGAAAGAAAAGCAGGGCCGGAGAGATAGCATAGAGGTAAGGTGTTTGCCTTTTATGTAGAAGGACGGTGGTTCGAATCCCGGCATCCCATATGGTCCCCCGAGTCTGCCAGGAGTGATTTCTAAGCGTAGAGCCAGGAGTAACCCCTGAGCACTGCCAGGTGTGACCCAAAAAACAGAAAACAACAACAACAAAAAAAAAGGAAAGCAATTTCAGGGAAAGCCTCATGAAAAATATAGGGATTCTGACCTAGATGATCTCCTTCAAGAGAAGAAGACAATTTTCCATTGGATTGAATGGTTTAAAGCAGTGGTCCTCAAACTATGGCCTGCGGGCCACATATTGTATTTGTATCTGTTTTGTTTCTTCATTGCAAAATAAGATATATGCAGTGTGCATAAGAATTCGTTCATAAGTTTTGTTTTTACTATAGTCAGACCCTCCAATGGTCTGAGGGACAGTGAACTGGCCCCCTGTTTAAAAAGTTTGAGTATCCCTGTAACCCCCACTCAACCACACCCACAGCTGGAGAGACAGTACAGTGGGTAGTGTTTTATTGCACACAGCCAACCTCAGCTCCATTCCAGGAATCCTATAAGAGCACCATCAGAAGTGATATCTTGCCACTTTGCTAAATGAGTCTATTGTTTAAATAAGTTTTTTTGGTAGAGCCTTTAAGGGTTTTCTAAATACAGTAGCATGTCATCTACAGTGAGAGCTTGACTTTTTCTTTTCCTATCTGGATGCCCTTTATATCTTTTCTTGCCCAATTGCTGTGGCAAGTACTTCCAGTACTATATTGAATAGGAGTGGTGAGAGGGGGCAGCTTGTCTGATAACAAATTTTAGAGGAAAGGCTTTTAGTTTATCTTCATTGAGAATAACATTTGCCATTGGCTTGTGGTAGTTTACCTTGACTATATTGAGAAAAGGTGCTTTCATCCCATTTTGTTGAGAGTTTTTTTTTTTTATCATAAATGGGTGTTGGACCTTATCAAATGCTTTCTCTGCATCTATTGATATTAACAGATGGTTTTTATTTTTCCTTTTGTGGATATGGTGTATTATGTTAATTGTTTATGTATGTTAAACTATCCTTGCATTTCTGGAATGAAACCTAATTGGTCATAGTGTATGACCTTTTTTTTTTTTTTTTTTTGGTTTTAGGTTTTTGGGTCACATCCGACAGCGCTCAGGGGTTACTCCTGGCTCTACGCTCAGAAATTGCTCCTGGCAGGCTCAGGGGACCATATGGGATACCAGGATTCGAACCACCGTCCTTCTGCATGCACGGCAAATGCCCTACCTCCATGCCATCTCTCCAGCCCTGTGTATGACCTTATTGATGAGACATTGGATCCTATTTGCCAAGATTTTGTTGAGTTTTGTTCATTAGGGATATTGGTCTGTAGTTTTCTTTTATTGCAGCATCTTTGTCTGGTTTTGGTATCAGAGTGGTGTTAGCTTCATAAAAATATTTGGGGGGCCAGAGAGATAGCATGGAGGTAAGGTCTTTGCCTTTCATGCAGAAGGTCATTGGTTCAAATCCCGGGATGGAGCCAGGAGTAACCCCTGAGCGCTGCCAGGTGTGACCCAAAAACCAAATATATATATATATATATATATATACATATATATATATTGCTTCACACATACACAAAATAACAACAGCAAAAATCAGACCTGGCTCAGAGTAACAGAGCAGCCAGTAGGTGTTTTGCTTTGGACATGGCTCACCCAGGTTCAATCTCTGGTATTCCATTTGATCTCCTGAGAATCTCCAGGAGTTATTCCTGAGTGCAGAGCCAGGAGTGAAGCCCTGAGCACCGTTAGATGTGGCCCCCAAATTCAAAAATAAATAAATACATTTAAATGAATGAAATAATGGGGCCAGAGAGATAGCATGGAGGTAAGGCGTTTGCCTTTCATGCAGAAGGTCAGTGGTTCGAATTCCGGCATCCCATATGGTCCCCTGTGCCTGCCAGGGGCGATTTCTGAGCGTAGAGCCAGGAGTAACCCCTGAGCCCTGCCAGGTGTGACCCCCAAAACAAAAAATATAAATAAATAAATAAATAAATAAATAAATAAATAAATAAATAAAAAAGAGGCCCTTTGCCCTACCTTTCCCATCCCCATCTCTGGGCCTTTCACCTACAGATTAAAATATTAGATTAGGAGAATCTAAGCCATCTCTGGAACCCTTTGTGGTTCACTTTGTGGTTCATTTCTGGTCACTTATAGCTCCAAATCCATTCACTCAGAAACTCTCTGAACTATTAGCGCGAGGTGGCGACGGTGCCCTATTTTGCCACTAGGGAGCCAGAGAGAAATTGCAGGAAGCTGTTGCTTTTCTGTGTCCTCCTGCAGGAGGAGCAATACCACACCGACTTCTGAAGTAGTGGATGCTTCACCCTGCCAGGCGCAGTGAGCAGAGCAGGCTGGTACTTATGCTTAAGACCCGGACAGCACAAAGAACAACCAGAAAAACAAAACAAAACAAAACAAAACAAAACAAAACAAAAACACGGTGATTTTCATTTGGGAATGCGGGGGAGGGCTTGAGCCGCACCTGATGGTGCTCAAGGGCTACTCCCAGCAGTGTTTCAGGAATCATCGCTTGCACAGGAAGCCCTTGAAGCCCTGTGCCTCTCTAGCAAGGAAGCTTTTCTTTTCTTTTCTTTTTGGTTTTGGGGCCACACCCGGCGGTGCTCAGGGGTTACTCCTGGCTATCCGCTCAGAAATAGCTCCTGGCAGGCACGGGGCACCACATGGGACGCCGACATTCAAACCAACCACCTTTGATCCTAGATCGGCTGCTTGCAAAGCAAACTTCGCTGTGCTATCTCTCCGGCCCCAGGGAAGCTTTTCTTTACATTTTTGTTTAAGTCACTATTTGGCAAAACAAGTAAAAGCTGTTTTGAAGGACCAAAGCGATAGAAGAACAAGTAGGGATATCTGGATTCAAACCACTGCACCCCATATGGTCCCCAGAGACTGCCAGGAGTAATTCCTGGTTACAGAGCCAGAGTAACTCCTGAGCAGCACTGTGTGTGCTGCCTCCCACCAAAAATTAAGAAAAGTAAAAGCTGGATGTTTTGAGCAGCTGGGGATGTGGCTCAGTGTTAAGAGTTCAGTGTTAAGAGTTCTGAGATCATGGGTTTCATCAGGAAGGACAGAGGAAGAAGGAAGTTAATTTCTCATAAGTAAATCTCATAAGTAAAAAATGTAAACAGCAATCCCCAAGTAGAGGCACCAAGACTATCTAATAACTGAACCTGGTCTCCATCTAGGGGACTCCAGTTCTGACTGGCCAAAATGGAACTTTCTGGCAGCCACTTTACCTTTCTTATTCTCTCTTCTTCCTCATCTTCTCTCCCCTCCCCTCCTCTGCTCTTTCCTGTTCTCCATCCTCTCCCCTCCTCTCCTCTCCCCTTCTTTCATCTTCCTTTCTCTCTTCTCCCCTCCACTCCTCCTTTCCTTTCTCCAAGGGAAAAGAATCCATCACAAGACATTTTATGCTTATCAATGTAAGTAGGTCGCCCAAGCCTTTTCCATCATCTTGCCCTATTTACTGTCTTAAAATTTTTTTTGTGTGTGGTTTTCTGGAACACCTTTCTGCTTGCTAGAGGAGACACTGTACACTTGCTGAGTCAGTTGACAAAATTAATTACATGTTTGAAATTAACAGATGACTGCTGTGCCAAAAAACCGAGTCACACCCTCCCTCTGCCACATGCATTTCATCACCAGGTTCCAGCAGGTAGATCACTAAAGATCCTGGAATTCATTCCTGGACACGGTATAGTCCAGGCCCTGGGCTCAATCCCAGGCACCTCCTACTTTTTCAGTGCTTGACTTCAGCACTTCAGCCCCACCTTGTCCTTCTGATCACCTGATTGTTATGTCAAATCACAATAAGAACTCAATAATTTCTCCAAGTCTTTTGTTGTTGTTGTTGTTGCAAAAGAGTTTCAGATGTTTTGTATACTCTTTCTTTGTGTATACAAATTATTTTTTCCTTGGGGGTGGGGCAGTGCTCAGGAGACCATCTGTTGTCTTGGTTATGGAACTGAGGATGAAACCTGTATGGTAAACAGGATGCGTGGAAAAGCTTTTGCCCAGCCCTGTGAGCCATCTTCTGGTTTCTATCCTATAACTGGTTTTTCGTTTGTTTGTGTTGGGTATTTTGGGGGAAGGGAATGAAGTGGCACCCATTGCTTAGGATCACTGCTGGTGTGCGGTGCTAAGTGCACTCTCTTTGTGTCTGTCTCTGTGTCTCTCTGTCTCTGTCTCTCTCAGCTGCTGAGAAAGGTGGCATATACCCACATGGGTGGACCACCCATAAGATGGCAAACACTTGTCTTAGACTGGCAGAGCTTTGTTCTCTTCCCTAGGTTACCAGATGGTTGACAGGACACCCGAGAGGGAGCACTCTTACCTTCCTGCTCTTCCCCCTCCACATTATTGATCCTGAAGTTACATTTTGTAAACCAGTTTGATTTCTTTTTTGAGATTAAACCCAGGTCCCATGTATGAAAGGCATCACTGAGCAATGTCCTGACAAACTTTTTTTTTTACTTTTTTAAAATATATTTTATTTTATTTTATTTTATTTAAACATCTTGATTACATACATGATTGTGTTTGGGTTTCATTCATGTAAAGAACACCACCCATCATCAGTGCAACATTCCCATCACCAATGTCCCAAATCTCCCTCCTCCCCACCCAACCCCCACCTGTACTCTAGACAGGCTTTCCATTTCCCTCATACATTCTCATTATTAGGACAGTTCAGAATGTAGTTATTTCTCTAACTAAACTCATCACTCTTTGTGCCAAACTTTTTTGAGGTGACTTTACTCAGTGCTCAGAGGATATAAAGTTCTGGGGAGCAAAGAAGGATTAGTTCATGCAAATAAAGCACATGCTCCATTTCACTGAGTTATTTCTCTGGCAACAACTCACCCCCAACTTTTTTGTTTGGGGCCATACCTGGTGAATGCTCCGGGTAACTCCTGTTTCTGCTACTCAGGAATTACTCCTGGTGCTGCTTGGGGAATCATATGGGATGCTGCGGATGGAACTCAGACCAGCCACTTGCAAACCTTACCCTGTAATATCTCCCACCTTCTTTTTAGAGTAAGTTTTTCTTCTCTTTCCTAAAAACATTGTTAAAAGTCACTTCTTCCTTGGGGGGAAAGAATAGGAAATCAAATTCCTAAATTTGTTTTTTTCTGATCTGCTGTTGATGTAGAACTCAGATAACAAAGTAGCTGGGGTAAAGAAAAAGGAAAAGGACAGGGCGGGTGCATTTATGGGACCTTTAAACCCAGAAGACTGATGCCTGGAAAGGAAATGTCATCTTGCTGGAGGTCCTATAACTGCTCTATCTCTGCTTGCTTTCCTGGAAGAACCTCCCTTAGAGAAAGCCCATTACAAAGATGTTTGTCCTGATAAACTAAGGCTCTTGGAGGTGTAAAAGTCTAGCCTGGGTAGGCTTAGATATTAATGCACCTGATCAAATAACTTTGTTATCCTTCTGATGACCACTATTTCTTTTTTTTTTTTTGGTTTTTGGGCCACACCTGGTGGTGCTCAGGGGTTACTCCTGGCTGTCTGCTCAGAAATAGCTCCTGGCAGGCACGGGGGACCATATGGGACACCGGGATTCGAACCAACCACCTTTGGTCCTGGATCGGCTGCATGCAAGGCAAACACCGCTCTCCAGGCCCATGACCACTATTTCTAAGGAATAAATATTGTATGTGGAGGACAGCCAGGGCTCTCAGTTCATGAGGTATTGGCTCCCTAACCCCATGCTTTTTTTCTCTTGTGTTTGTCTTGTTTTGTGTGTGTGTTTGTTTTGTTTTGTTTTGGGGTCACACCTGGTGACACTCAGGGGTTACTCCTGGCTATGCATTCAGAAATCGCTCCTGGCTTGGGGAACCACATGGGACACCAGGGGATCGAACTGCGGTTCATTCTAGGTCATCATGTGCAAGGCAAATGACCTACCGCTTGCACCACTGCTCTGGCCCCTGTCTTTGTTTTCTTAATCCTGCTGTATTAGGTCCATTCACTTGATCGATTCACCCTGGCACAAAGGTTCTCAGAATCAGAGTGTAGATTTAGAGGGAAGGAATGAGGAGTTCTAAAAGCAAAACTTGGGGACCAGGGCAGTAGTACACTGAGTAGGGCAATAGCCTTCCATTCAGCTGACCCAGGTTCAATTCCCAGCACCCCATATGGTCTCCAGAAACTACCAAGATTAATTCCTGAGTTCAGAGCGAAGAGTAACCCCTGAGCAAAGTAGGTTTTATCTAAAAAATGAAAGCAAGCAAGAAGGAAGAAAGAAAAATAGATGGCTAGATAGAAAAGCAACACTTGTGGTTTTCAGCAAGCTCCTGAGTCTGTTTTCTAGGTTCTTTTTTTGGGGGGGGGGCTTTTATAGATTATTTGATAAAAGATTTTCTGATAAATGGGACTGTTTCTCCCACTGCTCAGATGAGAGTTAAAAATCATTTTCACAATCCCATATTAGATTAATCTTATTCTTTTTGAATTGTACATGTTAAATCAGCAGAAAAGCCTCATTGTTTATGGAACAAAGTTTTAAAAAAGTTTTTTAAGTTGAACTGGACTTGATGACACAAAATTTGATCTCCAGCCCCTTTAACTATATCTTGCTCACCTGTCATAACATACTTGCATATTGAGGCATGTTTTCTGCCTCTGAACTATATATATCCTTTGATCACATCATAGCTGTACTTGGGGGTAAGGGCCATACCCAGCATTGCTCAGGTCTTATTTCTGGCGCTGTGCTCAGGGATAATTACTGGCAGTGCACAGGGACCATATAGGGTGCCAGAGATTAAACCCAGATTGGCAAACATCCACATTGCTGTACTATTGCTTCAATAACCATCAAAGAGTTTTTGTTTGTTTGCTTTTTTTTTTTTTTTTTTTGCTAACAGGTTGGCAATGCTCAAGGGTTACTCCTGACTGTGCTTAGTGGTCATTACTAGTGGAGCTCAGGACTTCATGGGATGTTGAGGATTGAACCCAGATTGGCCTCGTGCAAGCCAAAAGCCCAATCAACTGCTCTATTGCTCCAGCCTTCATCATAGCTTTTTAATAAAAATAATTTTTATTGTGACCAAAGTGAATTATGAATCTTTCACAGTAATATTTAAGGTACATAGTGACAATGAATCAGGGGTATTCCCACCACCAGTGTTGTCCTCCCTCCACCCCTTTTCCTAGCATGCATCCATATCTCCCTCCCCTCATTTGCCTCCTGGACTGCTAGTGTAACTGCTCCCCTCTGTATATAGCTTGGGTATTGATTCTGTTGTTTTTGACTTTGGTGTTCGGTGTTTGGGTTTGGTATTTGAGTCTGATCATTTTTTATTTCCACTTAATGTTCATACAACTGTTTGGTCCTGGTAACCTCCATTTTCCCCCATCAATTCATGAGGCAGAACAAGATGATTCTAGTTATGTGGTTCTGTTGGGAAGAAAAAAAGAAAAAAACTGGGAGGAGTCCATCTAGAGGTTATAAATATCAATTTAAAAGAAGGGAAAAAAGAAGAAAAACATAACAAAAACAAACAAAAAACAACAACCCTCCCAAAACCAAAACCAGCACCAGCAACTACAATAAATGCACAACAGCAACAACAACAACAACAAACAACAACAAAATAATAACCATGAGAACAAAAAAAAAGAAAAGAAAAAAGGAAGGAGGGCTGGTGTGGCAAGCAAGGTTTTTTTTTTTTTTTTTTTTTTTTTTTTGCCATCAGCACAGTATCTGGGAAATTAGAAAGGCCTAAGAGGCTCAAGAGGTTCAGGCTTTCTCCACCCCTGAAGCATACTATTCATGGGAAAAACTACTGGCTCCATACACACATCATAGCCTTTTTTTTTATCATGTCTTTTTTTTTAATGAGACCTTGTTTTGTACCATTTCTAATTTCATGTTTTTCATAATATCTTTAAGTAGCATGATTACAAACATGTTTGTAGTGGGTTTCAGTTATAGAAAAGAACACCTCCCCCCCCTTCATACATGGGTGACATGGAAACTATTATGCTGAGTGAAATAAATAAGAGGGAGAGAGACAGACACAGAATAGTCTCACTCATCTATGGGATTTAAGAAAAATAAAAGCCATTATTGTAATTCCCAGAGGCAATAAAGATGAGGGCTGGAACTGGGTACGATGTGAAGCTTAACACAAAGAGTGGCCATCATAGCTTTTTTTTTTTTTTTTTTTTTTTGGTTTTTGGGCCACACCCGGTGACGCTCAGGGGTTACTCCTGGTTATGCACTCAGAAGTCGCTCCTGGCTTGGGGGACCATATGGGACACCGGGGGATCGAACCGCGGTCCTTCTAGGCTAGCGCTGGCAAGGCAGGCACCTTCCCTCTAGCGCCACCGCCCGGCCCCATCATAGCTTTTTGTACTTAGTGATTTACGTCTTTTATCTCTTTCACCAGGTTCTTTGGGAAATGACCAGATCTAGGGTCTCATTCATTGTTGAATACCAGGCACTAAGATGCCAGACACTGCTACATAGTATAGAATAAGTGAATATATTCACGCAACTTGGCCCAAAGCTTTTCTTCTTTCAATTTTCCATTTTTGTGGGTTTGGTGACACATCTGGCGGTACTTAGGGTTTACTCCTAGCTCTATGCTCAGGAATCACTTTTGGCAGCGAGGGCTCAGGGGCCCAGGTAGGGTGCCAGGGATTCAACCCAGGCATCCCTTAGCCGTTGTCTGGCTCAGGTTTCCTCTTTCCAGCAACACGGAATAGAAAAACGTCTCTTCTTAACATTTTGATGCCCACGCGTTTTATTTTGCGTTTTTGGGTCCTCAGGGATCATCATGCCTGCAAGAATGCTCTGAGAAGCACATGAGGTGCCAGTATCGAATCCCGAGTTAGCCGCGTGCAAGGCATGACCCTAACGTGCTGTCTTATTTCTCGGGCCAGTCTTCTGGCACTCTGAGAAGCGCACACACAAGAAGACACACCCGAAGTGTTCCCGGCAAAACAAAACAGCACTACGGTACCTCCTCCTTGCAGGCAGGGACGGCCCCCTCCCCATCTTGACGGTGCCGGGCGGACGTCGGCCGCGCAAGCGCAGACGCGGAAGAGCGCGCCTGCCGCCCGCCCCTCCGCCCTGCAGGTGGCGCTGCCGCTCTCGCCCGGCCGACGGGCCTGGGCCTGGGACCGCCTCCGCCTGGGTCCGCCTCCGCCGCGCCGAGGGCGTGAGCGAGCTCGGCCTCCCGGAAGCGGCGGCCGGGGCGCGGAGCCGAGCGAGCCGAGCCGAGCCGAGCCGAGCGGGCGCCGGACCGGAGCGGCGATGCCGGGCGGGCGCAGGCGCTGAGCCGAGTGGCGGCCCGGCGGCCGGGCCCCGCTGAATGGCGTCGGGCTGAGCGGGGCGGCGGCGGCTCCTGCGCGTGTGCGCGGCGCGGCTGGGCGAGTGGCGGCGGCCGCGGGGATGCTGCTCAAGCTCCTGCAGCGACAGACCTACACGTGCCTGTCGCACCGCTACGGGCTCTACGTGTGCTTCGTGGGCGTCGTCGTCACCCTCGTGTCGGCCTTCCAGTTCGGGGAGGTGGGTTCCGGCGCGGCCTCGGGTCGGGGTCGGGGAGCGCGGGGGCCCCGTCCGCCCTCCCGCGTCGTGCCCGGCCGTGCGGCGCCCCAAGCCACGGGGTGCTCGCGCGGACCTTGTCCCCTCCGCCCCGCGTCCTTGTGCGGACCCCCCGCCCCCCCCCCCCACACACAGCTGCCATCCCCGTCCCGTTTCTGTGCCGCTCGCGCGACTCGCGCCCGAGCCAGCGGCCGCCGGGGGCAGCGCCTGCGTTCGACGAGGCGCGGGTGGGTGCGCGTCTGTGCGTGTCGGCGTGTGCCAGTGGCCCGGCCCTCCCCTCCCCTCCCCTCCCCGACAGCGCCGAGGCGGGACCAGGAGCTGGATCTGCTGTCACTTGGGGGCCCCGTTCCGTCTCCAGCCGGCAGGTAGGTGCGCGCCCAGGGCGGACGCGCCGGCACCCCGGGCCCGCACGTGACCCGGCTGGGCTCCCGGCTGTAGGACCCGGGCGCCCGGCCCGGCGAGGGGGAGGCGAGGCTGGGCGCCTGCCCAAAGGGCCTGGGGCTGGAGGGGGTTTCGCCCACCCCTTCCAGGGCGGTGCTGTGGCCCTTTCGGACCGCTCTGACTGGGCAAAGAAAGTCAAATAATAAAAAGTCGTCGGATTAGGTTGTCAAAGCTTCTGGCAGCAGGTCCGGGTAGTGGGGTGGGTTTGAACACCCCTGTTTTCCTTGGCCCATGTGCCTCTCTGGATGGGCAGGCTAAACATTTGTTTGAATGAAACCAACCGTCTCAAGGTTTAGGAAGGACAATTCAGTCATTGTTCACCCTTTTGATCTGGTACTTTTGGTTTTGTTTTCTGTTCTAGGGCCATGCGGGTGGTACTTAAGAGGCTACTCCCGTTTATGTATTGTAAAGGACGGGGCTCACACCCCATAATTAGGGGACCACATTGTGCTGAGGAATTGTGCGTGCCAAGTATTCACAGGAACCCATCATATCGGGAATAAGAGTCCAGAGACTTGAAGTAGGTGAGAGGAAGTTTCTCTGTGTGTGAATATACAGTGTCTCTCTCTCTTGGTTTTTGAATCACATTCAGCTATGCTCAAAGGTTACTCCTGGCTCTGCACTCAGGAATCACTTCTGGCAAGGGTCAGAAGAGGACCATATGGGACCATATGGGATGCCAGGAATCGAATCCAGATAGGCTGTGTGCAAGGCAAGTGCCCTACCTGCGGTTCCATTCCTCTATCTCACATCTCTTTTTGTTTGTAATTTTTTGGAGATGAGGGTGAGGGTTCAAACCTGGCTATGTTCCAAGGGACCTCGAATTCCTTGCTCTGTTCAGAGGTCACTCAGCATTCTTGACCCTCAGGGAGCCTTGTAATGAGCCTTGTAATGCAGAGGCATTAACCTGCTGCCCACTTGCAAGGAAAGTGCCTTAATTCCTAAACTATCTCTCTGACCCTAAGTACTAAGTAATGTTATTATGACATTATTAGAATGACCTTGTAAGCATTATGTAGACTTTAGGTTTATGTCTGTCAACATACCTTAAGTTCACTACTAACCTTCAGCACTAACAATATCCACTGCTTTTTCTGAATTTCCCCTCTCTCCTCTCTCTTCTGGTCATCCCTATACTCTTAAATTTATTTAGTTTATTTGTTTGGTTTTGGTTTTGGGCCACACCCGGTGATGCTCAGGGGTCACTCCTGGCTCTGCGCTCAGAAATCGCTCCTGGCAGGCTCGGGGAACATATGGGACGCTGGGGATTGAACAGAAGCCCGTCCTGGTCAGCCACGTGCAAGGCAAACGCCCTACTCCTGCGCTCACCGGCCACATATGCGGCCACATATGCGTTAGATCACTCAATGTCTGTCTGACTTAATTCACAAAGCATAGGAGTCCTGTAGGTTTATCCATATTGAAATTACTGCCTTTTAAAAATAAATAGCAACGAGGAGAAAAAAAATGGTAGTTCCAAGGGTTTGAAATGTCTTTTTCTTTTTGGGGGGCTTGGAGGTTGCAAAAAATCTTGAGTGGCTTTGAGAGGCCCCAGTTTTCCATGTACTTGAGCTCTGCACCCTGGCTCGATTGTAAAAACCCTGTGCAGAAAATTGTCGTCTGTTTGCTCTAATCCTGTCCAGTGCCAGGTCCTGTCAGAGGATAGTCTAATAGGTATTTGTTTTAACGGACGAATTTTATGGCATCATTTCCAAGTGTGCATTTTTGGTTCGTGCTGTTGGGAAAAATAAGTCTGGTGAGAAAGTACCTAATATTATACTGTCAGCTGTGCTCTTCTTGTTTCTTGGGTCCCGTCATAATCCAGTGAGTATTTGCAGAATAAAGCTCCTTTTGTTAATGGGTTTCCTTTCTCTCTTTTTTTTAATCTTGATTATAATGAGCAGTTTATTGACTCCCCTGCAGTGTGAAGGTGACTTAAAGGCATTGTCATTAGAACTCTTTTTTGGCAGGGGTGGGCTGTGTGGGAAGGTGGAGTAGGGGTGTGGGGCCACAACTGGCAGTGTTCAGAGCTTACTCCTTGCATTCAGAGCTTACTCCTTGCTCTCAGGAGAAAGGGATCGGGGATCAGCCCCAGCAGGGTTCTAGTGGCTGTGTGCAAAGCTTGTGCCCTATCTGATGTTTTATCTGTTCAGCCCTAATAACATTTTTTTATTATTATTTTTTTATTTTTATTGTAGCCAAAGTGAATTACAAATTTTACACAGTGATATTTAAGGTACACGGTGACAATAAATGAGGGCCTTTCTACCAGCAGTGTTGTCCTCCCTTCATCCCTGTTCCCAAGCATATATCCCTTATCTCCCTCCTTTATCCCCCAGAATGCTAGTGTAACTAAAAGCATATTTGTTAACATTATTGTAAACCATATTTTTTGCAGTTCCAGATATTTTTTACTAGTGGTTTCTTACAGGTTTAGAGTCAAAGGAGCACTGTAAAAACAATATTAGAAGTGTCAATTAATGGGCCCGGAGAGATAGCACAACGGTGTTTGCCTTGCAAGCAGCCGATCCAGGACCAAAGGTGGTTGGTTTGAATCCCGGTGTCCCATATGGTCCCCCGTGCCTGCCAGGAGCTATTTCTGAGCAGACAGCCAGGAGTAACCCCTGAGCAAGGCCGGGTGTGGCCCAAAAACCAAAAAAAAAAAAAAAAAAGAAGTGTCAATTATTGTTTGCATGGGCCCACCAAAGTATGGGGGTCATGGAAAGGAAAAACTTAGGCCTAAGTACAAGGAGACCCTACCCCTGAAGTTTCCTGACATGAGACCATTTTAGGCTCCAGGCAAACTACTTTGTCCAATGCCGGTCATTGTCTGTAGTGCCCATACAGTTATATATTTCACAGTCCCTGTTGTTGGTATCATGTTTCTGTATTGAAGATTCTGGAATCTGTATATCCTACATTGAAGTCAGGATGGTGCGGAGTGGCATCTAATTTCAAGTCGCAATTAGCATTTAAAAAAAGTTTTTGCCACACCCTGTGGGGCTTAGAAGCTGCACTCAGTGATCACTCTGGTATATGTTTGGGGGACCATAAGGGGTGCCAAAGAATAAACCTGGATCGGCTGCCTGCAAGGAAATGGCCTACCGACTGTAATTATCACCCCACCCCTAATTTTCTATAGTCCATGTCTGGCTATTTATTTACTAGAAACTTGTCACAGTCTTGATATGGCCACAGATCTTGAAGTTCCTGACAAACAGGAGACTGGATTGGCTTACAAACTTAGCAGGTGGCCCAGCACCTTTGCTCTCTCCCTGGGGTGAACATCCTGCTTCTTAGGAACTGAGAGAGGCTCACTGGGCCTGAAGATGCTGGTAGCAACTTATCTATCCACAGGGCTCTCTGGGGCTGGGAGCTGCTTAATTGCTATACCTGCACTAAGGCGTTTTCTTTGTTTCTTTCTTTCTTTTTTTTTTTTTTTGGGGCCACACCCAGCGGTGCTCAGGGGTTACTCCTGGCTGTCTGCTCAGAAATAGCTCCTGGCAGGCACCGGGGACCATATGGGACACTGGGATTCGAACCAACCACCTTAGGTCCTGGATCGGCTGCTTGCAAGGCAAACAACGCTGTGCTATCTTTCCGGGCCCTCTTTGTTTCTTTCTTACAGATTTAAGCCCCCCCCCCCCCAAGTGACTGTGTTTTGTTTGCTTTCGGGGACGTGCCCTGTGGTGTTGAGGGGATGCTGGTGTGTGTGGGGTCACTACTGGGGAGTGCTGGGATACCATGTGTTGCCAGCCTTCTCTCCCCATCCAACCCAGGACTATTGATTTATTGATTGATTGTTGTTAACTGAATTCATTAAAATCTGTTTTCCACTATTTAGTATGAGAAATTGGTTGTCACTTTGGAGGGGGGTTTGGGTAGGCTCGGGACCATATGGGACGCTGGGGATCAAATCCTGGTCTGTCCTATGTTGGCAGTGTGCAATGCAAGCACCCTACCGCGGTGCTATCACTCTGGCCCCAGTTGTCACTTTTTAATATGCCACTTGTACACACATCCACTTCCTGAGAAAAAAGTGAACTGAGAGGAGGTATTTAAATACTTCCCCTTCAGTACTAGGGAATCCCTAGAACTATGATTAAAGCATCATCTTTTGAAGCCACTATTTCCGCACCTATACATGAAAGCACTAGGTTGACCACTAAATTCCCTTTTAGTTTAGAAACTTCTGATTTTTATTTATTTGTTTTTGGGCCACACCTGGTGCTAGTTAGAACATACTCCTGGCTCTGCACTAGGGACAATTCCTGATGGTGCTGGGCAGGGCTTGGAACCTGGGTTAGTTAATGTAAGGCAAGTGCTCTTCCCACTATATTATCTCTCCAGTTCCAGAAAACTTCTGCTTTTACATATTTCCATTAATTATTATACAACTTAAAAATATGTTTTGAAGTATACATGTTAAATTATAATGGCACACATACTCATATACATATACACAGATAAATATATAGTCCCTTCTATGAAACTTCGGGGAAAAACAATGAAATGCATGCATATTCCTACTCAGGGAAGAAAATAAAACTAAATACTTTGGAGTCAGTTTAGGTAAGTGTCACTATCAATGGATTTAGATTACATCAATTTGTTGTTGTTTTGGGGGCCACACCCATCTGCACTCTGGGGTTACTCCTGGTTCTTTGGTCAGAAATCGCTCCTGGCAGGCTCAGGGGACCATATGGGATGCCGGGATTCTAAACCAGGTCTGTCCTGGGTTGGCCGAAATCAAGGCAGAGGAAATGCCTTACCGCTGTGCTATCTCTCTAGCCTTGACTACATCAAATTTTGCTGGCAAATATGGTACTGAAAGATCTTCACTCTTGAGATCTTCACTCTTGGGGATGTTGCAAATAGAAGGTCGTGGACCACTGTTGTGTGCTTATACAACATCACTTACTTACATGTACTAATCTTATATACTACTCCAGAAGTTATTTTTAAAACTTTCTTTCTTGATTGATTGATTGGTTTTTTGGGCCACACCCAGCGGTGCTCAGGTTACTCTTAGCTCTGTGCTCAGAAATTGCCCCTGGCAGCTGGGGGACCACATGGACTACCAGTGGTCTGTCCTAGGTAGGCATGCAAGGCAAATGCCCTTCCGATGTACTGTCTCTCTGTCCCCCCATGCCAGAATTAATTCCTGTAAGGAAGTCGAGTTCAGAGTGACTGAATCCATTCTGGTTAGTAACTGTATCTTAGCCTGCCTTTTGCTCTCTTACGTGCCTTTCTACTGCCACTTTTACTTGTCGGGCTTTATAGTTCATGAAAGTGAAGACTAAATAATGGTTCCAGTTGAAGTTAGGTCCAGCTTCAGTGACCAGTTTTTCCCACTGGACTGTTTTCAAGAAAACTAGTTGTCCAGTCTGTCTTTGGAGATCTCATTCACTGGGCGCTTCTTTAGAGTGTCTGCTTTGCCAAGGGATAAGGGGAGAGACCCGGCTTGGTAGCCCCAAGTGCTGCTTGTGATTTTGCCATAAACAAGGACCTGTGCAATTAAACTGTTTTTTTAATTCCCAACTGCCTCTGGCATTGGAGCAGTCCTGTTTTTTTCCTTGGTAAATTCTTGGGGTAGGAGAAAGTATATTTTTGTTTGGGGATTGACCACACCAGAAGTCCTCAGGACTGACTTAGGGATTACTCTTGGGATTCAGAGGCACTTACGTGATGCCCAAACCAGGTGTGGCCACATGTAAATTAAATACCTTGCTTACCCTCTATATAGTCACTCTGGTCTTAAAAGAATATTTTGGGGGGGCCGGGTAGGTGGTGCTGGAGGTAAGGTGTCTGCCTTGCAAGCGCTAGCCAAGGAAGGACCACGGTTCGATCCCCCGGCGTCCCATATGGTCCCCCCAAGCCAGGGGCGATTTCTGAGCACATAGCCAGGAGTAACCCCTGAGCGTCAAATGGGTGTGGCCCAAAAAAAAAAAAAAAGAATATTTTGGGGGCCCGGAGAGATAGCACAGTGGCATTTGCCTTGCAAGCAGCCGATCAGGACCAAAGGTGGTTGGTTCAAATCCCGGTGTCCCATATGGTCCCCTGTGTCTGCCAGGAGCTATTTCTGAGCAGACAGCCAGGAGTAACCCCTGAGCATGGCCTGGTGTGGCCCAAAAACAAACAAAAAAAATTTTTTTTTGGGGGGGTTGCTTCTGGCTCTGTGCTCAGAAATCACTTCTGGCAGGATTTGTGGATCATATGGGATGCCGAAGATTTAAATGGGGTCACCCACATGTAAGTCAAATGCCATATTTGCTGTGCTATTGCTTTGGCCCTATTTTTACATTTTCTTATTAAAAATGTTTTTATTATAACACTTATTTACCAAGTTGTTCATGATACAGTCATTTAAGGCACTAAATGTTCAAAGACCAATCCCACCCCCAGTTTGACCTCTCTCCACCAGTGTCCCTAATCTCCCACCCACCTACATAGCTTGCTCCCTTGCAGGCACAAGCACATTTCTTATTTTGGTTTTGGGTCACACCTGGTGGCGCTCAGGGATTACTCCTGGCTCTATGCTCAGAAATTGCTTCTGGCAGGCTCAGGGGACCATATGGGATGCCAGGATTTGAACCACCGTCCTTCTGCATGCAAGGCAAACGACTTGTCTCCATGCTATCTCTCCGGCCCACAAACACATTTCTTTTTTTTTTTTTCCGGGCCACACCTAAATGATGCTCAGGGGTTACTCCTGCTAAGCGCTCAGAAATTGCCCCTGGCTTGGGGGGACCATATGGGACGCCGAGGGATCGAACCGTGGTCCTTCCTTGGTTAGCAGTTGCAAGACAGACACCTTACCTCTAGCGCCACCTCACCGGCCCCAAAAACACATTTCTTAATATTTCTTGTTATAGCACAAAGGCAAATGGAGTTATCCAAACTTAGATCAACATGGGTGAGTTCGAAATGCTATATCTCTCCATGGTGTTACTAAAGTCAGTGTCTAAGGATTTACTGGGCTGCGGTTGGTGCTGAGTCTTCTGCGGTACTATTTAGGTTCACTAAACTTTTAGATTACTGTAGAACTTGGAAAATATTTGTTATTGTTGTTGTTAAAATGATAATAAGGCCAGGGAGTTAGCTGCTTTGCGTGCAAGAGGCTTGGATTGGATCCTCAGCTCTGCCAGAAGCACCTTCCTGTTACTGAGCTGGGAGTAGTAACTCCTGAGGAATACTGGGTGAGGCCCCCATGTAAAAAAATAATAATAATATCAATGATGTTTTGAAATGTAAAGATTTCTCCCATTTTAGCTTTAATGTTCTGCGAATTTACACTTACTAAACATTTCACTTAAAAAATCATGCAGTACAAGGCCAGGAGAGAGAGCAGGGGTTAAAGTGCTTTCCTTTCTTGTGGCTAATCCCGTTTCAGTCCTCTCTTGATTTCTCAAATTGCTGCATATGGTCTCCCAGCACCATCAGGACTGATCCCTGAGCACAGAGCCAGGAGGAAGCCCTGGGTACTGGTGCTTATCAACTCCCAGCTCCAGAGCACCCGCCCCCCCCCCCAAAAAAAAAAGAAATCATGAACTACAATATAATAGAACTTGTGCTTGTGCTATATTAAATGGCAGAGACTACCCAGAGCCTTTTACAAGTTCTGTGGTTTGTGGTTTTTAGGTCACACCTGGCAGCACTCAGGGGTTACTCCTGGCTTTGTGCTCAGAAATCGCTCCTGGCAGGCTGGGGGACAATCTGGGATGCCGGGAATCAAACTGGGGTCTGTCCTATGTTGGCCATCTGCAAGGCAAACACCCTACCGCTTTGCTATCTCTCCGGCCCCAAGTTTTGTTTGTTTGACTTAGGAGGTTTGGGGGAGATTTGTGACCCAGCTTTTTGTCAAAGCAGTTACTTTGCCCAGCACCTCAAGGGGGGAGGCACACCATATGGGACTCTGGATCTGCCTTGGATCGGTCCTCTTGCAAGGCAAATGCCCTACTGCTGTGCTGTTGCTCTGGCCCCGGGATTGTCTTTTTAATGCCCATTTCTTCTCTAATCATCAGTTGTGTATATAAGAAGGCCATTGATTTTTGTGTGTTAGTTTTATAGCCTGCCACTTTGCTCTATTATATTGCTTACTTATACTTAGAAGGAGCTGGTTAAATGTTATCTGGATGTGTAGTATGGTAATAAATTATGGTCTGGGGTGATCCTAGCAGTCTTTCAGTCTTTGTTTTCCAGGGTACATTTTGTACTCTGATACAGATCATCTGTGGTTTCTTTTGATTTCTCAGATAAAAATTGGTTTGGTTTGTGCTCTGTGTGGTGGAGATAACCATAGAGGCATCTGATAGGAGGAAGTACTATAATTCATCTTGGGCTGGCGCTTTGTCAAGTTAATATAAGCCCCTGATAGACCTATGAGAGAGGTGGAACAAGCAAATGAGTATGAAATTAAATGCTTAAGTAAGTGTACAACGATTATTTAGGAAATCAGAGGAAGAGAAGAAAAATATAGGCTGAAGCATCCCAGGGGAAACTGAGACCTTTCTAGGGAAGTAGAAGTTTCTTTTCTTTTTGAAGTTGTAGAAGTTTAAAATTGCTGCTGAGAAGGGCCAGAGAGATAGCACAGCAGGGAGTGCACTTATCTTGTAGCCCAGCTGACCTGGGTTCAATCCCCTGCACCATGTATGGTTTCTCAAGCACCTCCAGGAATGATCCCTGAGCATTGCTTTCTTTGAGTATGGAGTCTTCCCCCCCAAACAGTTTTTTTTTGTTTGGTTTTGGGGGGGCTACACCCAGCAGTGCTCAGGAATTACTTTTTGCTATTGGCTCAGAAATAACTCTTGGCGGGCTCAGGGATAGGAAACTGTGGTTCGAACCCGGGTTGGCTGTGTGCAAGTCAAGGGTCTGGTAGGCTTTTGAACAGGGTTTATGTCTCCATTTACTTGTGTCCTCCTTTATTTTTTGAAAATAATGTTTTGTAGTTTTCTTTGTATAGGTCCTTCACCTTTTTAGTTAAGTTGACACCAAGGTATTTGAGTTTGTGTGGCACTTCTGAGAACGGGATTTTTTTTTTTCCCTTTTTGGGGCCACATCCTGTGACGCTCAGGGGTTACTCCTGGCTCCGGGAGGGGTGGAGCACACCATATGGGACTCCGGATCTGCCTTGGATCCGTCCGCTTGCAAGGTGCTATGCTGTTGCTCTGGCCCCGGGATTGTCTTTTTAATACCCATTTCTTCTCTGATCATCAGTTCTGTATATAAGAAGGCCATTGATTTTTTGTGTGTTAGTTTTATAGCCTACCACTTTGCTATATGAATCTATTGTTTCTAGAAGCTTTTTGGTAGATCTTTAGAGTTTTCTAAATATAGTAGTATGTCATCTGCAAACATGAGTGCTGACTTCTTCCTTTCCTATCTGGATGCTGTTGATACCTTTTTCTTGCTTAATTGCTATGGCAAGTACATCTAGTACTATGTTAAATAAGAGTGGTGACAGGGGGAAGCCTTGTCTTGTACTAGATTATAGAGGAAAGCCTTTAGTTTATCTTCATTGAGAATAATATTTACCATTGGCTTGTGGTAGATGGCCTTGACTAAATTGATAGAAGTTCTTTCCATTCCCACCTTGTTGAGAGTTTTTAATCATAAATGGGTGTCAGACTTTATCAAATGATATGATCATATGGTTTTTATTTTTCCTTTTGTTGATATGGTGTATTATGTTGATTGATTTATGTAGTCTATCCCTTTACGTGGGATTCATCTTGTGACAAGTATGTGTCTTGGGTGCTTTCCTTTGGATGTCTTTTAGCTCTACAGGCATGCAGATTTGGTTGCATGCAGTCTTTAGCTCTGGGAGTTTCTCTGCAATGACGTCATTGACTGTTTATTCTTCCTGGGGATTTTCTTCCTGGGTGTCTGGGACTCCAGTGATTCTTATGTTGTTTCTGTTGAGTTTGTCAAAAACTTCTATTTTTGTCTGTTCATATTCTTTGAGGATTTTTTCCATTTTCTCATCATTTGCTTTTAGGCTCTTTTCCATTTTTTTCTATTGTATGGAGTTGTTATGTATCTCAACTTCCAGCTCACTGATTCAGTCCTCAGGTGCTGTTTCTGTTTAAAGGCTTTCCAGTGAGGTTTCCATTTCACCTACTAAGTTTTTCAGTCCTGTCATTTCAGTTTAGAGTTTTCTCATTTCTATTGTCATATCTTCTTGATTCTTATCTGTGGCTCATTCAGCTCGATCCATGCTTTCTTTGAGTTCTATAAACATCCTCCATATTTCTTCTCTAAACTCCTTATCTGAGAGGATAAATAAGTGGTTGACATTTTCAGGTCATCATAGCTGCCATCTTCATTCTCTATGCATGGTGTTGGCCTGTATTGTTTCCCCATTGTCATGCTTGTAGTGTGTTTTTTTCTACGTGTTATGCTGGGGTTCATTGTCTAGGCAATGTGCAGGTCACGAACCAGAGTGGTTGCGCTCCTCTGTCTCTGCCCTACGTGGGTGGCAACAGCTCACCTCTGTTATTGTGTCGTCAGAAGCTGTTCTGGACAGGGTGATTCACTGCCCAGTATGCAGTAGAGCAGAGGCAGTTCAAAATGTGTCCCTTGTGCTGAAGTACATGGCAGGGATCACCCGATACTTTTCTTGATCTATTCCCTTCCCCACCTTTTTTCCCTTTTGGACACTATTGTTTGCAGTATGGTTACTGAAGATGCATCATGCATCTCTTCAGTTTTGTTCAATTCCCAGTTCTTTTATTTATTTATTTTGTTGTTTTTTGTTTTTGGGTCACACCCGGTAGCGCTCAGGGGTTACGTTACTCCTGGTTCCACGCTCAGAAATCTCTCCTGGCAGTCTCGGGGGACCATATGGGATGCCTGGGTTCGAACCAATGACCTTCTGCATGAAAGTCAAACACGCCTTACCTCCATGCTATCTCCTGGCCCCAAATTCCCAGTTCTTATCCAGAGTGATAATTTCCAACTGTCATTGACATATTGGTCCCTTCTCTGATTAACTGCAGTTACCCTAGCATCCCATCATTTCTATTGTCCTTGCATCCACAGTTATTGTGGGCCTGGGACAGGTGTTATTGAGAAGCAGGAGCAAGTGTTCTGCTAATGGGAGGAGCAGGGGTATCTTTTGGACTTGGTTCTTGTTTTCCTTGGTCTAGCTCTTTGCCAAACTTCTTCTGAAGCAGATCAAAGATCACTGCCTGTGAATCAGCTTCTATTTTTCCAGCTCAGTCACCTCTGCAAGCATAGTGGATTTTGCCATTAATGCCCCTGATGGCTTGCCTTGCTTACCGGGGACTGGTGCCCTGGATGTGCCCTCATTACCTTTCTGGACCATTTCCAAAGCATGGGGTGCAGTTTCAGCAGAACCAGTGATCTAAGCGAGGGGTTTTCCAGAGGAAAAATCACCAGCCTGTTATCAAAAGCAGGGCCCATGCAGCGCGTTTGAGACAGGCCTGAATACAAGTCTGTCTCCTTTCTTTGCCCTCAGAGTTGATCCTGTGGTTGGTCCTTCTTAGCCCTCTGCCTTTCCCCAGCAGATGTGAAAAGCAGGGCTTTTGTTTTTATTTTCAGCCTGTGCTTCCTCTGTCTGTGTAGTTTGTTTTTGGATGGCTCGATAATGTGATCTGAATGTGCTCACCTAAGTCTTATAAGTGTGTGTGTGTGTGTGTGTGTGTGTGTGTGTGTGTGTTTCTTTAGTGGGGTGATAAGCTAGTTTTGTTTTTATGGATATTGAGGTGTAAACATGGCTGATCACCAAACTTGGCTGTGGGGAGAGAATGTACTTGTCCTGACCTTTCTGCAGCACTGGGCCCCCTCCTCTCAGGAAATCACTACCTATGGTTCCTCTTCTTTTTTCTGGGGAGAGAACCCTGGGATTGTGTTGACTTTGAATCTCAACTCCCAGAAGGGGCCAGGTTTCAGTTCCCCTCCCAGCATCTGGTATAAGTGGAAACCCAGGCTCCAAACAGAGAATCTGGTGAAACTCAGGAAATAATCCACATAGTGAAAGGTGCAAGAACAGGTTCAGGAAATAGAGCACTCAAGCAAGGAACCCCACCACACAAGCCTTCTGCTTCCAAGAAGGAAAGCAGCTTAGAGGAGGAAGACAGAAGAATGAATGCCTGCCTTCCTCAGACAGACCCCTGCTGTCAATACAAGAACCATGCCACACACTAGGGTGGGAGAGGAATACCTAGTAGGGAATAATCCAATAATCCCATCACCAGATTACACCCTAAAGTGGAATATGAATATTGATTAGGGTGGGACCAGTAATCCAGCAATCTGGGCTACCAGCACTTGCTCTGTCCATCTGTCCATCCATTCTCCCTCTCCTGCCTGGCGTCTTGCTGACATAGGGCACCTTCATAGCACCACACATGGATAACCTTGGGGGACCCCTCCAGTGGCTGAACACTCCTTCAGAAAGTGGAGGAAGAGCCTCCTCCAGGACCCCGGCACTGGATGGTCCAGACTTCCCTTGGCCAGCTCTTGGAGGGCAGTAAGGGGACAGTTGCCTCTGCCAGCTTCTCAGCTCCTAGCAGCGAAAGGCAGATTCACAAGAGAGAAGCATAGGGAGTTTAATGTAGGTGTTATGACAATAAAGCAGAACCAAGGCAGCGGCAGGCAAGTCTCAGTTTTTCTGATAGGTGTGATGGAGAGTAGAGCCATGTAGGGCAGATATGATAAGTTAAGGGAGTTCAGGGAAGGAAAGATCCACTTCCTTAAGTTCTCAGGAGGGTCCAACCTCAGTAGAAGGTCACAAAGCCTGTCCCTACCCTGTTTCTCTTGCCCAGCCTGCCTTCAAGCTTTCTTCTGTGCTTGAGGTGAGAAGGGAACCACTAAAGTGATTTGTTTACCCACCTCCATCAAATGTACAACTTGGAGGCTCACTCTTCTAGGGCCAGGGAGTCCAAGAAAGACTATCCCCGAATTCCATTTGGTCTCCAAGCCTGTTAGGTGTGGTTTCTGAGCACAGAGACAGGAGTAACCCCTGAATGCCACTTTTTGTGGCTCCAAAACAAAAACAAACAAAAGAAATGGCAACTAAACAGTAGATAGGGTGATCACATTTGATTACATCAAATCTGGATGGCCCCAGTTCGATCTCCAGCATCCCATATGGTCCCCCGAACCCACCAGGCATGATTCCTGAGTGCAGAGGCCAGGAGTAACCCTGAGCACTGCTGGGTGTGGCCCGAAAGCAAACAAAAATAAATGATAGCTAAATACCATGGCCTGACAAGCTCTACAGAACTGGTACCTGCCTGTGGAATGCCAAGAGACTCACTTTTAGAAACCAGATGCCATGCTCTGAAGTACTTGCTAAACTGCAGACAGTTTCCCAAGGAGATGAGTGAACACTCCTCCTGGCATTCTGCAAATAGCATGTGTTTCCCTTTTCACCTCAAGCACAGAAGAAAGCTTGAGGGCAGGCTGGGCAAGAGAAATGGGTGAGGGGCCGGGAAGGTGGTGCTAGAGATAAGGTGTCTGCCTTACAAGCGCTAGCGTAGGACGGACCTCGGTTCGATCCCCCGGTATCCCATATGGTCCCCCCAAGCCAGGGGTGATTTCTGAGCGCATAGCCAGGAGTAACCCCTGAGCGTCAAACGGGTGTGGCCCAAAAACCAAAAAAAAAAAAAATGGGTGGGGGTGGGACACAGGACAGGCTTTGTGACCTTTTACTCCCGTGATGGGTTTCATTTCTTATCTTCTCAATGAAGAATAGACTATGAAAAGAGCTATTATGTACTGGGGGAAAAAAAACTATTTCATGTAACTTTTGAAATTAAAGTAAGAAAATAATCAAGGAGACTTAATGTGTAGAACATCTTGCCATTAGTTGTACCTGGTGTGGGGTGTCCCCTAAAGGTTCATTTGGTGCCAACTGCCCTCACATCTGGCTGACTCTTCTCCCCTTCTCCCCATGACTATAGTGGCCCAAGGCCAGCAGTGGCAGATGTGCGCACTGGGTAGGTGTGGCCTTCTTAAAACCAGTGTCCAGCCTTCTTAAAACCGTCCTTAGGCTGAGCAGTTACTGGGCTGGAACTACAGTGCAGCTGGTAAGGAACTGGCCTTGCACATGGCTGACCTGGGTTCATCCCCAGTACCACATAATGTCCCTGTGTTCAGCCAGGGATGATCCCTGAGCACTGAGCCAGAAGAAAGCCCTGAGCTTTGCTGAGTGAGGCCCCCAAACAAAACAAAAGTGGGGGAAGAAGAGATGGGATCATGAGTGTTTCTTCATGAAGAATGCTCTATTATGGTTAACAGGGTAAGCAGAGGTTGTGGGAGGTGCTCTCAGCCTATGCTGAAGGTAACAGTTTCATGAACTTCATCCTGAAACATAGCCAGAACGAGTCTAGTAGTCGTAGAGATTTGCGATGTTTGGCTGGCCCTTAGATGGATTGTTCTTGCGCAGTAGCAGTGGTATCTTTCTTTAGCTGGTGATTAGTCAGCTTCCATGTAATACAGACCTGCCCTAAATTAGACAGATGCAAAAAAATACAGAAGCTTTCACTAATGTTCCTGACGAGATCACACGTGTGGGTAGTGTCAGTGTTCTGCTCGCTGAAGTCCTTGCTTGGTGGCTCTGACACCATGTTATAAGCACCATATTTTCTGTTTGTCTTGTGTGCACAATCTGGTGGCAGTGCTTCTGGAGGTGCCTTTGTCCACACAACTCCATTTACCTGGGTTTGCAGTTTCAGGTGAAGTTTATGTGGGTGGGTTAGGGCCACCCCCAGCAGTGTTCAGTCAGGGCCAACTCCTGGCTCAGAGATCAAACCTTCTTGCAGGGTTTGGGACCATATTTGGTTCTGGGGATTGAATCCAATATGGCTTTCATGCAAGGCCAGCACTCTACCCACTCGACTATCGCTTCTGCCCTGGGAGAGGTAATTCTTGGTGTTGCCTTCCGCCCTTATTTTATTTATTTTTTTGTTTTTGTTTTGGGGCCATACCTGGCAGTGCTCAGGGTTTACCTCTGGCTCTGCATTCAGGCAGTGGTGCTGGGGAGGAGGGACATATGGGATGCCTGAGATTGAACCTAGGTTGGCCATGTGAAAGGCAAGCACCCTATCCCCTGTGCTATCCTCTATCCTCCTCCCCCATTTAAAATCCTCTCCAGGAGAGCACATGTGCACTGCAGAAGGAATCTTCAGCAAGGGTAGGCCAGGTCTGTGTTCTGCATGGCTGCTGCTGGGGTTGTGCTGCAAAGTCAGTTTACCCTCTGCCCCATTTCCATAAAAAATCCCTCACAGAGATGCTGGTGAATGTGGATGGAGACACTGCCCTTGACTTTGAAGTTTTGCCTGTTGCCTTTGACTGTGGCCAATTTCTCATGATATCACCGCTTCGTCGTGGTCCCTAGGCCAGGAAGGCAAGTCCCGGGTCCCAGTGGTAGTGCCACAATTGCATTGCAGTTAGAGGAGACCCTGGGCTGGAGTTGGAGTTGGTGTTTGTGTTGGGGCCACACCTGCCACTGCTCAGGTATTACTTCTGGCTCTGAGCTCAGGGATTACTCCTGCAGTGCTTGTGGGGCTATATGGATCAGACCTGAGTTGGCTGGATGCAAGGCAAGCTCCCTACCTGCCGTACCATTGCTCCAGCCCTGCCATATTATGATTTGGATAGAATTTTTTCTTTTCTCCCTCTCTTTCTCCCCTCATTATTAGCAGCTCACTCAGTGATACTCTGAGGGTGTTGCTTGGAGGTAGGGAGGGTAAGGATTGAAACTGGTTAGCCCCTGCTAGTGGTGTTCTCTGACACATGTGTTCCTTCCCTGCCCTGCTCCTTTCATAAATCAATTTTTTCTTTTGAGACACACACAGCACTTTGCTCTATACTTAATGCGCAGTGTTGGTCCTCGAAGTTCAGGGGACTAGATTATGGTGTGCTAGTGCCTTAACTTTTTTTTTTTTTTTGTTTCTGGGTCATACCTCTGACACGCAGGGGTTACTCCTGACTCTGCTCTCAGAAATTGCTCCTGGCAGGCTTAGGGGACTGACCATGTGGGATGTTGGGATTTGAATCATCTTCCATCCAGGATCTGCTGTGTGCAAGGCAAATGCTAAAGAACAGATTATTGTAGTATTTCTTCTTTTTGTTTATTTATTTATTGGTTTTGGACCACAACTCATGGTGATCAGGAGTTATTCCTGTTCTGTTCTCAGGAATCACTCCTGATGATGCTCCACGGATCATATGGCTCGCTGGGGATTAA
Source organism: Suncus etruscus (assembly GCF_024139225.1). NCBI lineage: Eukaryota > Metazoa > Chordata > Mammalia > Eulipotyphla > Soricidae > Suncus > Suncus etruscus. Next base: position 57,790,706 of record NC_064858.1, on the reverse strand, counting down.
ACCCAGGTTTGCTTCATGCAAGGCAAATAAGTGCCCTACTTGCTGTGCTCTTGCTCTCACCCTAGGATTCCTTTTTTGTATGGTTTAGTTCTTGGACATTAGCAGATACTGGTCACATGTTATTCAGCTGCGAATAAACTGTCACCAGAGTAAGTTTGACCACCTTCAAATGTCCCACCATTGGTCCATCTAGAAGCCTTACCCACCTCTCACACACCCCTCCCCCGCGGCCCCCCCAGGCAGACATTATGTTTTTTGAAAGAACACTCATAGAATCCTATGGAATCCTTATTGTTTTCTGTGATGCTTGTTTTAATGTAGTTCTGAGACAAGGGACTCTTCCCTGCTCTGTACTGCTGCTTTCATCTGTGCCTCCAGCCTGCAGACCTCATGTTGTGCATGTAACTTGCACTTTTCCCCCACAATGTCATAAAGCTCCTGTTGGTATAAAGGGAAATATCTGGCTTTGGTTTCTTAACTGTGCACCCTGCTACTTTAAATCTTCCAGCTTTGTACCTGCAACTAATTGCCGGTTTAACCAGTTCTTTTTCTTTTTTCTTTTTTCTTTTGGCAGTGTGCACAGTTGTTGTTGTTTTTGTAACAACCCCCTTGTGGGATAAGTGGTTGTTATTCTTTACGTTTTATAAGCTGGAGCTTGGGTTTAAGGGACTGTCTGGACTATAGAGTTGGCATTCAGGAAAGCTCTTCTTTAGTGACAAGTTTTATGTTGCTGCAACTCAGTCCAGGGGACGCTTGTGTATTAGTGGGAGTGTTCTATGATTCTGATTCTAAACTGTGGCAGACCATAGCCAACTTCACATGTTTACCCAGAGCATGAAATGTGGCAGGGCTGGCTAAATGCTGGATTTTAATTTAATTTTATTTTGTCTTTATTTGAGTTACAACCTGTGGCTAGTGTGGAAAGCAGTAGACAGATGACTGTTAGCTGGGACCTTACAGGAAGAACATGAGAGTGGTATGAGAAGGGCACTGGACTCAAGTCTTTTTGAAGGTCCATGATCCTCTGAACTTGACTGTAAAACTCATAAATTTAGGTCGGTTGGAAATTCAAATATATAAAGTCCCTTTGCACGGCCAGAGAAGTCCTACCATGGATTAAGTTGCTTGCCTTGTACGATCCCCAGCACTGCACATAGTCCTCTAGCCCTGTTAGGAGTACCCACCATCCCCTCCCCTTCTCTTCAAAATAAATCTGAGTTTTTTTCTCTTAGTAAAGGGAATGGATTTGGTTAATCTGTCATGGTTAACCTTTGACTTCATTTGCCAGTTAAAATTTATAGTAGTCTATTTTAACCTGCATTTACTTTTTTTTTTTTCCGGCCACACCCGTTTGACGCTCAGGGGTTACTCCTGGCTATGCACTCAGAAATAGCCCCTGGTTTGGGGGACCATATGGGACGCTGAGGGATCGAACCACGGTCCATCCTACACAAGCGCTTGCAAGGCAGACACCTTACCTCTAGCGCCACCTTCCCGGCCCCCACCTGCATTTACTTTATTTGTTTGCTTTCTTAAAAATGTTCAGAAATGCTTAAATGTTAAAAAATGTAAAAATGGCCTAGAAAAGTGACTGAGTTTATTAATTATCGTTTGAGTAAATAATGATCAGGCCTCTTCGATTTCAATCTTCTCCTTTATGTGCAAAAGGGAAAACCACCCTGTTGAGTATAGCGCTGCATGGTGCCAAGAGTAGGTTTGTCCTATGGCTGTTCTTTGATTGGAGCCATGTTGCTGGATGTGACTTAGTTGGAGAATGCTGCAGACTGATTGTTGGTGTCCTCCCTCCACAAATCCATGCTGAAAGCCTCTCACATATGGTGGTGATACTGGGAAGTTCATGATGTTAGAGGTCTGGTGGTAGAAATAGGGCTCTACATTCCTGTCCTGAGTCCTCCATCATGAGACCCCCCAAGAACTCCAAGAGGGCACTTTTTTTTTTTTTTTTTGGTTTGGTTTTTGGGTTATGCCAAGCGGTGCTTGGGTTATTCCTGGCTCTGCTCTCTAGCAGGTTCAGGGGACCATAAGGGATGCTGGGATTTGAACCACTGTCTGTCCTGTGTTGCCTTCATGCATGGCAAATGCCCTGACGTTGTGCTATCTCTCCAGCCCCAAGAAGACACTTTTCTTAACTTTATTTATTTATTAATTGATTGATTGGTTTCTGGCTCATACCCAGTGGTGCTCACGGTTTACTCCTGGCTCTGCACTCAGAAATTACCACCGGCAGATGGGGGACCATATGAGATGCCTGGAATCGACCCAGATCCCTCCCAGGTTAGCTGCATTCAAGTCGAACGCCCTACCATTGTGTTATCTCTCTGGCCCTAAGAGGACACTTCTTTTTTTTTTTGTTTGTTTGTTTTTTTGTTTTTGTTTTTTGGGTCACACCTGGCAGCACTCTGGGGTTACTCCTGGCTCTATGCTCAGAAATCGCTCCTGGCAGGCTCGGGGGACCATATGGGATGCCGGGATTCGAACCACCGTCCTTCTGCATCTAAGACAAATGCCTTATCGCTGTGCTATCTCTCTGGCCCCAAGAGGACACTTCTAATGCTGGAAGCAGCTATCCCTGGCCTCCTGGCCCCAGCTATCTGTCTTCTAGCCTCTCAAGTTGCAGGACCATTCATAGTTTTTGTTTGATTTTCTTTTTGGGCCACACCTGGGGATGCTCAGGGTTTATTCCTGGCTCTGCACTCAAGATTAACTTCTTGTAGGCTTGGAAACCATGTGTGATGCCAGAGATCAAACCTGGGGTGGCTTCTTGCTTCCAAGGCAAGCATCTGCATGCTGTACAAATACTCCAGTCTCTTCATAATTTTATTGTGCCATCCAACATATTATGTTGTTACAGTCCAGAGTGCCTAAGACTAGATAAATATGTACATGTGATTGAACTGACTTAAGATTGCAGGGAATGGTAATGGGGACTGGCATGCAGGAAGGTGAAGCTTGGACTATGTATAAGGCCATCTTGGCGACTCTTCAGGTGATTCTTCAGGTCCAACCCATTTTGTTGGCTGTCAAAAACATTTTTTGTCAGAAACTTTTGCAGAATCTGCTATAACTTTGTTTGTTTGTTAGTTTTGGGTCACACCTGGCAGCGCTCAGGGGTTACTCCTGGCTCTACACTCAGGAATCATCCCTGGCAGGCACGGGGGACCATGTGGGATGCCGAGATTCAAACCACCGTCCTTCTGGATGCAAGGCAAACACCTTACCTCCATGCTATCTCTCTGGCCCTCTGCTATAACTTTGATACATCATAAACAACTGATATGACTATCTCTATAGGAGAAGCTCTGAGCACAATTTCTTGGAGTAATTAATTACTGCTTGATTTTGGAGTGTACTGATACTTCAGGTGTTTGTCTTAAGGGGGCACATTCAGGGCTTACTTTTGGCTCTGCTTATGAAGCACTCCTGGCAGGGCTTTGGGAAACTGAACTGGGGTTGTCAGTGTGTTTTAACCCAAGAACTCTTTCTAGGCCTTGCTTTTTGTTTGTTTTGTGGTGTTGGGAATTAAACCCTGGACTTCAAACATGTAATGCAAATGCTGTACTGCTGAGCTACAACTCCTGTCCTGACATCTTAGGTATTGCTGTAATGTGTCGTTACTGCACTTGGAAAACTATACTTTTACTGAGGACTCTGCCCCTTCTTCTCCCTTCCCTTCCCTTCCCTTCCCTTCCCTTCCCTTCCCTTCCCTTCCCTTCCCTTCCCTTCCCTTCCCTTCCCTTCCCTTCCCTTCCCTTCCCTTCCCTTCCCTTCCCTTCCCTTCCCTTCCCTTCCCTTCCCTTCCCTCCCCTCCCCTCCCCTCCCCTTCCCTTCCCTCCCCTCCCCTCCCCTTCCCTTCCCTTCCCTCCCCTCCCCTCCCCTCCCCTCCCCTCCCCTCCCCTCCTCGTACCCTCCCCTCCCCTCCTCTTCCCTCCCCTCCCCTCCCCGTACCCTTCCCTCCCCTCCCCGTACCCTCCCCTCCCCTTCCCTCCCCTCCTCTCCCCTCCCCCGTACCCTTCCCTCCCCTCCCCTCCCCTCCCCTTCCCTCCCCTCCCCGTACCCTCCCCTCTCTATCCTCTCTCTCTCATTTTTAGGTCACACCTGGTGATGCTCAGGGCTTACTCCTGGCTATATACTCAGAAATCGCTCCTGGCTCGGGGGACCATATGGACACCAGGGATCAAACTGAGGGTCAGTTCAAGACAAATGCCCCCTACTGCTGTGCTATTGCTCTGGCTCCCGCATCTCTCCGTTATTTGACACTATCCTCCAGCCTTTTCCTTGATCTGGGAGTAGATCTGAAAGCAGAGAGTTCTGGAGTGGAAAACCGGATTGATATTCCATGGATCTTTTACCAGACTTAAATTATATCTAACTATTTAAACATCTTGTTTTACATAGTTGCTCATAATAAATTAGTTTTTGCCATTTCTTGTTCAATACCAATCCCACCACCATTGTGACATCCTCTCTATCATTGTCACCAAATTCCCATTTAGCCCTAAGCCTGCCCCTTTGACAGACATGAAATAATTTACTTTATCTTATTTTTTATGTTTATTTTTATTTTTTGGTCCACATCCAGCGATGCTCAGAGATTATACCTGGCTCTGCACTTAGCAGGTTTGGGGAACCACAAGGGATGTTGAAGGTCAAACCCGGGTTGCAAGGCAAACGCCCTACCTGCTGTGCTTTAGCTCCGGTCCCAGAAATAATTTACTTCATTATTGCTTGTTTACAACAAAGTGGCAAGGGAATTATTGAAAATTCAAAATTCAACAGAAGAAAATTTGTAATTCAACTGAAGAAAATTTGTAAAAATTATATCTCATAATGGGGTCATTAGGTCCCTCTCTGTTTATTGCTAGTTGATTATTCTGTTACTGATTTTGCTTATCAACCTTAGGTGACTTCTATGCTACTTTGATATCTAATTTATTGTGTTCCTACTGGTGTGTCAGCATTGAACATTTTTGGAGGTGTCATGTGGCTGCATGTGCTGCTGAAACTCCAGGAGTTTCAGATTCTGAGAATGATATATTGGCATGTTCATGGCTGCCAGGGCTTCTGGAAGCACAGAAGGGAGGGAGAGGAATTACCTGTATTCACTATGAAAAGACCCTAGAGATCTCAGCCCAAATACTGGCATACCTAGATTTTTGGTCAGTTTAGTCTCTGCAGAGATCAGTGATAAAGTCGTGAAGTCGGGCCATTCATGTGGTGGCCATTGTGAGTTGTGGGTATAGCAGCTGAGGCTTTGGTAGGGTGAGGACTTGGTCTGCCCCTTCTCCTGAGAGTGCCCTTGTTTTCAGCTATGAGACCAGTGTACCCAGGATTTTTTATGGCTTGGTTTACATGTCTTTCAGAATGAGTCTGGAGTTGGCTGATAAGTTTACATGGTGGTGATTGTGGGGTGTGTCTATCCAGAATCTTTCTTAATCTGGAGGTAACCAACAGATTCAACAGCTGAATTTTATTGCGTCATTTACAATGTCATCTTGAAGTAAGCACTTGGCAAGTTCTGTAGGGATCTGTTTGATTTGCACATCTCATTTACTCATATAAAACAACGTTGTGAAATAGATACTATTAGTATCATTCTACAAAAGAAGAAATTCAAACTAGAAAAGTCAGATTTAATCTCATGTCTTCTGATCACCTGTCTTGTGATTTTTGCACTTTGTTCCATTTCTTATCTTAATAATTACCTTCTTTTCTTAACTGGGGAGTCATGTCTTCTGACACCCAGGGTTTTGGACTTGAGCCCACTCATTGTTAGTCCTCTTATTTTATTGTAGTACAGACATGCATTTAATCTTGTACTGAGATAATAGAAACCTTTTTTTTTTTTTTTTTGTGAGGGTATAGGGGGTCATACCTGGTGATGCTCAGGACTGAAGTCTGTCTCTTAAGTTCAGAAATTAGTGGGAAACCGTATGAAATGCTGGGGATCAAACCCAAGTTGGCTGCATGCAAGGCAAGTGCTCTGCCAACCCTTGTTCTATCCTCAGACCCCCCAAATCTGAAAGTTTTACTATCAGAAGAAAAATGCATTCTGGTTTTATAAATTTAAATACATTTGTCATCTAAAAGATGCTATCCTTTCTTTCTGCAAAGACTGAAAAACTTCTTAAAATACCAAGAAAAGCACACATTAATTATTGTTGCTTATGGTCATTCTAAAACATGCCCAGGAACCGTTCTCGGCCCTTGCCTTCAAGATACCAGGCAGGCATTCTTCGAACCCACAGAATGGCACATTCCTCATGGGGTGTTTGACAAGGCAGGCTCTGTCTGTCAGTGGAGCCGGGTTGAATCTAAGCAGTAGACAGTGGCACTGGGTGGGTTTGAACCTCAGATCCAACAATACACACACAACTGCACCATGGCCCAGGCACTTCTTTTTTTTTTTTTTTTTTTTTGGGGGGGCCACACCCGGCGGTGCTCATGGGTTACTCCTGGCTGTCTGCTCAGAAATAGCTCCTGGCAGGCACGGGGGACCATATGGGACACCGGGATTCGAACCAACCACCTTTGGTCCTGGATCGGCTGCTTGCAAGGCAAACGCCGCTGTGCTATCTCTCCGGGCCCAGCCCAGGCACTTCTAAGGGAGATGATCTGCTGTGGTGCTTACATCATTGTTGGCTCCTGGTTATGGATGCTGCTTCACAGGGACAAGCGAGTGCCTGGTGGCATATGCTGTTGTTGTTTTGAGCCCAGGAAAACTGACTCTGGAAGTGGTTTTGTAAAAATGGGCAGAAGATGGAGTTTCACTACCTCATTGGAATGACTGTTAGGATAGGAGGGGGCAAAAAAAAGAAATCGCAAAACGGGGTCTGAGAGATAGTATGGAGGTAAGGCATTTGCCTTGCATGCAGGGCAGTGATTCAAACCCTGGCATCCCATATGGTCTTGCAAGCCTGCCAGGAGTGATTTCTGAACGTAGAGCCAGGAATAACCCCTGAGCGCTGCTGGGTGTGACCCAAAAACTACACATAAATAAATAAATACATACATACATACATACATACATACATACATACATACATAAATAAATACATAAATAAATCGTAAAAATAGGAACCTGGTACAGCTGGTAGGGTATGTGCCTTCCTTGCAGCTGACTTGGGTTTGATCCCAGCATCCCCTTTGGTTCTGGGAGCATCTCTGAGAGTGATCCCTGAGTACAGACCAGGAGTATCCCTGAGCTTCACTGGGTGTAGCTTCCATAAAACGAAACAAAGTAAGAATAATTGCCTATTTAATTTTCTGCTGCATTCTTTCAGTTGACAGTATTTTAAAAATTGTCAGACACTAACTTCCATGAGTGCTCTTTGACGAACAAGGCCCTTTTTTGTTGCCTCATGTAATGTAGACTCATTTATGTGAAAAAGAGAGGGCAGAGGTGATGGTGTGGAGATGGGGGGTGTACACTTCGCATGTACATGGAGCTCAGTGGCGGCCCCCGCAACACAACTCGACCCACAGAGCTGCTACATCAACAGGTCCTAGCACTGTACTTCTGCCCCAGCCCTTGAGGTGACTTCAGAGCAAATCCTTGTGCACTACTTGGGAACAAGAAAAGGTCAAGATTGGCAGATTTCTATAATGTCTAGTTGATGGTTCATTTATGCAGAAAGGGGCAGTCTTTATGAAGGAAGAGTACTTTTGGGGTGAGATCTGAGAAATGGGATCCAGAGACAGGAGGGACATAGGAGACATGTGTCCTTATGGAGGCTGACAAGTAACCGCAGGGAGAAAACCTGTCCCCAGTCACTCCCTGTGCTGGTCATGCAGTGCTGCACCTTTAGAGAAGATACAATAGGACTGGACCAGCAGGGCTTTGAGTGATACTGTGCTCAGGTCCCCTTTCTCAGGGAAAAAAACAATTCCAACAGACTAAGGAGCTCTCGCTCAAGGTCTTCACTAAAGTGTTAGTGGGGAGAGGGATCGAGGTCCCCTGTCACCTCACAGACTTTGACTACAGCGTCATCCTGATGATAGCAGAGGCACTCCCCGTGGGATGCCTGGTCAACACCACAACCACTACAGCTGCAAGAGCAAAGAAAAGGGAAGATACAAATGACACAAAAGAGACAGCTGTGGCAAACATTCAATGTCCCCGAGTCACAGATGTCCAAAAAAAGTTTCCTGCTGTCCTTTAAGATGTTAAGAAGGGCCCGGAGAGATAGCACAGCGGCGTTTGCCTTGCAAGCAGCCAATCCAGGACCAAAGGTGGTTGGTTCGAATCCCAGTATCTCATGGTCCCCCGTGCCTGCCAGGAGCTATTTCTGAGCAGACAGCCAGGAGTAACCCCTGAGCACCGCCGGGTGTGGCCCAAAAACCAAAAAAAAAAAAAAAGATGTTAAGAAGGGGCCAGAGAAGAGAGCACAGTGGTAGAGCGTTTGCCTTGCATGCAGCGAATCCCCGTATCCTGGTGTCCCATATGGTCCCTTGTGCCTGCCAGGGGCGATTTTTGAGCACAGAGCCAAGAGTAACCTCTGAGTGCCGCCAGATGTGACCTAACAACCAAAAAAAAAAAGGGGGGGGGATAACCTCAGTGTCCCTAAATGTGTAGGATAAGGGCCGCCTTTTGCTCTTGCTGACTGTGTTCTCTGCAGCATCAATGGGAGTGGGGGAATGAAAGAACCTTTGTTGAATCCATAGTTTCTTTCCCACCTTCTTAGCAGACTCTGGTTAAGAACAATTGTATTTGGCAGGGCTAGGGCCAGGGAGTATTAAGGATCATTCCAGTGATGCTCAGTATTTTCTCCTGGTTTTGTGCTGAGGGCTCACTGTGGAGGTCAGGGAATCAGATGTGGTGCTGGGGTCAGCCTTGTGCAAGTTTACCCACTGTACTAACCTTCTGGCCCATGAACACTCAGTGACATTTATTTATTTATTTATTTATTTATTTATTTATTTATTTTTCTATCTCTCCCTCCATCCCTCCCTTCCAACACTTACTGACATTTACTTACTTACTTTTCCTTCCTTCCTTCCTTCCTTCCTTCCTTCCTTCCTTCCTTCCTTCCTTCCTTCCTTCCTTCCTTCCTTCCTTCCTTCCTTCCTTCCTTCCTTCCTTCCTTCCTTCCTTCCTTCCTTTTTTACTCACTCACTCACTCACTCACTCACTCACTCACTCACTCACTCACTCACTCACTCCTGGCTCTTATGCTCAGGAATCTCTCTTGGCAGGGTTTGGGGGACACTATGGGGTGCTAGAAATTGAACCTGCATCAGCTGCAGACAAGGCAGATACCTACCAGCTATACTTTGAGAGGTGTGTGTGTGTGTGTGTGTGTGTGTGTGTGTGTGTGTGTGTGTGTGTGTGTGTGTGTGTGAGATAAAGAACACAGATGCTGGCTGTCCTGCTAACTACAGGATGTAAATGGTTATCCTGTGTCAGGGAGTGTGTGTGTGTGTGTGTGTGTGTGTGAGATAAAGAACACAGATGCCGGCTGTCCTGTTAACTACAGGATGTAAATGGTTATCCTGTGTCAGGGAGTCCACATGCATCTGTACAGTTCTGTTGTAAAATAGATAGCTATCTCGTTTTTTTGTTTGTTTGTTTTGTTTATTTTTGGGTTTGGGGCCACACCTGGCAGCTCACCTGACTATGCTCAGGAATTACTACTAGCAGGCTCTGGGAGCCATATATGGGATGTTGAGGATTGAACCCAGGTCTGCTGCATGCTAGGCAAACACCCTCCCCACCACTGTGCTATCTTTCTGGCCCCTGTTTCTCTTATTTTGGAGGCCCACCCACTTACTCAGGGGCTGCCCCCAACTACTTTTTTGAGGGGAGGGTTCCTGTAAGTTCACGAGACCATATGGTGCTGGGACAGGCTCTGGGGTTGTGCTTTCCCACTGAACTCTATTGAGGGTTTTGAGGGATTTGATGGCTGTGCTTGTGGTGCTGCATGTGAAGGCCAAGGCAGAGCTTGTTCTCTCTTGTGGTTGTATCTGAGGAGCCAGCAGCAGAGATTCATTGCCCCAAGTCAGGGAAAAGGCCAAAGGAGTGGACGAGTGCCCTGGAGCTTACCTTGACCATAGCGTGTGCTTCAGATACCCCCTTCCCCTCACTGACCTTTCTGTCATGGAGTGCCTCCACTCTGCAAGTGGGGACCGGAACTGACCCAAGCCTTTGCTTCCTCCTTCACTCACTTCTGTCAGCTAATCCCTTGGTCAGAGAGAGGATCAAGTTCAGGTAGCTGAACTGCCTATAGGCTTCTTTCTGTTCCTCTTGTTCATTGTCAACATTTCATTAGCACATACTCCTCATTGTTCCAGTTGCTTCTAATCCCCAAAACCCAAACCCAGCCACATCCCTATGCTCATCTTGTCACCACATCCCTGACATGTGCTGTTGGAGATTGAATCCAGGCCTCTAGCATGCAAAGTGTCTGATCATCTTGTTGTGTTGTGTCTCTCTCCCAAATGAAGCATTTTATGATATTTTTGTTATGTTTTTGTTTTTTCAGGTTACACCCAGCAGTGCTCAGGGGTTACTCCTGGCCTATGCTCTGGAATCACTGCTAGTGAACTGTGGGAGGTAGGGGAGAAGCCATTTAGGATGTCAAGCACTGAATCTGGGTCGGCAATATGCCTGATTTTTTTTTTTTTTTTTTGGTTTTTGGGTCACACCTAGAGGCACTAGAGGTTACTCCTGGCTCTATGCTCAGAAATCGCTCCTGGCAGGCTCAGGGGACCATATGGGATGCCAGGATTGGAACCACCAACCTTCTGCATGCAAGGCAAACACCTTACCTCCATGTTATCTTTCCGGCCCCTGATTATCAATTTTTCATTTTTCATTTTTCTTTTTTTTTTTTTTTTTTTTATTTTTGGGTCACACCCGGTGGTGCTCAGGAGTTACTCATGGCTCCATGTTCAGAAATCGCTCCTGGCAGGCTCAGGGGACCTTATGGGATGCCGGCATTCGAACCACTGTCCTGCATGCAAGGCAAACGCTTTACCTCCATGCTATCTCTCCGGCCCCCTGATTATCGATTTTTAACCAATGTTTTCTTGCTGTATTTTTACAATAGGCTATGCAGTGACAGCCCATTTTTTTTAATTGAATTTTGAAAATTTGAAAATTTCCAATGAAATTTTTCATTTCATCATAATGATTCAAAACAGAATACTTTGTATTCTTGGTTGTTCTTAGAATTCCTAGTGTACTATGATAGATGAAGGTTTTCTCAAGGAAAGTCCACATAGGTCTATAGTTTTTTTCATTTTCTTGCCATCGCAGAAGCATTTCAAATATATAAAGAGGACAGGTGGTAGTTTACAAATTTCTGTTCTTTATAAGGTCTCCTACTGTGTGTCACAGTGGCTGCAATAAACCCTATTGTCTTTTAGTTCTTCTTGTTTTTTTTTGTTTTTTTTTTTTTGAGCCACACCCAATGATGTTCAGGGGTTATTCCTGGCTGTTCGCTCAGAAATCGCTCCTGGCATGCTAGGGGGACCATATGGGATGCCGGGATTTGAGCCAATAACCTTCTGCATGAAAGGCAAACAACCTACCTCCATGCTATCTCTCCGGCCCTCTAAGGCAATCTTTTAACCTACATTAATTGATAGATGCCAAAGGCAAGATAAATGAGTAGAAATCTGATGTCTGAGATTCTTGGTGGCAGATGAGGCATTGAATTGTAGAACTAAGTTGGCCTTGGAAAAAGTGTAGTAATTAAACACATTAAAGTGCTTGTGTCTCTGCCCAGGTTGTTTTACAGTTTTGGAGTCAACAAGATGATCTCTATTTTCCTCTATATGCCTATTCCGTATATCAGCTTTGTTCAAGTCCTGATGAAGACCCTCCATCAAGAATAGAAGTGGTTCATGTGGATCCTGTTGATTGTCTCTTGCAAACTGATTATCTTTCCAATGGTCTTCTTAAAGTCTTTCGGTTTGATACACCGTGCTGTCCTGCCATAAGGCTTTTATAACCTTACCAAATTCTTCTGCCACCTTACCTTTAGGTCCCAATGGATTTGGCCTGTTATGTCCTCCTTATAATGGTTTTGGTAAAAGTAATCAGTCAAACTAGTAGAATTATATAGGCATTGTAGCACTGAATTCATGTAACAAGTGTTTACTAAATTATGAAGTCTGGTGAGCAGGTGGCTAAGATGGGATTTTATTTTTTATTTTTTGTGGGGAGCATACCTGTCAATACTCAGGGATCACTCCTGATAGTGCTTGGGGACCGTTCGGGTTGCAAGGTGTGTTATGTGTGCAAGGCAAACACTCTTCCTTGCAGTATTGTCTTTCCTGTCCCTGAGATGGGATGTTTGTGAGGGTGGTGGTGAGGGAGAGAAGAGGAAACACAGCATATGTGTGGGTAATCATGCAGATTTGAAATTCACACAGAAGGGAGTTCCTATCTGAAATGCACAGCAAGGTCATCAGCTGAAGCCTTGGAGGTAGTAGTAAGGCCACACTCCCCCATATTTGTCCTTGTGTTTCTGCTCTGAGAAGAGTGTTTTCTGAGTACTGGAGAGTTCGTCTAGCTGACTTAAAGCCCTGCAGAACTTTCTCCCTTCCCATGGTTCACAGGACATGTCATAGCAGGGCACAGCTTCTGTTTTGGACGGTTTCTCCAGTTATTTTTCTGTGTTTTGGCCAAAGCCACCTGCAGTTTCTCTCAGCCAGCCCACACCTGTTACTCCTTGGCCTTCCTGCATGTTACCCAGATACTCCTGCCTTCTTCCTGCTCTTTGCGACCACCACTTCCTTCTTTCTGCTGAGGGCCAGAGGGATAGTAGCTCAAAGAGTTAACCGAGCACATACTTTGCATTCAGGAGGAGACCCTGGTCTGGTTCTTGGTACTGCATAGTCCCTGAGCATTGCTGAAAGCAGTCCCCCAGCACTGTTTGGGATGGCTCCAAAATTAAAAAAAAAAAAAAAGTGTTTTAAAATGTTAAAAGAAGCATACCCAGCACTGGGTATGTGGTTCCTACCTTGCATACTGAGACAGACATACATATATACAGACTACACATATACACACAGAGGGAAAATACCTGATTACATATACAGAAAAAGAAAACAATCTGACTTCCCCCTTTCTAAGCCAGGAGTTACTGCTGTTATTTACCTAGTTGAAGTATACTTGGTTCCTCATGACCACTTTTCCCAGAGTGTAGTACCACCCATGGAAGAGGGGAAAAGCGGGGGTCACTGGAAATATCCAGGACCCATTGTAGTCTCTGGTACAGTTGGGGGACATTTCATTTATTTTTTTAAAACTTCATTGAGTAATTGGTTTTTGGCCATACCCAGCAGCGCTCAGAGGTTACTCTGCATTCAGAAATCGCCCCTAGCAGGCTGGGGGACCAAATGGGATGCCAGAATGAACTGGGTCCCTCCCTGGTCAGCCCTACCTGTTGTGCTATCAGCCCCTCTCTTATTTTTCGACTTTTATCAGGTTTTGGGCCACACCCTGCAGTGCTCTGGACTTACTCTTGAATGCACTCAGGAATCTCTCCTGGCAGGGCTCTGGGGACCATATTGCTTGCTGGGGATTGAAGCCAGGTTGACCCCATGTGCAAGGCCAATTTACCTGCTGTGTTAGCTCTGTGGCTCTTAGGGAACATTTTCGATTGGTTCATTTAAAGAAGATAGATTTCCAGGGGTTCTGAGTGATTTTTTTTTTCAAGAGTGGGTGATAGGCCAATTAAGTTTGGGAACTCTGAGTCCAGATTGAGTGAGCATAGCATCTGATATCTGGCAAGCAGGTGATAGATAAGATAAATGAATAGTTTGATTGTGTTTCTTCTTCCCATTAGCATTTCCTAATGAAATTATACAGACGTTGCACTGTTTTTAGTGACAAAGGTAACAAATTTTTTTTTTCTGTTTTCTCCCCTAGGTGGTTTTGGAGTGGAGTCGTGATCAGTACCATGTTTTGTTTGATTCATACAGAGATAATATTGCCGGAAAGTCCTTCCAGAATCGGTGAGAAGGGATCATTTTTGGACAACAGTTTTTTTTTTTTTTAAGAGGAACATGGAGGAAAATAACTTACTATTAAAATAGATAAGATACTCCCAAATTAAAGGTGCATGTATATGTATACATTTATAAAAACTAATATATATGATATATAATATATATAAAAGATATCACACAGTCACAGATAAGAAATTTGGAAGCTTTAAGCTTTATTACTGGAAACTGGTTGCTACTTTGGTGGCTGACATAGGTTTGATACTCAGCACATCCCATATGGTCCCTTAAGCCTGCCATGAGTGATCTCTGAGCCAGGAGTAAGTCCAGAGCTCTGTGATGCATGTCCCCTCCCCCCCAAAAAACGAAGAAAAATAATCATGAAGAACATTAAAGATTCTTCACTGGGTTGCATCTTGCCATCATTCTCCAGCTTTACAAAACAGCAGGAAGCCTTGAAGTCCCACTGCATGATGATGAGCTCTCTGGAAGGAAGAAGGCACATTTGCCATTTGTCTTGAGTGATCTGATTCAGTGATTCTGCTCTATGGAAAACCCTAGTTAGAGCTTGGAAGGACAGATGTCACTATGCTTACTCAGACTTGGTTCTGTGGAAGATTACTTTCTTGACAGTGATCAATGCAATCCCATCTCACAGAGGAAAACAAATAGTAAATTTTATTTTTTATTTTTTTGTGTTTTGGGCCATACCCAGTCGTGTTTAGAGGTTACTTCTGGCTTTGATCTCAGGAATCACTCCTGTTGGTGCTCCAGGAATCATCTAGGATTCAAGGGGTCGAACCTGGGTTGGTCACATGCAAGGCAAGCACCCTATCCACTATACTATTGCTCTAGCCCACAAGTAAGTGAAATATTATGCAGTGATAAAATTTTAGCTTTCAGATGAAATTAGAAATTTTTACTCCCACCCCGTGGTACTCAGGAGCTGTTCCCTGCTTTGTGCTCAGGGGTTGCTAATGGTGATTGGTAGATGAATCATGTATTCTGGGAATGAAACTCGTAACTGTATGTACAAAGTATATACTCAGCCCTTTGAACCATCTCCCTGGTCTTGAAATTAGTATTCTGGGAAGCTTATTTGAACTACTGTGAGCTGAGCAGCTTCATAGTATTGCAAGGTACTTCTCAGTAGCACTAGCTCCCCCAAACTGTGTTATTATTGTCTTAAAAGAATCTTTTTTTAAATTTATTTTTAATTTTTTAAACTGAAACCCAACTACAAACATGTTATAATCACGTTGTTTAAACAGAGACATTATTATAAGAAAATAAATTAAAAATAAATCTTCAATTCATTTTCTTCTTTTTTGTCCCTCTTTTTTCTTCCTCTTTCTCAGATCAGACGAGATCGGGCACATTCAGAGTGGTATGGCTGTAGATTCTTGTTCTTCTTTCTCCTCTTCTTTCTCTTATTCTTCCTCCTCCTCTTTCTTTTCTTCTGCCTCTTCTACTTCCTCTTTTTTCTTTCACCTCTTCATTTTCTTCCTTCTCTTCTTTTGTCTTTTTTCTTCTTTTCCTTCTTCCCCTTTCTCCTCTTCTTCCTCTTCTTTTTGTTCTTCCTCCTACTCTTCTTCCTCCTTCTTTTTCTTTTCTTACTATTCTTTGCTCTTTTCTTACTCTCCTTCCTCATCTTCGCCTTATTCTTACTTTTCTTTGCCTTATTTTTCTTACTCTTCTTCGTCTTATCCTTCTTAAAATTCTTCTTCCTCCTCTTCCTGTTCTCACTCTTCCTCCAACTCCTCTTATTATTCTTGTTCTGGGTTTTGGGACTTCATTGATTCCTATATTGTTTCTGTTGAGTTTCTCAAAGACTTCTATTTTCATTCTTTGAGTAGTTTAGACATTGATCATTTGCTTTAAAGTTCTCTTCCAATCTCTTCTGTTGTATGGAGTTGTTCTGCATCTCTGGCTCACTGACCTTGTTTGCAGCTGCCGTTACTCCAGTGGAGAGGTTTTCCATTGAGGTTTTCAACTCATAAGCCGAGTTTTTCAGACCAGTTATTTCAGTGTGAAAATTTCTAATTTCAATAGTCAAATCCTCTTGATACTTATTTGTGCTCCATTCGAGTCTATCTATTGATGCTTTTTTTGAGCTCCCTGAACATCTTTCATAATTCTACTCTAAACATCTTATTTGAGAGGATACCTAACTGTTTAGTACTTTTTGGATTAGCAGAGCAGCAATCTTGATTCTTTAAACATGGGGTTGTACTACAAAATTTCCCCATTGTTAAGGTTGTAGATTTCATTTTACAATGTGGAAAGTGGGGTTCAGGGGTTAAAAGATAAGCGCCGCAGCTTAGCAGCCATGCTCCTCTGGTGTGGGTCCTGGAGAGATTATGATCCTTGGTGTCTCTGGGCTGGATCCGCAGAAAGAAGGCAGAGAGCAGGGCAGCATTCCTTTATAATGGCTCTGGGTACTCAATCACACGGCAGTAATTGGCCCCACATTAGTTGGGTAGGGACATCTTACCGGGTGTGGGTCCTGGAGAGACTATGATTCTTGGTGTCTCTGGGCTGGCTCCCACAGAAAGAAGCATCTTAAAAGAATCTTAAAAGTAGTATGCCACCATTTGCTAGCTCTTCTTAACTCAGTAAATTTTTTTTTCATATAACCAATGTGGGTTGTTATGGGTAAGAGAGCCTTTGAAAGTACAAGAAAGAATCATGTATGTAATTAAGGTGTTTAAATAAATTAAAAAAAAACGGAATCTATTATGCTGAGTGAAATAAGTCAGAGAGAGAGAAAAACGCAGAATGGTCTCACTCATCTATGGGTTTTAAGAAAATTGAAAGACACCCTTGTAATAATAATTTTCAGACACAAAAGAGAAAAGAGCTGGAAGTTCCAGCTCACCTCAGGAAGCTCACCACAAAGAGTGATGAGTTTAGTTAGGGAAATAACTACATTTTGAACTGTCCTAATAATGAGAATGTATGAGGAAAATGGAGAGCCTGTCTAGAGTACAGGCGGGAGTCGGGTGGGGAGGAGGGAGACTTGGGACATTGGTGATGGGAATGTTGCACTGGTGATGGGTGGTGTTCTTTACATGACTGAAACCCAAACACAATCATGTATGTAATTACGGTGTTTAAATAAATTTAAAAAAAAAAAAAAGAAAGTACAAGAAAGATGAGTAGCTTTTTTTTTTTTTTTTTTGGCTTTTGGTTTTTGGGTCACACCCGGCAGCGCTCAGGAGTTACTCCTGGCTCTATGCTCAGAAATTGCTCCTGGCAGGCTCAGGGGACCATGGGATGCCAGGATTCGAACCACTGTCCTGCATGCAAGGCAAATGCCTTACCTCCATGCCATCTCTTTGGCCCCAGATGAGTAGCTTTTTTGTTTTTGAGCCATACCTGCTGGTGCTCAGGGGTTATTCTTGGCTTTGTACTCAAGAATAATTCCTGGCAGTGCTCAGGATCAGGAGATTGAAACCTGGTTGATTACATGCAAAGCAAGCTTCCTGCCCACTGTGCTATTGCTGTGGCCCTAAGACCAAAAGCTTTTGGTCTTTTTTAACCTTTTTTAAGATCTAAGACCAAATCTTTTGGGCTTTGGTTCATTAACGTTGCTACACATTCTTTTTGCAACTTTTTTTAAAAGAGACTATCACTTATTTTGGTATGTTATTAAAGAGAAAAATGCAATATAAATGGAAATGACTGTTAAAATACTCCCCTTCCAACCACATACTTGTCTTCACCCAAGTTTTCTTTATATACCTCAGCCAAAGTAGTTTATGGGAGAGATTGAAAGAACAGATTTTGAAATGCCTGTATTTTTTGTGATGAAGCTCATTAAAAATATTTGTGAAAAAATACAAAAAAAAAACAATGTCTCTTCACTGAACTTTTATTATTGCTTTGGAATATATTTTAATTAAGTTTTTTATCTTTTTTTTTTTTTTGGTTTTTCGGCCACACCCATTTGATGCTCAGGAGTTATTTCTAGCTAAGTGCTCAGAAATTGCCCCTGGCTTGGGGGGACCATATGGGACGCCGGGGGATCGAACCACGGTCCTTCCTTGGCCAGCGCTTGCAAGGCAGACACCTTACCTCTAGCGCCACCTTGCCGGCCCCAGTTTTTTATCTTTTGAAGAAAGAACTTAAAGGACTGGAGTGCATGCTTTGCACATGGGATTCCGAGGCTTAGTTCCTGGCACCAGATCCAGTAGTAGCCCCTGAGCATGGCCATGTGTGGTTCCAAAACACACGAAAACAAGTTTTTCACCATAGCTTAATTCAGGGGTCCTCAAACTTTATAAACAGGGGCCCAGTTCACTGTCCTTCAGACTGTTGGAGGGTCGGATTATAGTAAAAACAAAAATTATGAACAAATTTCTATGCACACTGCATATATCTTATTTAGAAGTGAAGAAACAAAATGGGAATAAATACAATATGTGGCCCGCAGGCCGTAGTTTGAAGGGCATTGGCTTAGCTTGTTATTTTAAAATGAGTTAATGTGGGAGCTGAGAGATACCATAGCAGGTAGAGTGCTTGCTTTGCATGCACCTGATACCCCCATATGTTCCTGGAGTCCTGCCAGGAGTGATACCTGAGTGCAAAGCCAGGGTTGAGCCACACCCATGGGCGTGACCCCAAAGTACTCCCAAACAAATAACATGAATCGATGTATTTTGAATTGCTGTTTTTTTTTTTTTTTAAATATGAGATGGTGTTTAAATGCTTTTAGGCCCTTAATTATGAGAACTTGAAAGTCATTTCCACAGAAGGCATGAGAGCATGGTGTCACCCTGTCTACCCTCTGAGTTTCTGCTTTGGGGGCCCCAGAAGGACTTTGAGACTCTCCAGTCAGACTGAAGCTGCTCAGATTTTTTTTTTAAATAGATTCTAAACAAAATGCTATTTTATTCCATTCCTGTTTTTTTTTTTCTAATTTTTATTTTTTTTAATCAAACTCCAGTTTTCCTCAGAACTTTTTTATTTTTTGTTTTAGAGTTTTGGGTCACATCTGACAGCACACAGAGGTTATTCCTGGCTCTGTGCTCAGAAATTGCTTCTGGCAGGGTTGGGGACCATATGGGATGCCAGGGATTGAACCTGGGTTTGTCCTGTGTTGGCCTCATGCAAGGCAAATGCCCCACTGCCTCAGGAGATTTTTTGTAAATCTGTTTTGTTTCTTGTTTTGCTGAAACATTTGCTGTGTTCCTATTGAAACTACTAGGCTATAGACTGTGCCATATGCCACAGGTCTGTGGTGGCACCAAACCCTACCTGATGGAACTTACAACCTATAGGAGGAAAGCTAGTTTGCACATTGAGGTTAGCAGTT
Source organism: Suncus etruscus (assembly GCF_024139225.1). NCBI lineage: Eukaryota > Metazoa > Chordata > Mammalia > Eulipotyphla > Soricidae > Suncus > Suncus etruscus. The sequence goes on along the minus strand of NC_064858.1, from coordinate 57,771,415 downwards.
TCGTCTTTCTTTCCACTTCTCTCTCATCTTCTCCTAACCCCTCTTCTCTACTTCCTTCTCCTCCTCTCTTTTCTCCTCCCCTCTCCCCTTTCTTTCTGCTTTTGGGCCATATCCATGATGTTCAGAACTCACTCCTGGCTCTACATTCAGAGATCAATCCTGGTGGTGCTTAGGGGACCAGATGACCTGCCCATGATTGAACCTGGTGGGCTGCTTGTTAGGCAAATGCCTTACTTGGTGTATTATCTCTCTGGCTCCAGAGGTCAGCAGTTTCTTCTTGTTGATAGTATCATGCCTGACAGTGAGGAAGCAGATACTGCTCCCACCTCAGCGCTCAGGGAACCGGGTAGTGCTAGGGGTTGAACTCAGGTCTGGAAGCTAGCTTCCTTTGTACAGTGCATGTGTTCATCCCTTTGAGCTATGTCTTTGGCCAAAGGTCAGCAGTTTTAATGAAACACTCATTTTTTTCCCCTAAAAATTTCTGTGTGGGCCTGTATATGGCAAATAATTTTTCCTAAAATTTAAATTTTTATTTTTATTTGCTCTGATTTAGATTAACTTATAATTTGATTTTTTATGTGGGCATATATAAAAAATTAGCTAATTTGATGGCAAGTGCATGAATCATCTATAACATATAAACCCCTTATTCTAATGTATTTTCATATACATAAGCTGATATTATATTTTTCATTGTTTTTTCAGTAGGGTTTTGGAAATATTGTTTGTCCCAAATTAAAAAAATAAAATAGGGCCGGAGAGATAGCATGGTGGTTAGGCATTTGCCTTGCAAGCAGAAGGATGGTGGTTTGAAACCCAGCATCCCATATGGTCTCCCAAGCCTGTCAGGAGCGATTTCTGAACGTAGAGCCAGGAGTAATCCCTGAGCACTGCCGGGTGTGACCCAAAAACCAAAAAAAAAAAAAAAAAAAGAAAAAGAAAAAGAAAAAAGAAAAAACCAGGGCCGGAGAGATAGCATGGAGGTAAGGCATTTGCCTTTTATGCAGAAGGATGGTGGTTCGAATCCTGGCATCTTATATGGTCCCCCGAGCCTGCCAGGAGCGACTTCTGAGCATAGAGCCAGGAGTAACCCCTGAGCGCTGCCCGGTGTGACCCAAAAACCAAAAATAAAATAAAATAAAATAAAATAAATAAAACAGGGGCCAGAGCAGTGGTGCATGTGGTAGGGAGTTTGCCTTGCATATGCTAATTAACTATTCTCATAGCCCAGAAATTGATCATTTTAAAAATGTAAAGTGTTTGGTTTCTGGACATTTGTGTGTGTGGTGGTGTGTGTGTGTGTGTGTGTGTGTGTGTGTGTGCGTGCGTGCGTGCGCCAGAGCAGTGGCACAAGTGGTAAGGCGTCTGCCTTGCCGGCGCTAGCCTAGGACAGACCACGGTTTGATCCCCTGGTGTCCCATATGGGCCCCCAAACCAGGAGCGATTTGTGAGCACATAGCCAGGAGTAACTCCTGAGAGTCACCAGGTGTGGCCTAAAAAGCAAAATAAATCAATCAATAAATAAAATAAAACAAAACAAAATCCCATTCTATGTGACATTAATAATCCAATATAAAAATTATCTGATGTTAGTACTAATTATAAAACATTAAGTCAGTCTGGGACTGAATTTCATATTTTCTAAAATGTAAATATTAGTATGATATCTCAGGTGGGGGAGATAGCTCAAAGGACTAGAATGGGGGCTGGTGGTAGGCCATTGCCTTGCATGCACTAGCCTAGGACAGACTCCTCTGGAGTCCTATATGGTCCCCCAAGCCAGGAGCGATTTCTGAGTGCAAAGCCAGTAGTAACCCTTGAGCGTCACCGGGTGTGATCCCCCTTAAAAAAAAAAAAAAAGACTAGAATGCATGATCTGTATGAAGAAGCCCCAGAGTTGATCTGTAAGCATTCTCCCATCCCTTATAAATTCAATTCTAGGTACCAGTTATATTCTAGTTTATTGACCGTCTAAAACCAAGAAGGGTTTTAAATTCTGAACTCTGAAGGGTTTTAAAATTCACTTAGACTAGTCAACGGGTGTGGCTTAATAGTAGAACACTTGTCTTGCATATGTGAAGCTCTGGGTTTAACTCAATGGTGCCAAACAAAAAGTAAGAAAGGTAAAGAATCTTTTTCCCAGGCAAAGAGACTCCTTGATGGTGGTGTTGCTTTTCTTTCAGTCTGCGTCTTTGTTCAGCCTAGCTTGATGCCTGGGTTGGGTGGCCAGAACTGAGGAGGTACCCCAGATTTCATGCTTTGGTAACATGGTTCTGAAAGAGAAGAAGAACCACTTTAACTGAACTGATAAAAAATAAAACTTTCACCCTGGTTTTGGTTTTGAGTCATAAGTGACTGTTTAGTCTTCAACTCTAAAATAAAGGCTGTCCGGCTTCCTCTCAGAGACTAAAGATAGTGGTCTCGTGGTTAAAATGAAAGACTCATGCGTACTGTGACCATGTCTAACGGTGGAAAAATAACTGACTCTCTGGCCCTGAGCTGATCACAGGATCTCATGAGGCTACCAGTATAGGTTACCAGTGTCACCAGAGAACTGTTCACCTGCTGCTGCCTTATTGGAGAAGCCAGGACAGAGGCTCTGTACTGAGGCTCTTGGCCTCCAGGAAACATTGCAGATAAACCTGGATTCTAGTTAAAAAAAAAAAATCTAAAAAAATTTTAAATTTTATTGAATCAGCATGAGTTACAAAGTTACAAAAATACTCACGGTTGAATTTCAGACATGCAAGGTTCCAACACCAATCCCTCTCCAGTGTTCTCTGCCCTCCACCATTATCCTCCTTCTGCCCTTCTCCCCACCAATACTTTTTGGATAGCAAACAAATTTCATAGTAAAATGTTGAAATATGTGATTTTTTTCTTGTTAAAAAGGAGGATGGGCAGTTCACAGTGGGTATGGCACTTGCCTTGCACCCAGCCAACCTGGGTTCAATATCTGGCATTTCATATGTCCCTGAGCCCACCAGAAGTAATCCTTGAGTGTAGAGCCAAGAGTAACCCCTGAGCACTACCAGGTATAGCCCAAAGACAAAAACAAATCAAAACAGTTCCTGCCCCCAACTCCCTTCCTTTTGTTCTTATTGGTGATGTGTCAGTAATGAAGGCACCTTGCAGGTCTGGCATGGGACTGGCTTTTCTTTTCCAGTTGTGATTTTCACCTGGTGGCCCATCAGGCCTCAGTGCTCTGGGAAGTTTGCACTCTGAGTTGCAGTGGTTTCAGGTTGCATATGTGCTGGGTGTGGGGGGAAGAGCACCACACTTTTAGCAGTCTCTCAGATTAGGGCTGTGGTGCTTTCCAGGGATCACCTGTGCTCGTGATGATCACCTAGGGTGGCACTCCTGGCCGTTCCTCTTTGCATGTTCTTTGCATGTTCCTCTTTGGTTACAGTGCTCTTGAGGGGTCACATCTAACCTCCCTCTGCTGTTGTGTGTTTATGGCTGCTTTCATCTCATTGCTTCAGGTGCAGGGAGCTTCCACATGCCAAGCACACACTCAGCTCATTGCACTTTTCTCTTTGGTTCTCACACCCCTTTTTGTGGTTCTCAAACACTCAGGTGCTACCCTTGGGGATAATAGACCACTGAGCCACCAGGATTCTGCCTGGTGCTGCTGGTGGGATTTCCCCGCCTTCTCTTTTGGTAACTTAACCTTATTCCCCCACCTTCTCTTTTGGTAACTTAACCTTTTATTATTTTTTATTTTGGGTTTTTTTTTTTTTTGGGGGGGGTCATACCTGGCAGCGCTCAGGGGTTACTCCTGGCTTTACGCTCAGAAGTCGCTCCTGTCAGGCACTGGGACCATATGGATGGTGGAATTCGAACCACAGTCCTTGCATGAAAGGCAAAACACCTTACCTCTCTGGCTCAACTTAACCTTGCAGTGGTCCTCAAACTATGGCCCGCGGGCCACATATTGTATTTGTATTTGTTTTGTTTCTTCATTGCAAAATAAGATATATGCAGTGTGCATAAGAATTCGTTCATAAGTTTTGTTTTTACTATAGTCAGACCCTCCAATGGTCTGAGGGACAGTGAACTGGCCCCCTGTTTAAAAAGTTTGAGGACCCCTGTTTTAAAGAATGGCTATTTCATAAAGCTCCCAATTCTCAAATTATTACTCTGAGTGTAGACCATCTGAGAAGTTAGACCTGAGATGAATATTTTACATGCAGATAATGCAAGGCAAATATGATGGCTTTTTAAAATGTTTTTAAAAATATTTTTTTAGGTTACACCCAACCCAGCAGTGCTCAGGGCATCCTGCTGGCTCTGTGCTCGGGGTCTCTCCAAGTGGGCTCGGAACCATATGGTGTTCTTTGTATTGAACCTGGTTGTCTGTGTGCAAGGCAAATGTCTTGCCGGCTGTATAGTTTCTCAGGCCCTGTTTTTATTTTTGTTTGTTTTGTTTTTTGATGTTTTTAATTTTTTGCTTATTAGGCCATGCTGGTGGTGCTCAGGGATCACTCTAATATGGGATATTAGGGAATACCCCTAATATGGTATTAGGGGACCATACAAGGTGTCAAACCTAGTTTGGCCATATGCAAGGCTATGGCCTTTTCTTGCTATACTATTGCTTCTGACTTGACTTACTTATTGAACTTGTTTCTTTGGTAGTGCTCAGGGCTTACTCCCAGCTGTGTGTTCAGAAATCACTCTCGGTGGTGTTTGGGGGACCTTGTGGGGTAAAAGGTCAGCCGTGTACAAGGAAAATACTCTACTGTTGATTTTTAACTTAATTTTATTTTTATTTTTTTTGGTTTTTGGGTCACACCCGGCAGTGGTTATTTCTGGCCCCATGCTCAGAAATCGCTCCTGGCAGGCTCAGGGGACCATATGGGATGCTGTGATTTGAACTGCCGTCCTTCTGCATGCAAGGCAAATGCCTTACCTCCATGCTATCTCTCCGGCCCCTTATTTTTAATTTTTTAATTTAGTTAAAGAACCGTGATTTACAAAGTCCTTGCTAGTTGAGTATTAGGTATACAGTATTTTATCATCAATCCCACCATCAGTGTTTTTTTAAACACACACACACACACACACACACACACACACACACACACACACACACACACACACACACACACACACACACACACACACGACTTTGGAAAATATAAACTCCTACCAGCCTATAAATCAGCAGTTCTCAAAGTGAATCATCAGGTTTGTGGTGCTTGCTGTTAGCATTGCCCTGGGAACTTGTTAGAAATGCAAATTCCGAGGCTCTACTCTAGATTGGCTAGCTGGAGTACAATTCTTTGGGCTAGTATTGCCTGTGCCTTCAGTGCCTACTTGAGAAGCTCTGGTGGAAATAAAAATTGAGCAAACCCAGAGGTGTGTTGTGGTTTGCATCATTCCAGAGAAAAGCAGGCCTGAAGGCTTGGGAAAGAGGAATTCTTGAAGCCATTGAAGCCAACCTGTTACTGGATGCCTGACAGCATTTTGCCTGAAGATGAAAAGCATCAGTGGAAAGTTGACTGACAGGCCTAAAAAATAGCCCCCCAGGGGGTGCTCTGGCACCTTCCCAGTCCAAAGCACAGTGGGCATTTTCTAGTGTGAATCTCAGGGATGGAAGGAACAGGCAGTTTGGAGTAGGAGGAAGAGGGTAGTGGAAGCCTGAAAGAAAGGGTATTATGGGCCAAGTGACCGAGCTCCAAACATTGGTCCATAAACCCATGTCCTCTTTGGGTAAGACTACATAGCTGGAGAAGATGATGGCTTCCTTGGGAGTCTGGTCCTCAGTGGCATTCTCAGAAGGGGAATTACACTTTCTGCATGAACTATAGCAGTCCCCCACCACACCCACACCCTCAAACAGAAACAGCCCAGTTCCACTACTTAATCTTATCAAACTACCAAGCCACCAAATTTGTTTCATCTTTATAGTTCCTTGAAGCTCAAAGCTTCTAGTAATGTCAGCCCAGTATTATTACAGGAAACCTGCTGCGGAAAGTTACATAGTAATTTACCAAGTTCAATGAGCCTGAACAGAAGGCTCAGCTAGCACCAACTACAGTCCACTAAATCTATAGACACTGGTTTGAGTAACTCCTTGGAGAGACTTAACAGTTATTTCAAATTGACGTTTGTTGATCTAAGTTTGGATAATTCCATTTGCCTTTGTGGTATAACAAACACAAAGGAAGTAAATTGATGTCTGCATGGAGACAGGCTAGGGTAGTGGGTGATTGGGGATACTTGTGGAGGGAAGGAAACACTGGTGGTAGGATCAGTGTTTGAACACTTAATGCCTAAATTGACTATTCAGAACAGCTTATTAAATCACAGTATCATAATAAAATTTTATTTTTGTTTTTTTGGGCCACACCTGTTTGATGCTCAGGGGTTACTCCTGGCTAAGCGCTCAGAAATTGCCCCTGGCTTGGGTGACCATATGGGGCACCAGGGGATCCAATCATGGTCTCGATCTTTCCTTGGCTAGCGCTTACAAGGCAGGTACCTTACCTCTAGCGCCACCTCGCTGGCCCCATTTTTTTTTTCTTTTGTTTTTGTTTTTGGGTTACACCCAGCAGTGCTCAGGGGTTACTCCTGGTTCTACGCTCAGAAATTGCTCCTGGCAGGCTCGGGGAACCATATGGGATGCCAGGATTTGAAACATGGTCCTTCTGCATGCAAGGCAAACACCCTACCTCCATGCTATCTCTCCGGCCCTGACTTCTTTTTTTCTTTCGGAGGTAATTATCCCCACCTTGAGTAGGATGATTGCAGAAGCCCAAAGCAAAGGCCAATGTTGGGGTTCAAAGTTTTGAGTCTTTTCTACAGCCTTGTGCCTGAGCCTGTGCATGGCCTAGGAGGACAAAGATAGGATAAGATAAACTTTCGCTACATGGCCTCAAGAACACTGCCACTCACTTCTTGGTAAAGACCAGACCTGAAATTGACCATCTCAAGCCTGTGTCACTGGCAACTTCCTTGTCTTAGGTCTGCAGCAATAGGTCCTGATGGAAACTGGGAGCAAGCAGTTTGGGAAGCACATGAAAGGACAGGGTGCAGAGACAGGGTAAGCCCTGATCACTGTTGATTATGGTTCAAAAACAAACCACCATCCCTGTATATGTAGATTGATTCTGGCTTATTTCCAGGGTGGTCATGAACCCAGGTGATTTCAGCCTCTCAGTTTTAAAAACGTGCCATTCTATGATCTGTGTGATATATAGCCATGGCTTGGCTGCTCTTAAGTTAAAAAACCCTGTTTATATGTTCTTATTCTGAAATAAATTGAGTTCATGCATATAATAAACTGGAGGTTTTGTGGGCTTCCCTTAGGCTCTGTCTGCCCATGCCAATTGATGTGGTGTACACCTGGGTGAATGGCACTGACCTTGAACTACTGAGGGAACTGCAGCAAGTCAGAGAGCAGATGGAAGAGGAGCAGAAAGCAATGAGGTAAAGCTAATGCTTCAAAGACTGAAAGACCCAAAGTTGGGAGCCGGAGCGGTAAGGTGTTTGCCTTGCATGCAGCCGATCTGGAATGGGCCAGGGTTCAATCACTGGCATTCCATATGGTCCCCCAAACTTGCCAGAAGTTTTTTCTGAGCACAGAGCCAGGAATAAGCCCTGAATACCACTGGGTATGGCCCAAAAACCAACACCAAAAAAAAAGGCCCAAAGTTTTGTAAGACATGTAACTGCATTTCAGAGGGTTGAGATGACATTCAGTGCTTCCCAAACAAAAATCTGCCTCAAATTTCAGCTCTTTGCAGACTCTGGAAACCTGGTGTCTAGCCCTTGTGGGTGGTGTACAAGGAAACCTAAGCCCTTTTTACAGGGTATCATTTTGTTTAAGGCTTTGGCTAATGGGATGTGTGCTCTCAGGACCCCAAAGACTCAAGGATTCTCAAGGATGTCTCAAGGAGCCCTAAGGCTTTTTGCACACTCAACATCCTGCGTATGGTTATATCTTCATGCAGCAGGGAGTTTTAATTAAGGAAGAGAGCTCCTTTTTCCTTGAAAAATAAATTCCAATGTAGTATCTGAGAAATTCATATTGTACATCATCTCTTTTGCATTTTTGTCTAGCACTGGTTCTTACACATGTAATGACTATATTTGTTTTCTTTAGGGAAGTCCTTGGGAAAAACACAACTGAACCAACTAAGAAGAGGTAAGAATTTTTATTTTTTTCTGGAACAAAAATTGGAGGGTGTAAGTAAATCACTTTCTCTCTTTTTTTAGTTGGACCTATAAAATTTGTATTCACATTGCTGGCTCCTGTTCAGTTCACTCTTTTTTTGTTTTTGTTTTTGTTTTCGTTTTGGGGCCACACCCGGCAGTGCTCGGGTAACTCCTGGTTCTGCTCTCAAGAATCACTCCTTCAGGCTCAGGTGACCATATGGGATGTCGGGGAATTGAACCTGAATGGCCACATGCAAGACAAGTGCCTTATACACTATGTTGTTGCTCTGGCCTCCTGTTCAGTTCTCTTTTTGAGTTTCTGAAACTCAAATTAAGTGCATATGTTTGTTGGACTATTTCATAATACAAGTTGATTATTTGGGTTATAGCTAACCAAACATTTATTTTCTGGAAAACTTAGAAAAGGTTTTTTTCTCATTTATACCCCTTTAATCTGTTATGATATACAATTGTCTTATATCCAGCATTTCATTTGTAGAATTTAATATCAGTCATTTAATTGCCTGTTTGATATGTGGGTTTCCCCCCCCCTTTTTTGGATACTCATAAGTAAGTAACCAGGGTTTGCCCCCTGGCTCTGTACTCAGATCATTCCTGGTAGTGCTCAGGGATCCATATGTGGTGCTGGGGATTAGCCGCATGCAAGGCAAGTGCTCTGCTGTACTATCTCTCTAGCTCCTGTACTTTTTTTATTTCTGAAGCTATCATAATTGCATATCTTATAGTTTAGGACTAGGGAAGAGGATTTATTTAAGAGTCCAGGCAAAGAATTAAATATACCTAGTCTGACCTAATTCTAGTAGGGCCTTAAAGTAAAACTTTCTGACAAGAGGAAATAACTGTTGACTTCCTCACTTAGCATTTAACTTCTAATTACTCTTAGAAATGGGGGCTGGATGAGAGGGGTCCCTGCTGTCATTCCTGCAGCTGTAGTGACCTTGCATAAACACGGGCTGTGTCATTGGTTGCATCAGTGGGAGTAGATGGATATTGGCTGGGAAGCTTTTCAGGAAATTACCTCCCTAAGACCAGAGCCTGGATATTGGTGTGGACAGTAACTGATGGGAATGAAATGTGCATTTTTCCCTCCTAAACAAAAATGTGATAAACTAAATCAGAACCTGAAAGAGACAATAAGAGCTTGAGTTTTTATTCTTTGATGTATTCTGCTCTTTTAAAGTCAAGTAACAGTGCAATGTGAGATAGAGATTTTAGGCAGCATCATTGACATTATCCTGACTGCTCTTTGCTTCTCTTCAGCCTCCTGTCTTCTCTCTCTATTCTAGTGACCATTGACTATTCTCATAGCCCAGAAGTTGATAATTTAAAATATGTAAAGTATTTGGTTTCTGGACATTCGTGTGTGTGTGTGTGTGTGTGTGTGTGTGTGTGTGTGTGTGTGTGTGTGTATGTGTGTAAAAAAAGAAGAAATGGGGGCTAGAGTTTGGTTTCTGGACATTCGTGTGTGTGTGTGTGTGTGTGTGTGTGTGTGTGTGTGTGTGTGTGTGTGTGTAAAAAGACAGAAGAAATGGGGGCTAGAGGGGCCAGAGTGGTGGTGCAAGTGGTAAGGCCTTGCCTGTGCTAGCCTAGGACTGACAGCTATTTGATCCCGTGTGTGTGTGTGTGTGTGTGTGTGTGAGTGTGAGTGAGTGTGTGTGTGTGTGTGTGTGTGTGTGTGTGTGTGTGTGTGTGTGTGTGTGTGTGTAAAAAAAGACAGAAGAAATGGGGGCTAGAGGGGCGGAGTGGTGGTGCAAGTGGTAAGGCCTTGCCTGTGCTTGCCTAGGACTGACAGCTGTTTGATCCCCTGGCGTCCCATATGGTCCCCCAAGCCAGGAGCAATTCCTGAGCGAATAGCCAAGAGTAACCCCTGAGCGTCAGTGTCACCAGGTGTGGCCAAAAGAACTGGGGGGTGGGGGGAATGGGGGCTGGAGTAATAGTACATTGATATGGTGTTTGCCTTGCATGTGACTGATGTGGGACGGATCTGGGTTCGATCCCCAGCATCCCATCTAGCCCCCGTGCCTGTCAGGAGCGATTTCTGAGCGTAGAGCCAGGAGTAACCCCTGAGTATCACTGGGTGTGGCCCAAAAACAAAGAAAAGGAAAAGAAAAAGAAATGATCTTGAGAAATTTTGAGATCCAGATGTACCTTTCAAATCATCTTTGTGTTAAATATGTAAAAGTGCTATATTAATATATATTTATAGTATATATGTTAATAGTATGTAGCACATAAAATATATATACTATTATGAATGCACTATAATTTATATATTCATTATTGCTAATACATTTCCCCTCAATCTAATTTGGGCCACACCCAGTTGTGTGGTAGGCTGAGAGGGGGCAGCACCTTGGTGGTGCTGAGCAGACCATGTAGTCCCTGGGATTCTGGATGCAAAGTATGTGCTCCAGTCTAATGAGTTATACTTTTGGACCATTACTTTTTTTGGGGGATGGAGGGGCCACACAGCTGGCTCATACCTGGCTTCTCCTGGCTCTGTGCTCAGAGATCGCACATGGCAGTACTCGAGTGAACATATGGGGTGCTGTGGATCGAACCCTGGTCAGCCGCATGCAAGACAAGCACCCTATTCTCTGTCCTAGCTCACTGGTCCTGGTCTACTACTATTGTTAAATGCTTTAAAATATAAAATAATGATATAACATCACAAAATAGATGGTGAAAATAAATATAATTCTGTATTCTCATTCAACTGCTGTTTTCATTTCTATAAGCTTTCATCAGTTTCTACAGTAATATTGATAATCTATGAGTAATTTTATATTACTTTTCTTTTCTATATTCTTATGCTTTCTATAGTGTGACTGTACTTTTCTATTAGTCCATAAAATAATTACTCTTAATTCACTAAATCTTGGACCTTAGGTATTTCCACTTGTTACGATTTCATGGTATTTGTATTTGGGACTGTGCCATTGTTCTGCGTGTAAGTTTTGCTTTTCCCTCTTTTCTCTCACTTGGACTTGATATTGATACTTAGCATAAGTTAATAAGGAAGAAGCCTTTGCATATTTTCATGGGTTGAATAAATGTGTATGAAAAGACACATGCATGTATCTATATAAGTTATGACTTACACTGCCACATTGCTTTTCCAAAGAAGGAGACAGTAAAGGCTCATCTTCTTAGAGGGACCCCAGTGGAGTGTAAAGGGAATAGGGTTACACTAAGTCATCGCTTTGGAGGCTAATCTACTTTAGTTCATGAAAGGGGACACTGGATTTTTTGTTTGTTTGTTTTGTTTTTTGTTTTTGGGTCACACCCGGCAGCGCTCAAGGGTTATTCTTGGCTCTATGCTCAGAAATAGCTCCTGGCAGGCACGGGGACCATATGGGATGCTGGGATTTGAACCACCGTCCTCCATGCAAGGCAAACACCTTACCTCCATGCTATCTCTCTGGCCCTGGGACACTTGCTTTATGCTTTTGCATATCATTGGGCTGTTAGTGAGGGTCAATAATTGCATAAATTACATAAATAGTCATGGCTCCCACTGTAAGAATGTTTCTAGTTGTGCCATTAGCCCAGCTGTTTCTTCAGGTAACATGTTTATTTCTATATTTTCTTCTTTTCTTTTTGGATAGTTATAGCTCATCTGAAGTCATGTTAGAAATGTGCCATATTTATATTGAATGTTTGACTACATTCAGCATACTTTAATTGTGTTCTTGTTGGTGAGTTGTATCTAGTAAGGAATGCTTGACCAGAATTTATCTACCTCCTAATAAGCTTCTCTGGCATTATGAATAATCTGGAAAACGATGGAAGCCTTCATTTCTCTTGTATCTCTGAATTAGCAATATTGGTGATACTCCTTAGTCAACGTGCCTGGAAGTTTTCTCTTTTAGAGTTGTACCACTTTGCATTTTTACTTTGATGTTTTTGAGATACGTTCCTTGTTGGTTTAACTATTAATGGTTCCTATATATACGATAAAGAGAGAATCTAGGCGCTGTCATAGCCTCATCAACTCTTTGGCTGGATGATGTGGGCGCAAGATGTAGGTGGGATGCTTTCTGCTATGGTTACAAGGTCCTTAAGCCTGTTGTGTGTCATTGCAGTGAGAAGCAGCTGGAGTGTCTGCTGACACGCTGTGTCAAGGTGCCAATGCTTGTCCTGGACCCAGCACTGCCAGCCAACATCACCCTGAAGGACCTCCCATCTCTCTTTCCTTCGTTTCATTTGGCCAGTGACATATTTAATGTAGCAAAACCCAAAAATCCTTCTACTAATGTCTCTGTGGTGGTTTTCGACAGCGCCAAAACTGGTAAGGAGAATTTCTGTTGGGTAATTTAAAATTATGTGATTATAGGATGCTACCTAACAACCCTGAGGCATGAAATGAGTTTTTTTCCCTCTCATTTTGGACTATACCCAGCAGTGCTCTAAATTTATTACTGGCCCTCTTATGGCTCCTGCTCCTGGCATTTCTTGGGGGACCATGTGGCCATGGATTGACCTTGGCTCCCGTGCTTGCAAAGCGAGCATTCATCCTGTTGAACTATATCTCTAGTACAGAAAGGCATCAAATTTTTTTTTTTATGGTTTTTGGGCCAAACCCAGTAACGCTCAGGAACTACTCCTGGCTATGCGCTCAGAGGTTGCTCCTGGCTTGGGGGACCATATGGGACACCGGGGGATCGAACCGCGGTCTGTCCAAGGTCAGCGCAGGCAAGGCAGGCACCTTACCTGTAGCACCACCGCCCAGCCCCAAATTTTTTAAGATTTTATTTTATTTTTGGTCTGGGGGGGTCACATCTGGAGGTGCTCAAGGGTCACTCCTAGCTGTGTACTCAGGAATCACTCCTGACTGTGCTTGGTGGAGCCATAAGAAATGCCGAGGATCAAAACTAGGTTGGCTGTGTGCAAGGCAAATGCTCTACTTACTGTGATATCCTTCCGGCCCTAGAAAGACGTGAGTTTTAAATAAATACCACATAAATTAAGAAAATGATGAGAGATGCTCCAGAGCTGCTGTTGTTCCTCAGTCCCACTCACTGGATTCCTCTGCTGCTGCTCTGCCTTGTCATTTCTTCACTACTGTTCTGCACACTGAGCTTTACTGGCTCACTCCCCTTTTGGGACTCAGTAGCTTGGTAGCTTGTATTTGTTTTTGTTGTTTTTTTTTTTTTTTTTTTTTTTGGTTTTTGGTTTTTGGGCCACACCCGGCGGTGCTCAGGGGGTTACTCCTGGCTGTCTGCTCAGAAATAGCTCCTGGCAGGCACGGGGGACCCTATGGGACACCGGGATTCGAACCAACCACCTTTGGTCCTGGATCGGCTGCTTGCAAGGCAAACACCGCTGTGCTATCTCTTCGGGCCCTGTGTTTGTTTTATTACTAGACACAAACTTCTTCACTGGTGCTAAAATCAACATTCTCAATTTCTCATTGCATCTCTGCTCTCCTTTCTCACAGGCATGCAGTCCACATTCCAGCAGGGTTCCTTCCCACTTCAAACAATCCTCTGTTGTCTCTGCTCTGTTTACTTTTGCTCTTCACCCCCATAGCACTTCATGACCAAACTCAAAATTTTGGGGCACTTGCCTGGCATGTAGCTGACTTAAGTTCAATCCCCTCCCCAGCATCCCATGTGGTTCCCTGAGTTCCCCCCCCCCCCCAGGTGATATGAGTGCAGAGCCAGGAATAATCCTGGAGCATCAACAGGTATGACCCAAAAACAAAAACAAAACTCATAACTTTGTAGTGTTCTCTTCTGATTCCATTAATTGAGCCAAGACCTTTTCACAGATCACTTTATATCCCGAGGATATCTTGAAGTACAAATGCACTCCTTAAGACTGGAGAAATAGCATGGAAGTAGGGTAGACACAGCATGCAGAAGCATCCCATATGGTTCCCTGAGCCTGCCAGGAGCGATTTCTGAGCGTAGAGCCAGGAGTAACAACCCCTGAGTGCTGCCAGGTGTGACCCAAAAAACAAACAAACAAAAAAACAAATACACTCCTTAATTTGGTATTTTACATATGTAAGGAAAAGAAATATTCTTTTGACACTTTAACTGATTTATTGTTTGAGTAAATTTATCTCTTGTTTTTCTAGTTAGGCTTATGTTAACAGTTACGATTTAGGGCCAAATCAATAGTATAGTGGGTAAGGGCATTGCATGCTGCTAATTCAGGTTTGATCCCAGCATCCCATAGGGTCCCCAGAGCCTGTCAGGAGTAATTCCTTAGCTCACAGCCAGGAGTAACCATTGAACGACACTAGGTGTAACCTCCAAATAAAATATAACTCAGTCATAAAATGTATATATGGAAAGAATCTTGTTTTCCTCTACTAGTTTCTTAATGGCAGGCTTGAAAGTGTATTTAAAGGGCTGGAGAGATAGTGTAGAGTCAGGGGCAAAACTTGCATGCTACTGATCAAGGTTTAATCCTAGACACTATATATATATATATATATATATATATATATATATATATATATATATATGTATGTATGTATATATTGTCCCTGAGTATCTCTGGGGACAGTCTTGAAGGCCAACAGTCACTACTAAATGGGGCTCTGGAGGCCCCTCTGGCACCATTGGCATATTCTGGGTAATTTCCAGCCCTATCATGAAAAACTTGTGTTTTATATTCTTTGTTGCAGTTGAAGATGCCCACACTGGGATACTTAAAGGAAACAGCAAACAGGCAGTTTGGAGGGGCTACTTGGTATGTCTTTATTGATTTGTTTGTCTATTTATTTTGCTTTTGGGGCCACACCTGACTTTGCTCAGGGTTTACAACTGTGTCTGCACTTAGGAGTCACTCCTAGTGTGGTTCATAAGGGATGCTGAGATTGGGAATGTTACTTAGAATACAATTTTTTGCTGTAGAAAGAGAAAATCTTAAGCAATAGAACTGGCTTACCTTGAGAGGCTTTTCATTTTTGTGTTTACCTTTTCTGAGTCTCCCTTCCTGGTTTACTGAATATTGACTTAAGTAATCTTAAGATTCTATTTTGGAGCAGGACTTACACAATAGGGCTTCAAGGTTTTATCAGCTGTAAGTTCTCACTAGTTCTCTGATGTGGAAAGTAAATTGTGTGTGTTTTTTCTAAATCTTTTCTTATTTTAGACGACAGACAAAGAAGTCCCTGGGTTAGTGCTAATACAAGACTTGGCTTTCCTGAGCGGATTTCCACCAACATTCAAAGAAACAAATCAACTCAAAGCAAAATTGCCAGAAATTCTTTCTTCTAAAATAAAGCTGGTAAGAGTATGACAAATAGAGCAGTGCTCTGAAATAACCTCAGGACCCTTCCTTCAGCACCCCTTTTGCAAAATTCCACCAACCATCAGGATCAGTAAAGGGGATGGAGCAACCTGTCCCACAGGTTATGGGCATGTGGTGTGTGGAAAGTTCATGAGCAGGTGTGAGATATGTAGTTCTTCAGGGTCAGGCTGATGATGGAGAACCATTGGTGTGATATTCACTAATAACAAAACTTTATGATGGATATCAATAAATCTCCTATGTTATTTTTAAAACTTCAATGCTTGTGGTTATTGAAAAATTAGAACTCAGGAGTTTGGGCAGCAAGAGAGAACGTGGGAATGAGGAAGATGGGAGTAGGCTAGCTTTTCCTTTTCCTTTTTCTTATTCTAATATTGAATCACCGTGAGGTATGCAGTACAAAGTTGTTGATGGTTGCATTTCAGTCATACAGTGTTTCTGCGCCCATCCCTTCACCAGTGCACACTTTGTGCACCAGTGTTCTCAGTTTTCTTCCTGTCCTCACTCCTACATGTCTCGATAGCAGATTTTTTCTTCTCTCTTACTCTCTCTCGTGCATGTGCACACTCTTTGTTTCTCTGTCTCCGTTTTCCTTCTAGATACTGTGGTTTGCAATTCATCTTTCAGTACCCAGTCCCTGTCAGAGGGACCATTTCCAACTACCATTATCATAGTGGTCTCTTCTCTGCCCTAATTCCACTTCCCTGTGGCAAACTTCCTACCATGGACCAGCCCTCCTGGCTTTTGTTGATGCTAGGAGAAAGGGACTCTCCTGTAATATTGGTGGGAATGTTGACTGGTCCATTCCCTTTTTCTGGGAATATACCCGTGAGGGTCGAAAACAGTGCTGAAAATAGCCAGCTTGCCCCAGGCTCCCCTCCTGGCTTAGTGTGAGGTTTTTGAGAGATGAGAGGTCCTATGTATCAACCAATTAGTGTTCAGGGGCAAATATGCCTTCAAAAGTGTTTCCAACAAAGTGCCATGAGAGGGAAGGCCTGAGTTTAGGTGTGCTGGGCAAAGAAGATTTTGCAGATTAGGACGTGATTCTTCTGTCTATTCAGTGAATCATTCACCTAATTCTTATATATCCTTCCCTGCCCCAAGAACTGAAGGGGGCAGTGTGAAGACCTGTAAAGAGGAAGCCCCTGAACAAGGTCTGAAAGCTTTTAAGGCTATGGTTTTGGGAAAAGCAGAGAAACTTCCTAGAGCCCAGGTACAGGCCAGATCAGTTGAGACCTGACTGAGGATAGATTAAGGTGCCTGGACTTGTCCTGGGAGGCAAGGGCCTCTTTGGAAAGGTGGGGGATGAGGACCAGACAAAGACTGCAACCAAGGCCACTTCAGTCCTCTTCTCAGGAAGGTGGTAGGGGGAGCTGTAATGAAGACAGGTTACCCCAGAGGAGACTGGATGCAGGAGAACCAGTTTGTTGACTGCCACCATTGCCCAAGGCAGTTGGGTTCCCTGAATGCTTCTGCTTCCAGAAAAAGTCCAAGAGAGATCTCCAACTCATCACCATTTGGTGAATGAATGGGAGAGAGGGAACTGAGAATGAAAGAGGAAGTGGGTGCTTCTTTTGGAGACCAGAGTGATAGCATTGGCCACACACAAACCTTAAGGAGAAAAAGCAGGTTATTTGGGAGGGAGGGAGGAAGAAGGGAGGGAGGCAGTTGCAAGTTCTCTGTGGAGCGAAAGAGCTGGGCCATTTGTTTTCAGAATCTCTTCTATAGACCTTCAAGGCTTGGCCTCAGAATCATCTAGAATAGTTCTGCCCCCAGGCCTTTCTGGAAAGCATCTCAGTCCAAGAACTGTTAATTTTTTATTTTATTTTATTTTGTTTTTGGTTTTTGGGTTACACCCTGTGATGCTCAGGGTTACTCTTGGCTGTGCACTCAAGAAATCACTCCTGGCTTGGGGGACCATATGGGACTCCAGGGGATTACTGCTTGTACCACCGGTTTTTTATTTTTATTTTTTTTTTAAACAAATTTCTTCTTACTGTAGCTTAAATAACCTGATTACAATGTGTTAATGTTTATGAGTTTGCTCCACCACCAAAGTTCCCCAGACTATCTACTATTGTGTATGAGTCACTTTACCCAGTTTCTCCTTCCTTCTTCTTCCCCCCACTGCTTGGCAACCTCAGTTTTGTAGTCAGTCCAAGGTTTTGTCAACATTTGATACCATCTAGTTCCTTGTTTTGTATTTATAATCCATTTAGGATTCAGATTGTTCAGTATTCTTTTCCCTCTGGCTTAATTTGCTTAACTATCATCCAGTTTTATCCAGGTAACACTGAGCTACAAGATTTCATCTTTTCCCATAAATACTTGGTATTGGCATAGTGCACATTCAACTAAAATATTTTTGCATGACGAAAGAAACTTAGGCTTGGGGCACCCTAACCTCAGGGAACACCTTAATTATGACAGTAGAATGCCTTAGGCCAAGGGTCTCAAACTCAATTTACCTGGGGGCCACAGGAGGCAAAGTCAGGGTGAGGCAGGGCCACATAAGGAATTTCGCTTATCGAATATTCGCAATAAAAAATCGCATTAGTAAGAAAAAAATCTCAAAAAATCGCATTAAACATTTGCATACCCCAACAGAACTGCTCGGAGTATGCGAATGTTTAATGCGATATTTTTCTTTTTTTTTTTTTTTTTTTTTTTTTTGGTTTTTGGGCCACACCCGGTAACGCTCAGGGGTTACTCCTGGCTATGCGCTCAGAAGTCGCTCCTGGCTTGGGGGACCATATGGGACGCCGGGGGATCGAACCGCGGTCCGTCTCCTAGGCTAGCGCAGGTAAGGCAGGCACCTTACCTCCAGCGCCACCGCCCGGCCCCACGATATTTTTCTTACTAGTGTGATTTTTATTGCGATTATTCGGTAAGCAAATAATCGCGAATACTGCGATATTTGAAGGCCGGCCGTGGGCCACAAAATGTTGTACAGAGGGCCGCAAACTGAGACCCCTGCCTTAGGCTAAGGCTTTTGAACTAGGGCAAGAAGAAACTGTGGTATATATACACAATGGAATACTATGCAGTTGTCAGGAAAAATGAAGTCATAAAATCTTCCTATATATGAATGGACATGGAAACTATTATGCTGAGTGAAATGAGTCAGAGAGAGAGAGAGAGACAGACACAGAATAGTCTCATCTGTGGGATTTAAGAAAAAAAAAACACAGAGACAAAAGAAATGAGGTTTGAAAGGACCAGCCCATGATAATAAGCTTACCACGAAGATATTTGAGTGCTTTTAGACAAATAACTTCACCAACAACTATCATGACAATGGTAATGAGAGAAATAGAATGCCTGGCTTAAAACAGGCAGGGGGTGAGGGAGGACGGTGATGGGGGGCATTGATAGTGGGAAGGTTGCACTGGTGAAGGGGAGTATACTTTTATTTTAATGATTGAAGCCCAATTACAAACATGTTTGTAATCATGGTACTTAAATTTTTTTGGAGGGGGGCCACACCCGGCGGTGCTCAGGGGTTACTCCTGGCTGTCTGCTCAGAAATAGCTCCTTGCAGGTACGGGGGACCGGTGTGTGTGTGTTTACTTTTTTTTTTAACAGTAAAATATTTTTGTTTTATACTTGTTATACTGCTACCTCCTATTCTATCATCAAAATGCCATTATCCCTCCTTCATTATTCCAAAGTCCCTTCCTCTCGTCCTGACCTCATACTTTCATATCACAATTCTATTAACCTCATGAGAACTAAATTTAGTTCTTTCATTCCTTTTAAAAAACAACACTTTGTTTAATGAGTTCAATGAAACACTGGTACAGGTAGTCTATAATCATAAAGTATGAAGGGAAGAGTGAGAAAACTTCAGTTAGAGAATGACAAGAGGCTGGTACAGTAGTACAGAAGGTGGGATGCTGAGGATAAAAAAATCAGTAAAGCTCACTATAAGATGTGGGAAATCTTTAGGAAAGCTGAAGTTGGGAAATAGCATAGCAGAAAATCTTGGGATAAGTTCAACAAGTCCAACATAATCATCAGAATTCCTGAAGAACAGAAAGGCAACAAATAAAAATACAGTGAGTAAGGTGCTTGCCTTGCACACAACTGACCCAGGTTTGCTCTGGCATCCCATTTGGTCCCCATATTACCACCCCACAAACCCGCCAGGAGTAGTCCTTGAGCACAGAACCAGAAGTACGCTCTGAGCATAGTCAGGTATGGCCCCAAAATAAAATAAAATAAAAGGAGTCATTAATTATGCCATAGCTGAGAATTTCCTAAAATTGAGGAATATATGCATCCAAATTCAAGAGCCAAAGGAAATGCAAATAAAAGTAGTCCACAATACATCATAATCAGAATGATGAAAGCTAAAGGTAGAGATACAATATTGAAAGCACCAAAGATCAAAGTAGGAAATTATATACTTAGGAATGTCCTTAAGATTCATGGCAGATGTGCCGGAGCAATAGCGCAGCGGTAGGGTGTTTGCCTTGCATGCAGCTGACCCAGGATGGACGTAGGTTAGATCCCCTGGCATCTCATATGGTCCCCCGAGCCAGGAGTGATCTGAGTGCATAGCCAGGAGTAATCCCTGAGCATCACCGGGTGTGGCCCAAAAACAAAAACACTAAAAAAGATTCATGGCAGAATTATTTGTGAAACCTAGAGGGCCAGAAAGAAAAGGTGGGATATAATTTAAAAACAAAAACATACAATAAAAACAAAACCAGGACATACCAAGTTGTTATCTTGAGTTGGCGAACTCAAGTGCTAATATGATTTTCAGTGACAATGAGCTGGATGCAAGAGTGATGATGGAATTCTGTTGGTCCAAGTTCCCTTACGTTTTCAACAATGAAAATATTGAGAAATAAAGATGTTCAGACTCAGAAAGTAGAAAAGTTTATTGAAAAGTAGAGGAGAAAGGACAAGGAACTCCTCTTGTGGACTAAGTTAAGTATGACTTTCTTTGGGAGGGGGCGGCTTATAGGGAAACTGAGTCTGTGTGAGCTTTCAAAGGCTCTTTGTACTCATTATCAATTGATAAGAATATTACAAAAAATGCCAGGATCCTACTGAGAGGTCTGGCTGGTCTGAGTCCTTTGGGTTTGGCCATTTGCCTTAGGCATTGCCTATTATCTTTTTCTGAGTCTAAACTCTTAAGCAGAGTTTTTTGGTTTTGAGAATTGTTAATTCTGTTTATCAGAAAGAGTCTAGGATTTCTGCTAGAACAGTGGTCCATCCTAGGCTAGCGCTGGCAAGGCAGACACCTTACCTCTAGCACCACCACGCCGGCCCCCAAAATTTTTTATTAAAATATTTAAGTACTGGGCCTGGAGAGATAGCACACCGGCGTTTGCCTTGCAAGCAGCCGATCCAGGACCAAGGTGGTTGGTTTGAATCCCGGTGTCCCATATGGTCCCCCATGCCTGCCAGGAGCTATTTCTGAGCAGACAGCCAGGAGTAACCCCTGAGCACCGCCGGGTGTGGCCCCCCTCCAAAAAAATTTAAGTACCATGATTACAAACATGTTTGTAATTGGGCTTCAATCATTAAAATAAAAGTATACTCCCCTTCACCAGTGCAACCTTCCCACCATCAATGCCCCCCATCACCGTCCTCCCTCACCCCCTGCCTGTTTTAAGCCAGGCATTCTATTTCTCTCATTACCATTGTCATGATAGTTGTTGGTGAAGTTATTTGTCTAAAAGCACTCAAATATCTTCGTGGTAAGCTTATTATCATGGGCTGGTCCTTTCAAACCTCATTTCTTTTGTCTCTGTGTTTTTTTTTCTTAAATCCCACAGATGAGACTATTCTGTGTCTGTCTCTCTCTCTCTCTGACTCATTTCACTCAGCATAATAGTTTCCATGTCCATTCATATATAGGAAGATTTTATGACTTCATTTTTCCTGACAACTGCATAGTATTCCATTGTGTATATATACCACAGTTTCTTCTTGCCCTAGTTCAAAAGCCTTAGCCTAAGGCAGGGGTCTCAGTTTGCGGCCCTCTGTACAACATTTTGTGGCCCACGGCCGGCCTTCAAATATCGCAGTATTCGCGATTATTTGCTTACCGAATAATCGCAATAAAAATCACACTAGTAAGAAAAATATCGCATTAAACATTCGCATACTCCTAGCAGTTCTGTTGGGGTATGCAAATGTTTAATGCGATTTTTTGAGATTTTTTTTCTTACTAATGCGATTTTTTATTGCGAATATTCGATAAGCGAAATTCCTTATGTGGCCCTGCCTCACCCTGACTTTGCCTCCTGTGGCCCCCAGGTAAATTGAGTTTGAGACCCTTGGCCTAAGGCATTCTACTGTCATAATTAAGGTGTTCCCTGAGGTTAGGGTGCCACCTGGTGGGTAAGAAAGTACTTCCCGGGGCCGGCGAGGTGGCGCTAGAGGTAAGGTGTCTGCCTTGCAAGCGCTAGCCAAGGAAGGATCGTGTTCGATCCCCCAGTGTCCCATATGGTCCCCTCAAGCCAGGGGCTTGAGCGCTTAGCCAGAAGTAACCCCTGAGCATCAAATGGGTGTGTCCTCCCCCCAAAAAAGGAAGTACTTCCCACCCTTTTCGCAAGGTTCCGTTTTGGTAGCAGGAAATCTTTTTCATAGATAACAGCAATTCCTTAAGATCTTCTGATGTCCTTTGGCTCACACCGAAAATACAGTGTCTGGTGTTTTGCACTTGGGGAGTAAGTAAGGGTACTTGTCTTGCTACTGGCTGACCTGAGTTTGTTTCTGTTACCTCATGTGACAGAGCCTGGAGTAAGTCTCGAGCACCACCAGGTGTGGCCCAAAATAAAGCAAAAAAGCTCTTTGCTTCTGTGAAATTTCAAAGTATTTTTTTTTTCCAGAATAGAAATTGAAATTAGCATTGAAGGGTTTAGTTAAGATAAGGACATTTAAGTGGTGGCGCAAGAGGTAAGGCATCTATCTGCCTTGCCCGCACTAGCCTGTGACGGACTGCTGTTCAATCCCCCTTTGCTTCCCATATGCTCCCCAAACCAGGAGCGATTTCTTTCTTTTTCTTTCTTTCTTTTCTTTTCTTTTTTTTTTTTTTGGTTTTTGGTTTTTGGTTTTTGGTTTTGGGGGCACACCCGGTGGTGCTCAGGGGTCACTCCTGACTCTACGCTCCTTCCAGGCTCGGGGGACCATATGTGATGCCGGGATTCGAACTATGGTCCTTCTGCATGCAAGGCAAATGCCCTACTTCCATACTATCACTCCAGCTCCTTCCCGGAGGATTTCTGAGCACAGTGCCAGGAGTAACCCCTGAGTGTCACTGGGTATGGCCCAAAAACAAAACAAAAAAACAAAAAGATAAGGACATTTACATAAAACATGCTAAATTAGGATCATTAAGTGAAGTATTTATCCCAAGGCTAGTGATGTTTGCATTCTCGGGCACCCTCAGAAGGCCTTTGAGAAAGAGAAGGGTGACAGTGGAATTCTCTAGATTCCCTGAACAATGTTCGTTCTGCATCTACTCCTTCCAGCTAACCCACCCACCTGGGGGCAAGAGGTGAAAGAAGGGTTATTGACCCTTCTAGAGTTCTCAGAATAGATGAGATCCTCAAACACACAAGCTAAAGAAGATAGTGTATGCCTGTG